>NC_141673.1:48324670-48753857 GCF_028749965.1 Puma concolor
CACCAATCTCAAGTAGTCCCTTGATGTTACTTACCAACAATCATTATTGTTCCCGAGTGCATTCAGTCTCCCATTCTTCTAGACACTCATACTTTCTTCTAATTTTCAAACTCTGACAACTTCTTTCTATCCTCACTCTCAACTGATGATTTGCATCTCATTTAGCTGAAAAACAGAAGAAGCAATCAGAAAAGAATTACCATATGTTCCTCCCATAACATCTACTCACCTATCTGCACTTGTGTCCATATGCTCTGCCTTGTCAGGTGTTGATATGAACAGATTGTCTGTGGTCCAAATGAAAACCAGTCCTCTATTGTCCACTAGACCTCACCTCCTCCAGCCTATTTAGGGACCTCAGTACAGCAGTTGTCTACTTTCTCTCTGGTATTAGTTTTTTTCCTCTCTACTGGATCTTTCTTACCATTATGAAACTATGGCTTTATTTACCCCATCTTAATTTTTTTTTAATATTTATTTATTTTTTTGAAGGAAAGAGAGACAGAGTGTGAGTGGGGGAGGGGCAGAGAGAGAGGGAGAGACAGAATCCGAAGCAGGCTCCAGGCTCTGAGCTGTCAGCACAAAGCCTGACGTGGGGCTGGAGCTCATGAGCCGTGAGATCATGACCTGAGCCGAAGTCGGAGGCTTAAATGACTGAACCACCCAGGCACCCTTATTTATCCCATCTTAAAAAAAAATTACTACTAACCTCATTTTTCCTTCCAGTTATCCTTCATTTCCTTTCTTCTCCTTTCAGCAAAAGTCCTTGAAAGAGTAGCCTGCCTGTACTGGCTATTTCTAACTTCTCTCCTCCCACTCTCTCTTGAATCCACATTGATCAAGTTTTTGCCCCTCACCATGTCACCAGTTCTCTGGTCGAGATTACCAAAGATTTCCACGTGGCTAAATCGAATGGTCAATATCAGCCCTCACCTTGCTTGACCTATTAGCAATGTATGACCCAGCTGCTCCCTCCCTCTTTCTTCAGACCCTTTCTTTACTTGACTTCCAACCTGGTTTTCTCCCCGCCTTAGTATTTGCTTCTGCTCAGTCTCTTGTGTTGTTTTTTCCTTATCTCCCTGACCTCTGAACATTGAAATATCTCAGTCTTTGGATTTCTTCTCTTCAATGTCTACACTCACTTTGTGGTAGATTGAATTATGGTTTACAACAATTTGCTCCCTCCCTTCTATGAAGATTGTACATTCACACTTTTGGATTTTCCTTGAAATTCCTCTTCAGTACACAGTATACATCTTTGTCTCATCGTAGGACAGGGCTATGAGTGGAATGGAATGGAAGCATATGGTCTATGCCACATACAAAGAGAAGCTTTAAATTTAATTGCATTGTTTAGTTTGGCCCCTCTTGCTTCTGCCCTTTGCCACAAGTATGGCATGTGCCAGATAGTGGCTGTTTCTTCAGCTTAGGGCTCAAATTAGATTACTCTTGAATCAGACATAGCTGGCTTGCAGCCTAGAGTGGAGCTGTAATCAATCTGTCACCCATATTTAACAAGAGCAAGAAGTAAGTGTTACTGTAATCCACTGAGATTTAGAGGTTGTTTGTTACAACAACGATGTTGACGAATAAAACTCCCTTTAAATTCTGCTGAATGCCTGGCTCATATGTTCAGTGGCCAACTGGGCATCTCCATTTGAATGTCTATCTTATTATAGGGCAACTCAAACTCAACAGGTCCAAAAATGAGCTTCTGATTTTTTCTACCAAATCTGGTCTTCTTGAACTTTTTTCATTATTAACTATTAAAAACTCAAACCTTCTAGGATAAAAAACCTCCTAAAGTCATCCCTGATTTTTCACTTTTGCCCAATTTATCTACAAATCTTGTTAATGCTACTTTCAAAATAAATCCAGATTTAGGGCACCTGGATGGCTCAGTGATTCAGCTCAGGTCATGATCTCACGGTTTGTGAGTTCCAGTCTCACACTGGGCTCTGTGCTGACAGTGCAGAGCCTGCTTGGGATTCTTTCTCTCTCCCTCTCTCTCTGCCCCTCCCCTGTTCACTTTCTATATGTCTCTCTCAAAATAAATAAATAAACATTAGAAAAAAATCTAGATTCTGAAACCTTCTCACCACCTTTACCGTTATCACCTTAGCCTGCGCTATTATAATTTTTGCTTGTTTAATGCTATCGCCATACCAATCCCACCAGTGGGTTGCCACCCTTGCTTTCTCCATCCACAGTCTCAGGTCCTAAGTATCTCTAGAGAAAGTTCTTCTAGAGTAGAAAAACAAAAATTAGGGGCGCCTGGGTGGCTCAGTCGGTTAAGCATCCGACTTTGGCTCAGGTCATGATCTCGTGGTCTGTGAGTTCGAGCCCCATGTCGGGATTTGTGCTGACAGCTCAGAGCCTGGAGCCTGCTTCAGATTCTGTGTCTCCTCTCTCTGCCCTTCCCCAACTTGTGCTCTGTCTCTCTATGTCTCTCAAAAAATAAATAAATGTAAAAATTTTAAAAATATTAAAAAAAAAAAGAAAAACAAAAATTAATCAGTAACTACCCGACAAATACTACCCAACCTCAGCTGGGTCACAATTACTCATAAGATGTCTTTTAATTTTTCTTATCACTTCTTACCGCCCCAGTATCACCTCGGTGCAAGCCACCATGATTTTTCACCTAGATTACTTTGGAAGCCACTCAGTTTATTCCTGCTCTTGTCCTCCATAGTGGGCCTCTTAAAACAGGGCACCTGGCTGGCTCAGTTGGTAGAGCATGCAACTCTTGATCTCAGGGTTGTGGGTTCGAGTCCCACATTGGGTGTACAGATTACTTAAAAGAAATAAAATCTATAGATAAATAAGTAATAAAATAAATAAAACTGTAATTATGTCAAATTGTGCCACTTCTTTGCTCAAATCTTTCCTTTCTTCAAATGGATTACCATCTTACCGAGATTAAAAGTCAAGTGCTTGTAATGGTCTACAATACCTTTTTTTAAAATTAATTACTTAATTTTTGAAGGGGAGAGAGAGAGGGCACAAGTGAGCGACGAGAAGAGAAAAAAGAGAGAGAAACGGGGCTCACCCGAAGTGGGGCTTGTGCTCACTCAAAGCAGGGCTCCTGCTCACCAGATGTGGGACTCGAACTCACGAACCATGAGATCATGACCTGAGCTGAAGTCAGATGATTAACCGACCTAGCCACCCAGGTGCCCGGTCTACAACATCTTTTACATTCTGCACACACACCTTCCTTACCTTACTGCTCAAATATCCTCTTTTATGACTCATTTTTCTCGTCCATCTTTGGCCACACTGGCCTCCTTGCTTTTCCCTGCATAAACCATTTATGCTCAAACTGCAGGACCCTTGCATTTGTTGTTCTCTTTATCTAAGATGCTCTTCCACCAAATATCTCTATGGTCTGTTTCCTCACCTTTTTCAGGTTTTACTCAAATGTCAGTCTCTCAGTGAAGTCTTCCTTGACCATCCTATTTTAAGTTGTAGTCTTCCCCAGAATCCCCTAGACCCCTTCGCTGCTTTATTTCTGCCTGTAACATTTATCACGGGGTATGTAAAAATCTAATAAATATACCATAAACTTTGCTTATTTATTATTTTTTTAATTAAAAAAAATTTAACGTTTATTTTCGAGAGACAGTGACAGAGCATGAACAGGGGAGGGGCACAGAGAGAGGGAGACACAGAATCTGAGCTGTCAGCACAGAGCCAGGTATGGGGCTCAAACTCACAAACCGCAAGATCATGACCTGAGCTGAAGTCGGACGCTTATCTGACTGAGCCACCCGGGTGCCCCAAACTTTGCTTATATATTGTGTTTATTGTTTGTCTCCCTATTCTAGAATGGATGCCTGATGAACTAAGAGTTTTTTTGGTCTGCCTTGTTGAGAGCTATATCCTCTGAGCACACTAAGTGCTCAGTAAATATTTGTTGAGAGAATCAGTGTAACTAACAAAGTGTAATACCCAGATTATATAAAGTGCTCTTACATGTCAAAGAAAACACAAAACAACCAATTGAGACATTAACCAAGGGTACGAATAATGACCTCACAGAAGAAACACATTAATCCACAAACATAAGAAAAGGGACTCAATCTCAAGTGATCAGTGAATTAAGCAGGATGAGATATCTTTTCAGAGCCACCAGGTTGTCAAAAACTTTAAAAGCCTCACAATGCTAAGCACTGGCAAGGATGGGAGCATCAGTCACTCTCACACACCTGCTGGTACAACTTTGGAGATTTGAAGTATCCAGTAAAGACTGGAAATATATATACCCTTTACCCAGCAATTCCAGTCCTAGATATAAACTCAAGAAGTGCTAACAAGTCTTTTTATGAGCGACATGTAAGAGACTGTGTATGTCAGCAATGTTAATAATGGCCCTAAACTAGAAACTCAAAAGTCCATTAAGAGAAGAATAAAAACATAAATTTGACACATGAAAACAATGGAGCATTTTATAGCAATAAAAACGAGTGAACTATAGCCAAATACGAACATGAAGACTAGATTCCTGACCTACAGAAACTGTGAGATAATAATCATTTGTGAGATAATGTTTATCGTGACCAGCCATGAAGTTTGAGAGTAATGTGATATACAGAAATAAATAAGTAATACAAAAGTGGTGGTATTGGAAGGGTTTATTAGAATTATGTAGGAGAGTTTGTAAAATTATTGATACCTGCACTCGTATGCTGGTATGTCTCACAAATCGTCCACGGGACATGGGAGAATATCCTATCACTCAGATGTGTCTATGGAACAGTTTGAAAATCATCTACGAGATCTGAAAAGGTTGCTATTTCTTTGTCCTCCCAAAACGCTAATAAAAATGAGAATTAAAAAATTGCAACCATTAGGGGGTCTGGGTGGCTCGGTTGGTTGAGCATCCAACTCTTGATCTCGGCTCAGGTCATGATCTTATTGGGTTCAAGCCCCTCATCGAGCTCTGTGCTGACAGCGCGGAGCCTCACTGAATTTCTCTCTCTCTGTCCTTCCCCGACTCCCATGTGCACGCACTCTCTCTCTCTCTCAAAAATAAATAAACATTTAAAAAATTATAACCATTAAGTACAACAGAATGTAAAATGAGGCAATAGTAGATGAGAGATAGCAACAACATCTTCAGATGAAAAGCATGTGGAGAAGTAGTAACTGTGGGTTTTACCTTCTCCATCCTGCAACGTGCCTGCAGAGTGGGGAGCCCAGGAGAAACATTCTGATTCCTGTCACAGAACCTTAGAGGTCTCAGGTGTGTTTCCCTTTACTGCCCTTGCCATAGTGTGGTAGAATCCATGGATTGTCTTGATCAACAACTATTCTAATGCTTCTTGTGTGCAGAGGCTGGCCGGAAAGTTAAAAAAAAAATGCAAACTGCTTTACATCTAGTTTTCAAGATATGAATTAAGGTTCAAAAATGAAATGCACTTGCATTAGATCTGGAAAGTAGAAATTAGGTGGAGGCCATCTTCTTGTTCCTTTGACTGTTGCTTCTGGCCAGCATGGATACGGAGTCAATGAGTTTTTCTGCCCAATTCTTGGTCCTAGATTTGAGAATATGGAGAGACAACTTCAATGGTGGCTTCATAAGCCTTGGAACACAGATACCAAATTTAGTCTGTTTCATAACTCAGCCCCCTGAAGGCCTAGCCTAGCCTTCTCCCCAAGCTCTTCCAATGAATTTGGAAGCTCTTCTTATTAGTTGAATTAAATCTCTCTCTGATGAAAAAAAAATTCGATTGGCTTCTGTTTCCTTTAATGAACCATGACTGACATATTCATTCTGATAGAATAAAGGATGTTTACAATCTGGAGAGGTGCCAAAAATGGTACTAAAATATCTCTCCATGGATTATTTGCTGATTGCAAGTGAAAAAAAAAAGTAATTTAACAGCGGGGAGATCTGGCTGTTGCCTCCTTAACCCAGTAATAAATGTTAGTGTCACTAAAAGTGGGACAATCAAAAGTATGTGCCTAAAATGTGATGCAATATAAAATACATAGCACTAGTTATGAATATTCCCGACAAAAATGTTTAACTTGAATTGAAATCAGCCTTTATATCTCATCTCCAGTTCACAGGAAATATAGGGGTAGATGAACATGTTAAATGACACTAAAAAAGAAACAATCAGGCAAGTCCAAAAAGTGAGACAAAGCTTAGGACAATGGACTCAATTCCGCAATTCAATGACATAAAAAAGAGGGTGGGGACAACATGGGGCTGGAACTTAAAACCCCAAGATCAAGAGTTTCATGCTCTACCGACTGAGCCAGCCAGGTGCCCCCTCTACTTTTCATTATATTAGAAAATTATTGGAAAACTAAAAATAAATTTAGTGGTAGAAGAAAAGACAGTGATGAAGCAGTAGCTTGAGGCAGTAACTGAGTCAAGGTTGCTTTTATGATGGACATGTTTGTAAGCTGAAGGTGAAGGAGAAAATACAGACAGAGAGGGAGGAACTGATGGAGCAAAGTCAAGAAGTGGGACAGAATGGATTATAAGGGCATGTGAAGAGTTTAGACCCAGAAAGGATGATCACACCCATTTCTCTCAGGACGAAAAATAATGAGTGAGAGATGAGAGTGTTCTAGAGTGGAGACAGCCAAACAAAAATAGCCTTCCACTGGAGGAAGGCTAAGGATAGACCAAGGATAATGATGGTGGGTTTGGGGACTTCAGGAGAACAAGAAAGTTCTGGAAATGATGCTGGGTAAATTCTGTAGGGATGCATTTCTGAAGAGAGGTGTTACTCAGATGAAGTTAGAGAGCATCCATTTATAGTGAAACAAATCAGCATGATTTTATGATTTCGCTCAGGCATGCTCATCAACCTGGTGATGGAAGAAAAAGCAGAGAAGACCAGATTTGCCCTAAAGTGAAGGAAGTGAAAGTGTGACAGTCCCAAAAATCAAATAGGTGAATGTGGGTGTCTCTAGGTTTTTAGTAAGGGCATATATAACTAGCTGCTTACAGGAAACTCCCTGTATGGAACTTTGAGAAACACTGGAAGAGTATTAACACACTAGGACAAGAAAGGCTGAAAGGGATAGGAAGTCATGTTTGCTGTGAAGGATGGTGCAATCGGAGTGAAGACGTGGGACAAGTAGAGGGAATGGAAAGTTGTAGTCAAGACAGGAAGCACAGAGGGTGAAAGTTTGGAGAATATAAAGTTCCAAGTGGTGTTGAGGTCCCAGATAAGGCCACATAGATGTGTAACTGCAGTAGAAACCAGTCGGCGAAGTTATTAGATGAAAATGAACATGGATGGGTGGATGCTTGGGTGGCTCAGTCAGTTGAGCATCTGACTCTTGGTTTTGGCTCAGGTCATGATCTCGCAAGTCATGGGATCGAGCTCTGAGTCAGGCTTGGAGCCTGCTTGGGACTCTCTCGCTGTCTCTCTGCTTCTCCTCCACTTGCACGTGCACGCATATGTGCACACATATGTGCTCTCTCTCTCTCTCTCTCTTTCTCTCTCAAAATAAATAGGTGAACTTTAAAAAAAAAAAAAAGAAGGAAAATGAACATGGATGTGGTACACAACTTCTAAGAGCCCCTGAACATCCCCACTTCTGTTACTCACACCCTTGTAGAATCCTCTCCCTTTGACTGGACCTATTGACTTACTTTTAACAAATAAAATAAGGCAAAAATAATGGGCTGCCACTTCTCAGATTAGGTTACAAACGACTCTGGCTTCCATCTTACCTGCCCTCTCTTGCTTTTTCACTCATTTTTTCCATATGAAGCCAGCTGCCATCTTGTAAGCTGTGTAGTGGAGAGACCAACCAGGCAAGGAACTCAGGAAGGCCTCTTTCCAACAGCCCATGAAGACATGAGTCCCAACAACAACCACATGAGTGAGTCTCGAGTGACTCCTCCCCAGCCAAGCTTTAGATGACTGAAGCCCAGCTTCACTGCAGCCTATGAGAGACCCTGAGCAGAGGATCCAGATAAGTCTTGCCCAGATTCCTGACGCACAGAAACCATAAGATAATAAGTGAGGTTTTAGGCCAGTAAGTTGGGGTGGTTTTATACGCAGCCATAGATAACTAATACAATGGATGTGGATGTCTTGAGAATGACAGGAGAGAAGATGGAAAGGAAAAGCATGCAGCCAGGGGCAGTCATCATAAAGATTTAAAGTAGCATCTGGCCAGTTAGCTCAGTTGGTTAGAGCATGGTGCTAACAAAGTAGAGCTTCTCCAACATTAATGAGCATACATATCACTTGTGGGTCATGTTAGAATCCAGACTCTGCTTTGGTATTTCTGTAGCCTGATGTGGGTGAAAGGGGGAGTTAGGAGAATCCAAATCAATATGCTTGTGGAAGGGGTCAAACTGTTTACTAAAATAAGCATGTAGGTTGAGGCACACATAAGCCAGGGCCTAAGGTGAGGCCAGGGAATAATGTTAGAAGGATCAGATAAACAGATCAGTCTGGGTGAAAACATAAAGCACTGAGTATTACTTAAGACTGGCTTTTACGGGTTCCCTGCGGTATAATGTTTGGACAGGTCTCTCATGGTTAGGGAATAGGATTCTCTTCTCTCTGTCTCTCTCTGTCTCTCTTTCTCCCCCCTCCTTTCTGTCGCTTAATATCTATCTACATCTATTTAGATGTAGACAGGTCATTAGGGTAAATGGAAAAATAATTCATGTATTCATTCATTTAGCAACCCTGAACTGAGCACTTATTATGTACTAGGCTTTGAGGAAACAAAGTAGATGAGAGAGTCCCTGTCCCAGTGATGAAAACAGAAGGGGAGACAGATACATCAAGGATTACCAGAATATGAGGTAATTGGTGCTATAATAAAGGCATGAAAGTTATGGTAGACTGACATGGTAAGTGATTCATTTTTCCCAAGAACCCAGAGGTAGAAGAAGCTTCAAAGAATAGGTGAGGGGTGGGCGAGCGGGGCAATTAGAGGAGTACACACTGAAGGGAAATCAGAGAATTCTAAGTAGATCATTTTGTAGATAAGTCTCTCTCAGAACCCTTCCTTGTACCAGTAGCTTATGCTCACACAGCAACAGACTTCTAATCTTTGCTTGGTTTCATTTGTGGGAAGAGAACTTGCAAGGCGGCCAACATAAATATTGCCCCACTTGGCTGCTAGATTTGTCATTGTAAATGATTAAATTGATTTTCACATACAAACTAGACTGCCATCAGTTTGGGATGCAAGAACCTGTTCTTCTTAGGGCCTGAGCAAGTCAGGATAAGCCAAGATTGAGTGATCCAGATGTACAAGGACAGAAAACCCTGAGAATCTTAGAGGGCACTATCTTTTCTGACCTACCAGTCACTCCTCTTCTGTGCACAGTGAATGATAAACCTAAAGAGGACTCAAGTGATGCTACCATTGTTTACTGAAAGTTACAAAAGGCAAATATCGTAAGATTTAGGGTTGGGGTAAGAGCCTTGAAAGAGAGCCAGCGATGTGATGAACACATTTGAACGGAGACTAAATTTGGGGTACTGCAGCCATCTGTGTGCATCAACAGCAAGCCTCCAGCGCCATGCTTTTATGCATTCAGCCCCAGCAAATACCATTAAAGAGAAGAGAGCTCGGTGAACTGTTTCTGGAGCCTCTTTGAAACCGTACATAAGGTCAGTTTGACATCACACGCTAATGTTCTGCTTGATCAAGTCGGACCAGTTTTTCTCTCAGTTAATAGGGCAGTTCTGTCCCTGCTCTGTGATTTCCCACTGGCCTTGAACTGCTTCAGCAGCAGCGAATGATGTAACCACAAGCCAAGTGTGCATATGCGTGTATGAGCACACTCAGTCACGCCACTGGAGGTGGCCGTGCCCCGCCCCCGTTCTGGCTGGAACTGACTCAAACACTGACATCCCAACATAAAACTGTCACCGTGTCCTTAGTCCACCCTCTTGCGTTGAAGTCTTAAGGTTTTAAGTTCCCTGTCTCATTTACTCTTCACAATATACAATTCTATGTGAGAGTCCTCGGAAGAAAATTCCAAAGGCATTATTTTCCCCATTGCGGTTTTTATGCCACACTTAAATAGGAGATCTGATTCACATACGGTGTCAAACGTTTTGTTGCTTTTTTGTTACTGCCTAGTCCTTGTCAGTACGCACATGTATGTTTTTACAGAGTTGAAATCAGGGTGTTCATTATCCTGTTTATTCAGTGGATTTCACATTTGCCACCTTTAGACACAGACACTTAGATACACACTCGTGCCTCAGGGTAGACCAGATTCTTATCATTTGAAGTAGGTACAGAGAATTCCAGTGTATTGAGAGGGCAGGATTGGCTTAGCCCTGCCCTTTATTATTGGGTTTTGTTTTGTTACCAGTTTTTAATGTTGTGAATAAAGCTGTTACATACATCCTTGTACAAATTACCCATTTTTTCTTTAGGTTGTTAACTTGGAATGTATTCCCCCAAGGAAGGAGCCAATGGGTAAACAGTGAAGAATCACTGAAGGATTATAAGCAGAAGGAGGGCATGTCATATTTTCATCTTTTTTTTTAATGTTTATTTATTTTTGAGAGAGAGGGAGCGAAGACAAGAGTGGTAGGGGTAGAGAGAGGGAAACAGAGCATCCATCGCAGGCTCTGTGCTGACAGCAGAGAGCCCAATGTGGGGCTCGAACTCACCAACCCTGAGATCATGACCTGAGCCAAAGTTGGACACTTAACCCACTGAGTCACCCAGGTGCCCCAGATTTTCATTTTTAAAATATCTGTCCAGTGAGGGTAACACCTACTACAGGGTTACGTGAACACCGAATGAGGTCACGAAAGTGAAAGAAGAGTGAAGAAATTATGCAGACAGATAATTAGGCTCAGAGTTTTCTCAGGAAGTATACCTACCCAAGCCTGAAGACCATCAGTGAATTTAATCACACAATCACACACTCAAAGTGTTTTTTCTTGGGTTCTTATTATACCTTTGTATGCTGAGGACAATGCAGTGCCACTGCAGAAGCAGTGGACCCCCACAAATAACCACTAAAAACAGATCCGCTCTTTGTCTCATGGGTAAGCCCCTGTTTCAGGAACCCAAACTGACCTGAGAGGCAGGAAAGTGGCCTCCTCTGAAGCATGACAGCTTCTGTGACCTGATAAAGAAATAGGAGACATCATCTAGTGTAGACATTGGTTTAGGGGACAGCTCCTCACATTTGTCTTCTCTCTTTTCATTTCATCCATTGGCATGCTCTTATATTGAAGTCCTGGGTTTGCTTCTCTTTCTGCTCTGAAGCACTCAGAATGCCCTGGCTTCAACCATCTCTGGGCTCTGTTTTCTATCTTGATGGTCTCTTCCAGCCCTTGTGGCTCTGAGGTCAGGGGTTCTGTGGTTCTGTCTACTCTCTGGATGGCAAGGCCTGGTCTGGCTCCAACCTAAGTGTCTTGTTGCCTCAGTAATTCTCACACCACGAATCCCCGGCTCTCTAGGGAAATCTGTCAAAAGGTGGCATCAGAATCACCTGAAAGTGTGCTAAAATGCAGGTTCCTGGCTACAGGCCTGCAGAATCAGAATCTCAGAGGTGAAGCCCAAAGAAGCTGGGTTGTCATCATTGGTGTAATAAAAGGCAAACATGTTTCCAATATATATGGTCACTGCCTTAGAGGAGCACCTCTCCCTGCAAATGCCTTTACTCTTTACCTTTCCAGTCATTACCTCTTATTCGTCAAGGTCGTGCTTTCTAAAACAGGTCAAAATGGTCACATCAGAGTTACATCAAAGACAACAGGTTCAAACGATAGGATTGGCATCGGAGAGATGCGCAAGAAAGACTTTTTCAGCCCCACTGATTCTCAAGTTGCCTGATCTGCAGTTGCCTAATCTATGCCATGAAGGCTGACGCAAAATGTGACATTAAAAGACCGTCATAGGTTGAACTGCGCCTCTCCTCCCCAACCCCAAGTTCACATGCTGAAGTCCTAACAGCCAGTATCTCAGAATGTGACCTTATTTAGAAATAGGGTGCTTACAGAGGTGATTGGGTAAGATGAGGTAACACTGGAGTCAGGTGAGCCTCTAATCCAATAGGACTGGTGTCTATAAAAAGGGGAAATTTAGACACAAACAGATAAAGCACACAGGGAGAACACCATGTGAACATGAAGGTAAAGACTGAGGTGATGCCTCCATGAGGTAAGAATGCCCAAGGCTGCCAAAAAATTGCCAGAAACCAGAAGTGAAGCATGGGACAGAAGCTCTCTCCCAGCCTTGGGAGGAACCCACACGGCCAACATATTGATTTCTCTCTTGTAGCTTCCAGAACTGTAAGACAATAAACTTGTGCAGTTAAGCCACTCGGTTTGTGGGACTTTATCATGGGAGCCCTTCGCAAACGAACACAGAGACCTTGGTTCCATTCCTGGCATGGTCATGGCGACCTCACCACTCTAGCTCCTCTGAGCTGTGCCACGTCATCAGAAAGACAGAAACCACGTTGTGTTCGGCAATGAGATCTGCGTGACAGCTCCTGTGAAGTACTGACTGTCCATGAGATTAGTATTCACCGAACGGCCAATGGGGAAATGCTGTGGGAAGACCATAAAAGAATTCCTTGACTACCAAGAATTATCTTTACTACGTAAAGAGAGCACCAGATATGTAGATGCCTTCAGTTATTCAAAATGTGCAGTTGTTCTCCTCCAAAATGTGCTCCGGTCCAGAGCTCATCCCTCCGCTTGTATACCGGATCTCATCCCTTCTCACCTGGTCAATAACATCACTCGAGCCTTCTCCCCTTTCCTAATTACTCTTTTTTTACCTCCTTACTGAATCCTCTTTTTCTCCCAACTCATTAATGATGGCATGCTTGAAGGCTCAGTCCCTGGACTCTGCTCTATCCACACTCAGTTCCTTAGTGATCTCATTCAGCCTTTGGCTTTAAATACCATCTGTATGTCAACAACTCCCACAGTTCAAACTCCAGCCCAGACTTTTCCCCTGACCTCCAGATCTGTATATCCAACAACTTGCTCCACCTGCAGCCTTCTCCATCATAATGGTCATAGGTATCTAACTCATCTTTTTTTTTTTTTCTTTCTTACACATCATATCCAACCCATAGCAACTCCAACAGTCCCTAGCCTCAAGTGTTACCCCAAATCGGACTTCTCACCACCTCCACTATTACAACCTAGTCTATGCCACCATTGTCTCTCTTCTTTTTAAAATTTTTTTTTTCAACGTTTATTTATTTTTGGGACAGAGAGAGACAGAGCATGAATGGGGGAGGGGCAGAGAGAGAGGGAGACACAGAATCGGAAACAGGCTCCAGGCTCTGAGCCATCAGCCCAGAGCCTGACGTGGGGCTCGAACTCACAGACCGTGAGATCGTGACCTGGCTGAAGTCGGACGCTTAACCGACTGCGCCACCCAGGCGCCCCCATTGTCTCTCTTCTTGATGAGTGAAATTGTGTCCTAATTTCTCCCTTTTCACTCTTGTTCTTATACAGTCAGCTTACAACACAACAGTCAAAGCGATCTGGTTATAAGAGAGAACATGTCCTTCTTTTGCTCTAAATCCTCTAATAGACCCCCATCTCATCCAGAATAAAAATCCTGTAATGTAGAAGTAGCAGTCCCGGGGCACCCAGGTGGCTCAGTCGGCTAAGCGTTTGATTTCAGCTCAGGTCGTGATCTCACAGTTCATGGGTTCAAGCCCTGTGTTGGGCTCTGTGCTGATAGCTCAGAGCTGGGAGCCTGCTTCAGATTCTGTGTCTCCCTCTCTCTCTGCCCCTCCCCTGATCGCACTCTGTCTCTGTCTCTCAAAAGTGAATAAATGTTAAAAAATTAAAAAAAAAAAATAAATGCCTAAACAAACAAATAAATAAATAAATAAAAGTAGCAGTCCCTACAGTGGCCTACAGGCTTGCACATGATCAGGTCCTTGTTACCCTCCCCATCTTCCGTGGTCTGCCCCACCCTCCACTTCTCCAGCCACCGTGGCTTCCTGACATTCTCCAAACATACCAAGCACACTCCTGTGCTGCCATTTCCTTCGTCTGGTGTGATCTTTCCCCACATGCTCACTTGGCCAATCCTTTCAACTCCTTCAAGTCTTTGCTCAAATGTTACCTTCTCAATAAGGCCTACCCTGACTATTTAAAATCACAACCAGCCCCCAATAGTTTCAGTTCCTCTTATTTTGCTCTTCTTTCTTTTTCCATGACACCAATAGCCTCCTAGCATACATTATATAACTTATTTATTCATTATGTCTATTTCCAACTATCTATCTTTCTGCACCAGAATGCAAGTTCCCAGGAGGGCACGAATCTGTGTTTTGCTCATTGATTTATTTCAATCTCCAAGAACAGTGCCTATCATAGAGTAGGCACTCAATAAATATTTGTTGAATGAATGAGTGAAAGATTAAGAAAATAGGAATTTATATTTCTCTTTAACAAGGGCTCGTCTTATTTTTTGGTGCAAATTCTCACCCTGAATTGAAAGCTAAAGGACTCATCTGTCAAGTTCCCAGTGAGCGGTTTGGCAATTATATCAACTACAGGCAGGTCCTCTTAGGTCGATAGACACCTGAGGCTATTTATTTTATTGGTAAAAGCTTGGTGTGAGAGCATTTTGGTCCAGTTCACGAAAACAGCAGTGTTCTAACCAGCAGCTCCAATAAATCTTACACATTCTTGAGCCCATAAGTCCTGGCCTCTTGCCTCTCTACACATCTATTCATCCAACTAAGAAGAACCTCTTGTTGGAGCACACAGGAGCACTTGATTAGGAAGCGCGATGGGAAGGAACACGATCTTCTTCCTTTTCTACCCCAGGGACAAAACTTTAGAGCAACCAGGTCTTTGCTCAGTATATACAGACTGTGATGAGAAATATTTTGCATCTCTTTCCACACATACTGGATGACTTGCCCAATGTCCAGATACAGATAAAGTTAATACCTGGAGCCATACACTGATACAGTCTTATTCCAAGGCAAGTTGTGTTTACCTCTGGGATTGTCAGTTACTGCATGACCATCAGAGTCCACAGATATAGTAGACTGAGAGATGATTCATCTGAAAGAGTGTGTTTTCCATAATTTTCCAATTCCAGTCTTCCTATATATACCTCTTGCTTGTCCTTTGCTCCAATCACTACACTAGCAGCTTCTCATAACTGGAACTACGGCTTATTAATTCATGAACTCTGAATCCAGATTGTATGGGTTGAGTCCCAGGATTAGCACATACCAGCTGTATGAGCTTGGACAAGTTATTTAACCTCTCTGTACCTTGATTTTCTAGACTGTTAAATAAGCATAATAATACTACCTGCCTCATCAGATTGTTGTAAGGTTGAAATGAATTTATATCAATATATATCAATATATATCAATCACTTAGCCATATATATATATATATATATATATCACTTAGCCATATATATATATATATATATATATATATATATATATATATATATCACTTAGCCCAACATCTGGCACATAGAAAGTTATGAATATATATAATATCTATATATTCATGTGTGTGTGTATGTATATGTGTATGTATGTCCTCCTTTATGTGTGTATGTCCTCCTTTATGTAATTAGAAGCACTTTGCATCTTGGTGAGGGGACAGAAATTATCCAAGATTATCTTTCAGTGCAATCCCTGCATTATAATGATGAATGAGCCAGCTGTTTGCTGAAAAGATTTTAACAATATGTTAGGGAAAAGGATTGAAGCCTAATCCCCAGTGTGATTATATTTGGAGATAGGGCTTTTAGGAGTTAGTAAGATAAAATGAGGTCATCAGGTTGGGGTCCTGTATGAAGAGCAAGAGAGGGGAGCCTGGGTGGCTCAGTTGGTTGAGCATCCAACTCTTGATTTCAGCTCAGGTAGTGATCTCAGGATCATGAGATCAAGCTGTGCATCTGGCTCTGTGCTGGCAGCATGGAACCTGCTTGGGACTCTCTCTCTTTCTGTCCCTCTCCCCGGCTCACACTCTTTTTCTCTCTAAAATAAAAATAAAAAAAAAAAGAGAGAGAGAGAGAAATTTCTGTGTGTGTGTGTGTGTGTGTGTGTGTGTGTGTGTGTGCGCGCACCCACTGAGGAAAGACCACATGAGGACACAGCAAGAAGGCAGCCATCTTCAAGCAAGGAAGAGAGCTCTCATCAAGAATTGAATTGGCCAGCACCTTGATCTTAGATTTTACAACCTACAGAAGTGATATAAATTTTTGCTGTTTAAGCTATTCAGTCTATAGTATTTTATCATGGTATCCTGAGCAGACTAAAACAAGGACGCATGCCCAGATGATCCCTGATAAAGGGGGTTTGTTGCTGGGATTTGTGGGGCACCATGGGATGTCCTCTGTTTCATGGCAGCCATTCTTGGTCACAGAGTTTCCCAGACAGGTTTATCTATAGACTCATGGAGAAATGAAGCAAGGGCTCAGCATGGATTGGGATATTGCCTACTCTTTGTTTAGTTAGTAGTTGTATTTCCTGGTTGAGGTGATTTGTCATCGTCCAATACAGACTGAGCCCTATTGGGCAGTTTGACACATGACGCTCTTCTTGGCTTCCTTCTAACTCTCTCATTTCCAGGAAACTTGGTTCCAACTGAGTGTGGCTGGAATAGTAGCAGCAGTGGTTTCATATGGTAAGAAATATAAAAACCGTATACAGAACAAACCACTAGAGACCTATTTCCCAGAAAGCGGCTGTGGGACGAGAAGGTACTTGAAAGCTTCAAGGGTCTCCCCCTTGTGTAGAGTCTAGCTCTTTCCATGACAACAAAGCTTGAGAACAGCAATTTTGAGGTAAATTGTCCTATACTACTCCTTGTATTAGTTTTCTAGGGCTGCTGTAATGAAGTACCACAAACTGGGTGGCTTAAAACAACATAATTTATTCTCTCAGCGCCCTGGAAGCCGGATGCCCAAAATGAAGGTGTCGTTAGAGCCATGCTCTCTTTGAAGGATCTAAGGAAGAATTCCTCCTTGGCTTTCCAAACTTCTGGTGGCCCCCAGCGTTCCTTGGCCTGTGTCAGCATAACTCCAATTTCTTCCTACCTTCATCTTCTTACGGCCTTCTCTGTGTGCATTTCTTGTATCCCCTTCTATTCTTTTTTTAAATGTTTATTTATTTTTAAGAGAGAAAGAGACACAGTGAGAGCAGAGGAGGGACAGAGAGAGAGGGAGACACAATCAGAAGCAGGCTTCAAGCTCCAAGCTGTCAGCACAGAACCCTATGTGGGGCTCGAACTCATGAACCATGAAATCATGACCTGAGCCAAAGTCAGACGCTTAACCAACTGAGCCACCCAAGGCACCTCTATCCCCTCTATTCTTATAAGAACACCAGTCACTGGATTCAAATCCATTTGAATCTCGTATAGCCTCATCTTACCCACATTCTGCAAAAATCCTATTTCCAAATAAGGTTACATTCTGAAGTTCTGAGTAGACATGAATTTTGGGTGGTGGTGGTGGGGACACTGTTGAACTCACTATATTGCTTTAGTTAAGGTTCTTTAGTTGAAAATTACAGAGAAACACATGAGCCACATTATGCAAGAAAAAAAGAAAAAAGAAAGAAAGAAAGAAAGAAAGAAAGAAAGAAAGAAAGAAAGAAAGAAAGAAAGAAAGAAAGAAAGAAAGAAAAAGAAAGAAAGGAGGATTTTATTTATAGGACACAGGGGTATCTTACAGAATCCCAGGCCAATAAAGCAGTCAGGACTCAAGAGGAAGAGTCCAGAACTGTGCAGTTATCCAAAGTATTAGTCCTCTCTCTTTCTCTTATCCCAGTTTCCCCTTGCCTCTCAGCTTTGTTCTCTTTCTAGACTGGCTTTTCTGCACCTTCATGCCCTCAGCAGGCAGCAGACGACCAACTCATTACTTCAGAATTTACATTTCTGTTCAAATAATCAGTGCAAATTGGATACACTTGGTCCCAATTCTAAATACTCAGGAGAGTCTGATTGGCCCATCTAGGATTAGTTGTACAATCCTGGTCCAATCAATTGTGGGTAGATGGGTGGAGTGATGTAGTAAATCCAACTGGGGAATGGGAAGGCAACTCTCAGAGAAAGATGAATCACTGTGAGCTGGGTGGGTAACCCAGAAAAGATCTGCATGTGTCTTGTGTTTTATAGCACCAAACAGAGAACAAAATGTTTTTGTGTATAATCTCATTTGATTTGTGCAAATTCATCCAGAGTAGGCATAAGTGGCCTTTTTGCCTATTTTACAGATGTAGAAACAGACTCAGAGAGATGAGATAACTAACCCATAAAGATGGTCACTGTTTGCCACCAGACACAACATTATGTCTTCTGACTCCTGACCTGACCCTTTCATCTCAATCCGAAACACAGAAATGTAACAGCTTTGTAGTTTGTATTGCAACAGAATGTTACTTATGCATAGTTTTATTATCCGAGTTTACAAATGTACTTTCAAAAGTAAAACTAGCGACCTGAAGATTATAGCCATTCTACCCCGTCCAACTCTTCCAGTGCTTCCCGCCTCTCATTTCCCTTCCTTCCCTTTCCACCACCCTCAACACTATTCTCCCAGAAAGTCTTCACCAGGATTTAATACACAAAAAGAAAAAGAGAAATCATTTTCCTTTTCACGTTTTAACCCAAACCCTCCTTCTTTGCATTTTATTATTTCCCTCTTACTAAATCTGATGTCCAGTCTATCCACAGTGTTTGGGGAAATGGGAGTTGTTTTGTGTTTCACGGTCCTTTTATTCATTTCTTCCATTTTCTCCAATTCAGTCTCCTTCTCATTTTTTTCACTCACTGGATTCCCCAGTCCTGGGGCCTCAGAGTAAATGATTTTGCCTTCTGTTTACTGAAACTCCATTAATTACCCAGGCCTTGTTCAATTCCCTTGAACTTTCTGTCTCTATTTTATATTCAGCTTCTTTCCATTATCTCGGGGAAAAATCAATCCTCTTTCTTTAGAGATAAAAGTTTTCTCTCCTAAAGCTGCCTAGAACCATTAACCTCATATAAATCCTTCTTTCTAACACTTCTCTTTAGCTTTCATTTTTAGCTTATCATTTTTTTCCCTAGGGAACGACAACAATCCAAACCTTTGATAGGCCTTGCTGCCCCTTTCTGTCTTTGCAGCCATACTTCTTGAAGAAACGGTCTCCAGCCACTCCCTTCAGGTTGTGTTCCTTATTCCTTCCCTTTTTTCAGTCTGGGGTCCCTGTTCCTCTCCATCACCCTGTTGAAACTGCACTTTTAAAAAACGTCTTCCATTTCTCCCCTCACTTTGTTCATGCTTTCATTTAAATAGTCAAACACTGGGGCGCCTGGGTGGCGCAGTCGGTTAAGCGTCCGACTTCAGCCAGGTCATGATCTCGCGGTCCCTGAGTTCGAGCCCCGCGTCAGGCTCTGGGCTGATGGCTCAGAGCCTGGAGCCTGTTTCCGATTCTGTGTCTCCCTCTCTCTCTGCCCCTCCCCCGTTCATGCTCTGTCTCTCTCTGTCCCAAAAATAAATAAACGTTGAAAAAAAAAATAGTCAAACACAGTTTTAAGAGTTGCTTTAACATTCTTGTCTGCTAATTCCATCCATCTTTATCATTTCATGGTCCTTTTGGGGTGATTATTCTTCTGGTTATAGGTTACATGTTCCTGCTTCTTGGCACATTTAGTAAATTTTTGTTGGATGCTGAACATTGTGAGTTTTACATTGTTGAGTATCTGGATTTTGTTGTCTTCCTTTAAAGACTGTTGTGTTTTGTTGTGGTAGGAATAAAGGTACTTGATCCTTTGGGGGCTTGTTTTTAAGCCTATTTAGGGTGGACATAAAGTAAACTTTATTTATTTTTTTACATTTATTTATTTTTGAGAGAGAGAGAGAGAGTGCGAGAAGCTGACAGGAAGAGAGAAGACACACAGAATCCGAGGCAGGCTCCAGGCTCCAGCTGTCAGCATACAGCCCAACACAGGGCTTGAATCCACGAACTGTGAGATCATAACCTGAGCAAAGTGGGATGCTTAACTGACTGAGCCATCCAGGCACCCCTGTAGCCTTTATTCTAGGAATAGTTTAGTAACATTACTAAAGCATGGCCTTTCTAGGGTTACTGTAGAGCACTCCTAGTGAGTGATCAGTGAGGCCACTCTTCTCTGCCTAGTCAGAACTTGAGCAGTCCCACTCCTGTGTATGCTCAGGAACAGTTCAGCCCACAGCTCTCCAACCTCTCTTTACCCAAACTGTTGAGTTTCACTGTATTCAGCAGACTCAAAATAAGCCCATACAGACTTCCAGAGTTCTTTTTCTAAGTAGCTTCCTCCTCTCTGCAACCCTGCCCTACAAACTTCCAGCAGCCTCACCTCTCCTGAACTCTGATCTTTGTCTCCTCAACTCAAATAAAATTATTGTGTTTTACATGGAACCCACTTTCCTAATCCATGGCCAGGTAGGTGCCCCAAGGCAGAAAGCCATGGGCATCTGAGGGCTACCTTCTCCAAGGGATCACATTCCCACACTACCTGTTGTCCAAAGTCTGAAAACAGTTGTTTCCTATATTTTGTCCAGTGTCCTAGTTGTTTAAGGTTAATCCCATTTCCAATTATTCAATCATGGCCAGAAGTCGGAGTGTCTGACACTGCTCTTTTGAAGAACACCAGTGATTGCTTCTAAGTAATTCCAAAGGCACTTCCTTATTCTTTTTGTTCTAGTGGCAACATTTGGGTCACTGCCTTCTTAAAATTCTACTCCCTTAGATCATCCTACCTCCCTTAACATTCCTTCCCTATTTGCTATTATCTTCTCTTCTTCAGAGGGCCTGGTGATTAGGTAAGCACAATTATAAAGCAGGTCACAGTTGATGCTAGCAATTTCCAGTTTGATCAGGGAACATAGTTGCAAGTATCTAGGCACTGGTCTCTAGACTAAATCACCACAGTTAGCATATAACAAACATTTGCTGATTGATTTGGGGACCTCTTTACCCTCATTCATTAGTGGGACAGTTAAGAATAAAGCAGGAAAGAATATCCAATGGAATAAAGACAGTCTCTTCAGCAAGTGGTGCTGGGAAAACTGGACAGCAACATGCAGAAAAGTGAACCTGGACCACCTTCTTACACCATACACAAAAATAAACTCAAAATGGATGAAAGACCTAAACGTAAGACAGGAAGCCATCAAAATCCTAGAGGAGAAAACAGGCAAAAAGCTCTTTGACCTCGGCCACAGCAACTTCTTACTCAACACGTCCCTGGAGGCAAGGGAAACCAAAGCAAAAATGAACTACTGGGACCTCATCAAGATAAAAAGCTTCTGCACAGGGAAGGAAACAATCAGAAAAACTAAAAGGTGACCAAGGGAATGGGAGAAGATATGCGCAAACGGCATATCAGATAAAGGGTTAGTATCCAAAATCTACAAAGAACTTATCAAACTCAACCCCCAAAAAACAAATAATCCAGTGAAGAAATGGGCAAAAGATATGAATAGACACTTCTCCAAAGAAGACTGACACATGAAAAAATGCTCAACATCACTCATCATCAGGGAAATACAAATCAAAACCACAATGAGATACCACCTCACACCTGTCAGAATGGCTAACATTAACAACTCGGGCAACAACAGATGTTGGTGAAGATGCTCAGAAAGCAGGTCTCTTTTTGCACTGCTGGTGGAAATGTAAACTGGTGCAGCCACTCTGGAAAACAGTATGGAGGTTCCTCAAAAAATTAAAAATAGAACTATCCTACAACCCAGCAATTGCACTACTAGGTATTTATCCAAGGGATACAGGTAGACTGTTTCAAAGGGACACATGCACCCCAATGCTTATAGGAGCACTATCAACAATAGCCAAAGAATGGAAAGAGCCCAAATGTCCATCGATGGATGTATGGATAAAGAAGATGTGGTATGTATATACACACACACACACACACACACACACACACACACACACACACAATGGAGTATTACTCGGCAATCAAAAAGAATGAAATCTTGCCATTTGCAACTACATGGATGGAACTAGAGGGCATTATGCTAAGTGAAATTAGTCAGTTAGAGAAAGACAAATATCATATAACTTCACTCATATGAAGACTTTAAGATACAAAACAGATGAACATAAGGGAAGGGAAGCAAAAAGAATATAAAACC
Organism: Puma concolor; assembly: GCF_028749965.1. Taxonomy (NCBI): domain Eukaryota; kingdom Metazoa; phylum Chordata; class Mammalia; order Carnivora; family Felidae; genus Puma; species Puma concolor. The sequence goes on from NC_141673.1 coordinate 48,346,784, forward strand.
AGGGAGGGGGACAAAACATAAGAGACTCTTAAATATAGAGAACAAAAAGAGGGTTGTTGGAGGGATTGTGGGAGGGGGGGATGGGCTAAATGGGTAAGGGGCTTAAGGAATCTACTCCTGAAATCATTGTTGCACTATATGCTAACTAACTTGGATGTAAATTATAAAAAATAAAGTATAGGAAAAAAAAAGTGACTGTGTTAAATATGTACATATTTCGGTATTAATGCTATTACTTTCCAATCGCAATTGGGAAACATATGCTTGAATAATTTGAGATTCAAATTATCAAGAGGGTAATCTTTGCTAGATTTATTGTTTGTTTTGTTTTGTTTTTGATATGTCCCTTTCAACTTGTACAATTCCTCTTTTGGTTCTTCCCCAACCAGACCCAAAACTTTTTATTTTTCCTTTGTATATGTGTTTTTGTCTTGGGTAGCTTAGCAGTATGCTAAAATTTTCAGATTTTGTTTCTTATTTCAGATAAAATTATGTAGGTTAATATCTTTATTGTAAATTGTGTTTTTCATTAACCTTGGCTAATGATTCCAGACCCCTACAGTTAGAGTCATGCATAAATTCAACATGATTATGTTGCCACAGAGACTGAAGCCTCATTTTTCTCCTGAGGACATTTCCATTAATTATATATGACTCCTACATGTATTCGGTATAAAACAAATTAAACTACATCAAAAAGATGTCTGTGATAAACAGAATAATGATTAAAAAATAATATAGTATTCCACATCTGTCAAAAGAAATTAACTCAGATACTCTGATCACTTACTGTAGCTTTTACTAATATTAGATGACATTACGATAACCAAACATTAAGCAAAAGTTAATTATGTATCTTTCAATTATTCTTCCAACTGTCTTTCAAGAAACTTGTCAACACAAGCTTGATGCCTTGGGAAATAATGCGACTTTAAAGGAGTCATTATCAAGCTCAGTCTGACAAGTCTGTGTTTAAAATCAAGGACAATTAAATATTTGCTTATCACGGACATTTAATTTGCTGCCCTTTAGACCTCATTTCACCTTGTTTAAGAATGTTTCAAAAATAGACTGATTTTTAAGAACTACTCCTCATGGATAATGGTTTACTTAAAAAGAGTTTTTACAAATACTGTGCTGTTTGGCATCCCTGGCTACCTATGTTTGAAAGAATTTAAACTGAGGTGGCATCCGTGAATGCACAATAGATTTCAAAAACGCAACAAGAAAACCAATACTGAATAATAGAATCTTTGTCTTAGCCTAAAAAACAATGGTTGAGGCAAGGTATATGCTAATATAACTGCAAAGAAGATACAATCCCAGAGCATCAAGGGTGAGTAAAAAGGATGTCAATCAGGGATGGAGAAATAGTAAATACAAAGTGGCTCATTAGGGCATTGGCTATGGCTTCATGAGAAAACCCAGCGAGTTACTTGGTCAGGCCATATGGAATAATGGTGCCCAGAGTGGTCCATCAAGGAGGAAGGGAGCTAGTTAATGTGCAAGCTCCTTTTCACCTCCTGTCTTTCTTTGGTCAACGTAGACCTCCCAGGGTGATAAGTCCCTTGCACTCCTGGGCTGTGTAACACAAGACCCCTCCAGGCAGTCACCGGGTAAGCCACAGCCTGAGTGAGGCACGGTGCTGCCTCTGAGTCTGGAAGCGGTGGGAGGAGCCAGAGGCTCCATGAGTCAGGTTGAGCTGGCTTCAGACTCCTGGTTCCACTGCAGCTCTTATTGTGTGGGTGTGATGGGGGCCATGCCTGAGATGTTCCTCACACCAGGGGAGGTAAACACCATCAGGACTCTCTATTAGTGAGCAGCTTGAAGGTCAGTGAGGCAAATCTGGAGAAACATACAAAATAGGTCCAATATTTTCTTTATTATTATTCAGGCCCTCTATCTCAAAATTCCACTTAAAACACTTTTTTTTTGAGCATCTGCTATTTGCCAGCCTTTGTGCCAGGGGCACACAGATAAAGAAAACAAGACCCTTGGCCTCATAATTAACTATGGTTTATTTTATTTTTAATTTTTTTAATGTTTGTTTATTTTTGAGAGACAGAGACAGAGTGTGAGTGGGGGAGGGCAGAGAGAGTGAGAGAGAGAGAGAGAGAGAGAGAGAGAGAGAGAGAGAGACAGAATCCAAAGCAGGCTCCAGGCTTTGAGCTGTTGGCACAGAGCCCAATGTAGGGTTCAAACCGGGGGACTGTGAGATTATGATCTGAGCCAAAGTCAGATGCTTAACTGACTGAGCCACCTAGGCACCCCTAATTGTAGTTTAAATACCAAGACATTGGGACTTCATTTATTTAAGTTTGTTTATTTGTTAAGTAATCTCTGCACCCAATGTGGGGCTCAAACTCACCACCCCGAGATCAAGAGTTGCACGCTCTTTTGACTGAGCCAGCCATGTACCCTAAGACACTGGGACTTTTTTTTTTTAATTTTTTTTTTATTTTTTAAAATTCTTTTAATGTTTATTTATTTTTGAGAGAGAGAGAGAGAGAGACAGAGAGACAGAGCATGAGCAGGGGAGGAGCAGAGAGAGAGGGAGACACAGAATCTGAACAGGCTTCAGGCTCTGAGCTGTCAGCACAGAGCCCGACACGGGGCTCGAACTCACAAACCGTGAGATCATGACCTGAGCTGAAGCTGGATGCTCAACTGACTGAGCCACCCAGGCGCCCCAAGACACTGGGACTTTAAATGAAAGAAATGAATTCTGTTTAGGAGGGACCAAGTAAAGCTACAATGATGAAAACATGGATGAATGAGGCAGCCTTGTCTAAGTCAGTTGTGACATGTGGAAAGGAAGGGTAAAGACTGGTAAGAGATATACAATACTAACCAACAGTATGCAACATACCTCTTGAACCCAGAAGTAGAACTATACATGAGTGAAGACCTCTAGCAGTTTAGGATCTCTTGCTTCTTAAACTTTCTACTGTGATGGCCACATATAAGGCAATGTGACAATTAACAAAAAACCAAACTAATCATGATTTAAACCATGAGTGTACCAATTACTGGCTTGTTAAGTTCAAGGCAGGTCATCCCAGAGTGGTTTTGGAAACAAAACGGTGTCACCATAGTTGGTTTGCAACCCCGGGAGTTCCCTAGCTGAAATCTGAAACTGGCCCCTGTACACGGGGGCAAGGAGAGACCAAAGAAAGAGGAGGGCCACTCCAGATTGGTAGGTGGCAATTTATTTTATTTTATTTTATTTTATTTTATTTTATTTTATTTTATTTTATTTATTTTATTTTATTTTATTTTATTTTATTTTATTTTATTTTATTTTACTTTATTTTATTACAGAGAGAGAGAGAGAGAGAGGGAAAGTGCGAGCAGGGGAGAGGGGCAGAGGGAGAGAGAGAGAATCCCAAGTAGGCTCCATGCTCAGCATGAAGCCCAACTCGGGGCTCAATCTCACGATGCTGGGATCACGACCTGAGCTGAAATGAATACTCGGACACTCAACCAACTGAGCCACCCAGGCGCTCCGGTAGGTGGAAACTTTAGTAAGTGAGGGGGCTTACATATGAGGTTTGTCTTGGACAGTCACAAGATGAATGTATCTCCATGTCCACCCACCAGAATCTTAAAGGTTTGTATACAGAGGCCTATAGAGGTTCAGGCACATACATAGTTCAGATGGTCTCAACAACACATTACTTTCTCAAGGTTCTGTCCTTGAAACGGCTCCAGCTATGGGAACAGTGGACAGAAATCTACACTCCAAGGACAAGGAAGAAGATGGGGAACCTCTGATTGCCCAAGTCCAGTTTGTGGGTCAACCAGTGGTCACATCCTCTTAATGGCCTCCTCTAACACCAAGAACCCAAGGTCTGTCTTCTGCTCTGCCATCTTCAATTTGTTGCTTTCATCCTTACCTCATACCATTACCTCATAATCTCAAAATAATTGCTGCAGCTCCAAACATTACATCTTCATAGAAAAACATCCAGAAAGAGAGGAACAAAGGGGAAAACTGAAGCTTTCTTCTCAAGCATTTCTTACTTATCAAAGAACTCTTTCCCAGAGGCTCCTTGTAGACATCCTTTTATGCCCTCTTAACCTAAAGTGGGTTGCTTGTTCCAGCCCTAGATCAGAGGAGAAAGAGATTAAGACTGCTATCATTAACTTAAATCCATGGAGATATATCCTCTGTGGCTGAGTACATAACTGCAGATCAAAATTGACCTCCTTCCTGATCTTCATTCTAGTCAGTGTGTTCTTTCTAACAGGCTGATAATGTCACTGTTGTAGAAATCTTTCTGTGGGTTTTCCTTGTCTATAGGGCAAGTCCAAGTTCCATGACCATTCATGTTTCTTCTCAATAACTCTTCAGTTTCATCCTCTCCCACTCTGCCACTGGCAGTCTGTTTCAGACACATGGAAGTAGCTGAAATTCCCAGAATGTGCCATGCCTGCTATTACCACTAGTGTTTTGTATATATTGTCTCTTCTGACTTTCACCATTGCCTTCATAGCAACTACAATTTCTTTTTCTTTTCTTTTTTATTATTTTAATTCCGATGTAGTTAACATACAGTGTTACACTAGTTTCAGGTGTGCAACATAGTGATTCAACGCTTCCATACGTCACCCAGTGCTCATCACGACTGCACTCCTTAACCCCCATCACCTATGTCACTCAACCTCCCCACTCCTCCCCTCTCATGACCATCAGTTTATTCTCTATTACAACTTATTTTTCAAACACAGACTTAAATCCCCTCTCCTCAGAAAGCCTTCCAGGATGTGTCTCCTCTTTTCCCAAAAGCACCCTGTTTGTACCCCTCTGTGACATTGATAGCCTGTGGCAATTATTTATTTCTTCATCTAATTCCTCAACTTGACTGGAAATCCCCAGGGCTTAGCCTAGTGCCCAGAATGCAGAGCCATTTAAAAAGTGCTGGTTAAATGGAAAATCCCTCTAGATGTATGCTATCAACGTCCACTGGGTCTTTATTTGTTTGACTTGTCACCATTGAACCCTAACCCTGTGACTACTGCAAACACTTCCCACCCTCCGATGGCCCAAGGGCAGTCCTTGCCTCCCTTTTCCTCCACAGGTAATCTCAAGGTCTACTTCTTAGAGTTCACTGATGACATTAAATTCAAGGTCCTTAATCTTCCCTTATTTACCTTAAATCTCATTCTCAATATTTAACACTTCTCTCTTACTCTCTTCATCCCTCTCATCTGAAAAGAAAAGGTATTTCTTCTTCTTATTGATCTCATGACTTCCACCTCCGCCTTGGACCTCTCTTTCCAGAAAATTCCATCTTCTCTTTGATACCTGCTAGCACTCCAGTCTCTAAAACACCCAGCAGACTGGTCATATCTCAGAAGATTCCTATCCTCTCATCAATGCCTTCAAACCTAGCAAAGGCTGCTAGTACAGGAGGCTCAAATACGAGCTCAAATACACCCATACAGTGTATAGAAGTGTTTCATTAGACTCACAATATTTTTTAAATTGGAAAATTTCACTTAAAAATAAGAATTTCAGTCTTCTCAAGGAGCCTGTGTGGCTCAGTCAGTTGAGTGTCTGACTTCAGTTCAGGTCATGATCTCATGATTCATGAGTTCAGGCCCCACATCGGGCTCTCGGCTGGCAGCACGGAGCCCACATCGGATCCTCTGTCCCCCTCTCTCTCAGCCCCTCTCCTGCTCACTCTCTTTCTCTCAAAAATAAACATTAAAAAAAAAATTCAGTCTTCTCTGTGAAGGTCAGATAGCTGGCTGTCTTGGGTCATGCTTTCCATGAGGCAACAATGGCCTGGGCATGGGTGTGTGGTGGGGCCTATGATCACCATATCATCATTGTCTCTTTGCTCACTTCTGTTACCTCTCTAGTCCTTATAAGCATTTGAGTTTGCAATCCCCTGCTAGACTTTTGGTTTTGTTCCTCTCTTTCAATTGGAGGTGCCTTCTTGAAAGTTGCCAGTGATTTTCCAGTTATGAGATACACGGGTGTTTCCTCCATACTCATTATCCTTGAACTTTCTGCATCGATCACCTTTCTAGAAACCACACCCAGTCTGGCTTCCTTAGCCCCTCATTTTCCTATTCTCTTAGATCCCTAATGCTGAAGGATTTTGCTGGCTGTTTTCCTTCTGCCCCCTAAATGAAAGCTTTTCCTAAGATGTCTTCCTGGAATTTTCTATCTAAGACACCACTCACCTCCATGGACTCAGTGAATCATGTGGCTTTTGCCACCCATCCCTTTATGTGAAGAGCTTCCAAATTGCTTTACCTCTAGTGTCTCTTCCTCATGTTCTTTTCACATATTCCCGAAGGTCTGCTGGAAATATCCTTCTGAATGTGCTTCCAGTACCTTAGACTTAATACAACTGAAATGTAATTCATCATCTTGCCTCTCGCCCCCTCCCCCTTGACCAAAACAGTTCCCTCCTGACTAGTTAACTATTGATGGAGTTCTCACAGTGACCCAGGCTGCAAATCACTTTAGTCCTTTCCTTTGACCTCCATCCAAGGTATTTTTCCAGGCCCTAAAAACTCCTTTGCCCTGATGGGGTTCTCATTTGAATAGGCGGGGACAACACATAAACACGTGACTATCAACTATGATGAGCAGTAGAGGAATGCGCAAAGTAAGGGAGGATTTAATTCATGGAGGGGAGACTGAGAATAGAAAAGTGGGCCTCAGAGGATGTGACATTTGAATAGGGCACTAAAGGAAGAAGGGTCGGAGAGGAGGGCAGGAGAAATGACTGATGTGGAACTTAAGTCAACTATACTTACAACTTACTGGTGATTCTGATGGTGGTCAAGCAGCCAGGTAGAAGGATTCACCCACATGTATTTAGATTTGTGTAGGTTTTAGTTTGGTATGAAACAAATAAACGAGAGTTAATTACCACATGAGGATGGATTCTGCCAAGGGAAATAAGTGGGGGGAAACCAACTGAAGTCACTTCAATTCTTGCTTGTTGACTCTCTCCAGAACATACATCACTTTGTTGACAGGTGAATGTTTTAGACTAGCAGTTATTTACTATTGACAGTTAACAAAGAGAGAGAGAGAGAGAGTTGGCCATTAAGACTTGGTGAAGATCAGAAAACTAGTAAAAAGTGCCCTACCCAAGTTGCAAGCGCAATGTCTGCGGTCCAAATCAGACTTAGATTTTGGAACCCTTCCGTCCTCTGACCATGACTTGAACAGCATTACCACCTGCCAAGGCTGAAGTCACTGCTAAAAAGGCTTCCCTAATGCAAGACCTCACCAGAATCTTTGTCCTTTGACCTTTGACCTTCAGTTTCTTCACTAGAACACACAGCTTTATTTGACCGAGATAAACAAAAAAGCCAGCAACTTTAAATATAACTGATTTTATTTGATCACCTTAACTGAAGTCTCTACATGAGAAAAGTTTCCCCATCAGCAGTTTTGTAAAGAGACATCTGGCTTCAAAAGCTTTTATTGCCTTTTTTTTTTTCTATTGTAAAAATATTAACTCAAGCATTTCTGGGGAGGCATGTAACAAAAATGCCCACATCAGGCTAAGTCCTGCTGGTTTCCACTGAGACTGTTTCCACAACACGTGGCTGCTGTTGTTTTTACAGAAACACCAATAAATAGGCAGTCCTAGAAACACAGCACATGGGTAGTGATCAATAAAATTAAATACTTCTTCATTTTATTTTTTATTTATTTTTTAATGTTTATTTTTATTTTTGAGACAGAGCATGAACGGGGGAGGGGCAGAGAAAGAGGGAGACACAGAATCGGAAGCAGGCTCCAGGCTCCGAGCCATCAGCCCAGAGCCTGACGCGGGGCTCGAACCCACGGACCGTGAGATCGTGACCTGAGCTGAAGTCGGACGCTTAACCGATTGAGCCACCCAGGCGCCCCTAAATACTTCTTCATTTTAAAGCGAGTCCTAAAACATCACAGAGTGACTAGTGGAGAACACCGATAAACAGACTTGAAAAGGATTTACAATCACAGGAGTCTGAGCCTCCTGCCCACTCAGCCTTTATGCATCGGTAAGTAGTTGATCATCCTTTCTCATCTGCTCAGAAGCTTCGAAGGCATTCAGTTGAGATCTTGAAAACTGAAGCCCCGACCCAGTTGGGTACTGATCATCCATCTACCAAATGCATTCTTGAAATCAGAATTAAGCGTTGGAGGTCGGTCATCACACAGCGACCTGAGAGGAAAGTAGACTGTCACAGACGCCTTGTGATTTCAAACCCAGACCCTGGTGAAGCCAGCCTGGGTCACCCAGGGGTGGTGGGAGGATTGCACAGAGGTGGGCAGGGAATGTGATTCACTGAGTGTCTTGGGCTGCCCTTTGAACCAAATCAATGGAAGTCTTTCCTTACTTGTGATAAGTGCCTTCGTACACTGATAAGCACCATTTGGAAATCTTCACCATTCTGATAAACATCACTAGGCCAACAGGACTGTTACAGAATTCTGGGTCTTTCCCTGGGGCCAGACACTCACTTTGCAATATGCCTCCCGGGCAAACTCCAGTTCCCTAGCGAGAGGACTGTAAATATTATAAAACTCCGGAGAATTTCTTTTTCTCTTTATTGCTTGCTAGATAACAAATTAAACACATCAGAGGATTGAAAAGCCTCTAAGTTGTTTCTTGCTGTGTTGTTTTGCAGGCAAGAGAACAACTGATTAACCAGGCTGAATTCTTTGTACCTGTTTGCTCTTTGAAGCACAGAGTACAGGTGAGAGTGGGGGTGGCAGAAGCTGAGATGGGACGCAATGGTGTTTTCTACTCTTTTGCCACTTGAGGAGGTGGGACCGTGGGCCCGGGAGATGCCAGGCCTGGAGGATCCAGCTGCCTCTGGCTTCCAAGGCTGGTGTAATGGCTCTGTTCTCACAGAAGTGCTGACAGAACATGACAAATAGGAAACAGATGTGCACTGACCTCCCAAAAAAGTATTTCAAGGCTTCTTAATCTTCATAGGAATCCTTCAGAGTGAGAGATGCCACCTTCAGGCAGTGACGCACATGACAGTTAAAGAAGGGCTGCTGACCCCTCCTATGTTCTCTGTCCCCCACCATTCCCCCCCTCGGCTGAGGCCCTCAGCTGCCTTGCCCTCACAGACCCCATCCCCCTCAGAGTCCACTTCACATGTGGTCACCTCCCTGCCCACATGCTTTTCCCCACCTGTCTCCACACACAGACAGTCTAGGCGTTTATAGATGTACCACCTCTGACCAAGCATTAAGGTCATTTCTCTCCCATTTCTGGATCCGTACTTACTTTGAAATGGTCCCTGTCACTGGGTCCATTACCAGCTCCAAATACTTCTGTGAGACTAAATACTGATTTGGAACCACTGAGTACACCGACTTTTGCCCATTTAACAACTTAAGTTAGAAATACTAGAATAGAGGGGTACAAAGGCCAACTGGGGAAACAAGTTTCAGGGTACCTGGCTTTGAGGACAAAGTACTGATCCTTCTGCATGTGGGCTCACGCCTTGCATGATACTATGGCTTTTGAGCTGCGCTGCTTATGTTCTTTGCAGATGTCTAGCTGCATCCCGCAAGAATGTGGGTGGACTTCCCAGAGTTTTGCCCTCCCAATGGCTAGAATATTTTGTGGAAGACTTTCTTCCTTGCCAAGTTGTTGGTGTCTCACAAAACAATTTATGGCAACATTTCTCCCGAGAAAGAAAGCCAAGTAAGCGCAAGGCAGTGCAAGCTCATTTCCATTGCTGCCGATGAGCAATCAACTACGTCCCTCCAGTTAATCCCAAATTAGTCTGGTTTCGATGTCTGGGCACTTCTCAGTGGGCCAGACCAGCTCTTACTCTCGAAGTCCAGGGGATTCTCTGCTTGAAAAGTCAATGCATTCCCTTACTTCTAGACATCATAAGCCAAGAATTTCCCATCTTATTTGGAAGTAAATAGAAACTTCTGGACTAAAGTAGATGGAGTTTGTGGAGCTTAAACATTTATTCTTGTATCATATAAGACTAAAACATTTATCCAATTTTGGGAATAATCAAAATGCACTTTTTATTGGAATGTGGAATTGTTATTTAGATATGTGAGTTTTGTAAATGAATAGAAAATGTCAAATATACAGTTTGTATGCATTAGCTCAGTTAGAGTGATAATAATCCTGAGATGGGTAACATTATGTTAATTTTATAGAATGGATAAATTAAGTTTATAGATGTGAAATAATTCGTGTTAAAGCTAAGAAATGGCAGAGCAGGATTCAGTTAAGTTTGTCTGTAACAGAGGCTCCAAAAGGATTAGATGGAAATGGGGCAGAGGACTTTTCTTGAAGCTGTGTTTGCATAGCTAGCTCATGGCTTTACTTAGTATACTTATTTGGGTTGGATGGAAGGGGTGGTGGAGATCTGGGGTCTTTAGCCTTTCTACAGCAAGCTGCTCCTTGGGCTGTCATTGTTTCTCTGACTCCAAGATCCACTGTCTTTCAATTGATATATTTGCAGCAGGAGATCCCAGGAAGGAAATATTAAAGACAAGTGTGCAATTAGTAGACTATTGATTCACAGATGTATTAATCCAAAGTTGTATTCACTGCCTGTTTTTCTGGTTCATCCTCTATCACTCCCCCCTATACACTTGGAGATCCAACAACATGGTGGGAGTTTTTTCAGTCTTTCCAAGGTCCTGCTTTCTCACTTCTAGGTCTGTCTTTGTACATGATCTTCCCTGTACCTGGGACATTCCCCTCCTCACTCCTGCTTTCTCCTCTCCCTACACCCACCCATCTCCTGGCAAACAGTTAAATCTCAGCTTCGATGTCATCCCCTCCTTCCCATGTCATACTATTATAACCCCCATCATGGCTGCCATTTTTAAGGGAGGCATTCTGGAACACAACCCTATGTGCTTGAATTCTGACTTTGGCCTGATTGTGCAAGTTTGGGCTACTCACTAACCCTCCCGGGATTTGACTTCCCTCACCTTTAACGGGGACAAACAACAGTGGCACCTGAGTTTTAGAAGTTGATTTGGGTTCACTGAGAAAATACCTTTCAACCTTTTAAAGACAACCTGACTTGTAGCGAGCCGTCTATCCATGTTAACTATTACCATTGTTTACAGTAATTAGGGAGGGACTGCCACTAGGCTGGTCACCACAGCATCCCAGCGCACATCACAGTGCCTACGAATATTTGCAGGACAAATGAATCTCCAGTTGCACAAACATAGCATGTCCACTGCTCCCAACCTCAACCACCGTCATCTCTTATCTGGATTCTGAAATAGGCTCCTAATCCATGTTCTGCTTCTATCTTTGTTCCCCTCCAATCCATCCAGGGGGATCTTTTCCAAACTTAAGTCCACTTACACTGTTCTTCCGGTTTCCCATCTCACTTGGAGTAACAACTGAAGCCCTTGCAAAAAGTCCTCACCTCTGCCGCTCTTCCCTTGCTCACTCAGTTCCAGTCACGGTGGCCTCTTGGGTGCTCCTTGGAATTGCTTTTGCTTTAGAGAGCATACTCTGGCTGTTCCTTCTGCCTGGATCACTTTTCCACAGATAATTGCTAGCTAACTCCATCCTCTTCTTTCTGTCTTGCTCTAATGACACCTTCTCAACAAGGTGAAAATAAATCACCCTATTTAAGATTGCAACTTTATGACATAAAAGAATAATAAATAGAGGGCAGGAGGAAACTTTTGGAAGTGATGGCTCTGTTGAAAGCATACAGTGGCGGGGCGCCTGGTGGCGCAGTCGATTAAGCGTCCGACTTCGGCCAGGTCACGATCTCGCGGTCCGTGAGTTCGAGCCCCGCGTCAGGCTCTGGGCTGATGGCTTGGAGCCTGGAGCCTGTTTCCGATTCTGTGTCTCCCTCTCTCTCTGCCCCTCCCCCGTTCATGCTCTGTCTCTCTCTAACTCAAAAATAAATAAACGTTGAAAAAAAAAATTAAAAAAAAAAAAAGAAAGCATACAGTGGTGATAGTTTCACTGATACACGTCTCTTCAAACTTAGCAAGTTAACACATTAAATATGTACAGCTTTATGTCAATCACACACCAGTAAAGTGGTTTTAAAAAAAAATAAAGTTGCAACCTTGTCCCTGCTCAACCCCAGGCACTCCCAACCCCTTTGCCTTGCTTTAATTTTCTAACTTAACACCTTTTGACTTCACACTTTAGTTAACTTCTTTATTATTACTATGTTTAGTGTTTATGTGCTGACTTTCTCTCTAGAATGCCAGCACCACAAGCACAGGGACCTTTGTTTATTCACTGATATATTCCCAAGTGCTTAGAAAGGTACCTGGCACACAGAAGGCACTTAATAAATATTCTTGAATAAATGGTTACATGTGTATGCATATGCATACCGATCCAGAGTTTCAGTTTATGGTTACTAAGGGTTGGTAAACTCAACAGAGGCGCTGACTCTTCCAGGTGAGAAAAGCAAAGACTTCTCCATTTGCAGTTTTGACATAATGCCCCAGATAGATTTCATCTAAATGGGTCTTTTCAACAAAAGGGGCATTGCACAAAGCCCAGTCTTTGTGCAGCCTCCACACTGTCTTTGGCAGTGTAGATGCTCCGCCTCTAGGCGTGGCCCGGAACACGTGGCCTTGATGGAATGTCCCGATTAGTTACCAGATGTGCCTGAGCAGCTCTGGGGAGCAACTTGTCCGTTCAGATCTCAGCGCAGAAGCGGTTTCCTTGAGCAGTTCAGCTGCTACCTTCTAGGGCTGTCTCTACCCTGCTGCACCTCTACAGAAACTCTCCCTCAAAGTCTTCAGTGTTTTTTCCCTAGTGACTGCGAAGAACAAGCAATAATTTCTTTTTTTTTTAATTTTAAACTTTTATTTATTTTTGAGAGACACAGACAGCGTGAGAACGGAGGAAGGGCAGAGAGAGAGAGAGGGAGACACAGAATCTGAAGCAGGCTCCAGGCTCTGAGATGTCAGCAGCACAGAGCCCTAGGCGGGCTCAAACCCACCAGCAGCGAGATTATCATCTGAGCCCAAGTCGTATGCTTAACTGAGCCACCCAGGCGCCCCAGCAATAATTTCTTATTTATAATTACAATGGTCATTTTGACTGAATATTTCAGTCCCAATACGACTATTCTGCAGTACATATAATATTTTTTGTCTTATTTATGTGGACTCAATATAAGACATTGTAACAAATAGAAAATCAGGATATAGAATGTGCTGACTCTTGACATGTAAAATTTCCTGATCATTGGAGATGATTTATATGAAATGTCCAGAAAAGGCAAATCTATGCACACAGAAAATGAGTGGCCATCTGGGGCTGAAGGTGGGAATTGGGGAGTGAATGCAAATGGAGGCAAGGTTTCTTTTGGGAGTGAAGAAAATATTCTAGTATTAGATTGAATGACTCTGTTAATTTACTAAAAATCATTGAATTATACACAAAAGTGGTGAATCTTATGGTGTCTGTATTGGTTTGCTAGGGGTGCTGTAACAAATACCACAGATTGGGTGGTTTTAAACAACACAAATTTATTTTCTCTTCGTTCTGAGGCCTGGAGTCCAAGATCAAAGTGTGGGCAGGGTCAGGTCCTTCTGAGGGCTGTGAGGGAGGGATCTATTCCAGGCCTCTCTCTTTAGCCTGCAGATGGTCTTCTCATTTTATCTTCATATCATCTTCCCTCTATACATGTCTGTGTCCAAATGTCCTCTTCTTTTAAGGACACCAGCCATATTGGATTAGAGTCCACCCTAATGATCTCCTTTTAATTTAATTACATCTTGAGAGATCTAATCTCGAAATACAGTTCTATCTGGAGATACTGGGGGTTGGAACTTTGACAGAGGAATTTGGGAGGGTACACAATTCAGCCCATGACAATACAGGTGTACCTTGCAGACACTGCACATTTGGTTCCAGACCACCGCAACATAGCAAGTCAAATGAATTTTTTGGTTTCCCAGTGCATATCAAAGTTATGTTTACGCTATGCTATAGGCTATTCAGTGTGCACTAGCATTATGTCCCAAAAAAGCCAAGGCACATACCTTATTTTAAAAATATTGCTTAAAAAATGCTAACCATCATCTAAGCTTCCAATGAGTTGTAATCGTTTTGCTTGTGCAGGGTCTTACCTCTATGTTCACGGCTGCTGACTGATGAGGTTGGGGTGGCTGCGGCCATTTCTTAAAGTAAGACCACAAAGGGGGCACCTGGCTGGCTTGGTGGAATGTACGACTCTTGATCTCAGGGCTGTGAGTTTGAGCTCCATGTTGGTTGTAGCAATTACTTAAAAATAATAAAGAAATCTTTAAAAAAAAAAAAGACCACAATGAAGTCTGCCGCATCAATCAACTCTTCACAAATGATTTCTCTGTAGCACGTGATGCTGTTTGACAGCATCAACTAAGTTTATATAATATAATATATAATATTCCAATATTGGTTGTAGCAATTACTTAAAAATAATAAAGAAATCTTTAAAAAAAAAAAAAAAAGACCACAATGAAGTCTGCCGCATCAATCAACTCTTCACAAATGATTTCTCTGTAGCACGTGATGCTGTTTGACAGCATCAACTAAGTTTATATAATATTCCAAATCCTTTGCTGTCATTTTAACAATCTTCACAGCATCTTCACCAGGAGTAGATTCCACCACTTTCAGGGTGCCTGGGTGGTTCAGTCGGTTAGGCATCCGACTTCAGCTCAGGTCAAAATCTCGCAGTTTGTAGGTTCGAGCCCTGTGTTGGGCTCTGTGCTGACAGCTCAGAGCCTGGAGCCTGCAGCCTGCTTCGGATTCTGTGTTTTCCTCTCTCTCTGCTCCTCCCCAGCTTATGCTCTGTCTCTCTCTCTCTTTCTCAAAAATAAATAAACATTAAAAAAAAAAAAACTAAAAAAAAAAAAAAAGAGAGCACTTTCTTTGCTCATCTGTAAGAAGCAACTCCTCATGTGTTCAAGTTTTATCATAAGATTACAACAACTCAGTCCCATCTTCAGGCTCCACTTCTCACTCTAGTTCTCTTAACTGTTTCTACCACATCTGTAGTTTCTTCCTCCACTGAAGTCTTAAACTTTCAATTTATAACAAACACAGTATCTGTGAAGTACAATAAACTAAAGCACAATAAAATGAAATATGTCTGTATGTACATTGTACTTCAATAAAGCTGTTTAAAAAATAACATATTAATTGAGTACTTAGTAGGTCTAGGTACTATCTAAGTACTTTACATGTATCATCTCATTTGATCTTCTCAATGACAGTATGAGGTAAGTATGTTTCTGCCCACTTTAAATTCAGGAAGGAAGGCACAAAGGTTGAATAATTTGCCTGAGGTCACAAAGCCAGTCAGCAATGGAGCCAAGATTCAAACCATGTAGCCCAACTCCAGAGCCCACATTTTTACTCCCCATGAGAATACCTACATGTGCCAGGCACTCAGGCCTTTTAACACCATCCTCTGATCAGTTTCATGATGTCAACCGTATGCAAAAGAAAACTGAAGTTTGGAGAAGTTAAGCACCCTGCCCAAGTTCCACAAGTCTGTGATGGGCTTTCTCCAACACCCAAGCATTTTCTCAATACTATGATATTTTTAATTATGTGTAACTGTGGCTCACCCTTTTTGATGGGAGACCTCCAGGACAAGAAAAAAGCCTCCCAGCACAATAGATGTTCAATAAATTGTTGTGGGATGAATGAGAACATATTGAAAAGGACTGGTCTGTAGTTTTAACTTCACAGTGATAGATAAAGGAATCTGCTCATGCTGGAGCCTCAAACCTGCAATTCTGGAGACTGACCACTTGGGCTGCAGATCATTTTGCATGGGCAGTTCATGACACAAACTCCAGAAATTACCTCTTGGCTGAATACTTTTGTATGGGGAAATGGGCACACTCACAGTCTGCTGGTGGGAATGCAAACTGGGATGGACTTTCCATTGGGCAATTGGCAATTGGCAAAAGCCTTAAACATACACATACACACACACACACACACACACACACACACCCTTATGTCCTCATAACTCCTTATCCAAGAACTTATAAATGTTATGAAAAAAATTGGGGACAATCTAAATATCTAATAATAAAAGAATAATTATGGTATAATCAGAATGAAATAATATGCAGTCTTTATTGATGGTGTCGGTTTTATTATTGTTTCAGATAAAGTTCATGCTATATAATATTTAGTAAAACAGAGCAAAAAATAAAACCTGTTACATGGCAGTTCACAGAAAAAGAAATACAAAGAGCCAGTAAGCGTATGAAAAGATACTTATTTTCATTCAGAATGCAGAGAAAAGCAAATCGAAACAATGGAATATTTTTCACCTGTGAGATCGACAAAAAGTTGGCCAGGAGTGTAAACAGGCACTCTAATGTACAATTGTCAATAGTATAAATTGGTGCAAACTTTTGGGAGAAATTTGGGAATAATATTAAAATTAAAAATGCATATCCCCCTTTTTGACCTAGAAATATTACTTCTAGCAATTTTACTTTGCCCTATAAAAATACATATATATGCAAAGATGTTCATTACAGAACTAACTGTAGTAGTGAAAAACTTGGAAACAAGTTTTCATCAATTGCCAAATGATGAAGTAAATGGTGGAGATTTGTACAGTGAAACATAAATAAATAGCTCTTAAAGTAAATGCTGTCAACATTCTGTGCTTATTTGCAAAGATATTTACATTAGTCAGGGTCAGACAGGGATGCAAAATTCATGTTAGGTAATTCAAAAGAGAAAATTTAATATAGTAATTAAGTACAAGAGGTTAGAAGCAAGCTATTTTATACTAGAGGGTGGTGACTCAAGGACAGAGGCAGCCCTATAGGCAAGGCACAGGCAAGTGGGAAGTTGGGATGGCAGGGCCAAGATAATTCTATCTAAGGCCATTTCTTCTACTCTTCTTTTCTTTGTGCATCAATTTTAATCTCTCTCTCTATAGACCAATTCTCTATTCTCCAGGCATACAGTTGCATCATCTGTAGTTCAAGTACCAATAATGGCTGAGAATAATCCCAGGAGATAATCTGATTCATCCAGATTGGGTTAAGCATCCACCCAAATATAATCATGTCTGGCCAGGGGGAAGGGCCACAGAATTCACCTCTGTGAATGGTGATTGTAGTTCTCAACCAGAGGAGCCTAGGTTGGGGAGATCCTATCTACTACTGACAATATGGCAAGATGGATTGGTACTGATGCCATTTACCAAGGTAGGGAGTTTGTGATGGTGAGAAGATCAGAATAGAGGACAATAACTTAAGTTTTGGACATGTTCAACTGAGATGCTCATAGAACATCTAAACCTATTGTCAAGGAGATAGATGAATGTACAGTCCAGAGTTTAGCATGGGAATTTGGGCTGGATATCCTGGCTTGGGACAATTAGCATACAAACAGTATTTGCAGCCAGGGGTAAGTAAGAAAAAAAAATACGCTGGTTCAAGATAGAACCATAGAGAATAGAAAATATTTATAGGACTAACAAAGGGAAAGAAGGAACACTAAAGGAAACAGAAAAATTGGCCAAAAGGACCGGTGAAAAAACAAACAGAAAAAAATCACAGAGAGAGGAGGGCAGAGAAGAAAGAGAGAGGAAGTTTCTAGGAAAAGAAAGTGGTCAATTCAGTTAGATAAGATAAACCCTGAAAATGCCCAGTTGGATATGGCCTCAAGGTCTCTGATGATGAGGGCATCAGAGTGAAGGAAGAAACCGAACTGCAGTCAGTTTAGGAGGTTAGGAAATGAATTCCTCAGACTGAATGCCTTTGCAGCTACTCATGAAGCAGGGAGGTGACAAGCCTCGGTAAGATTAAACAGAAGAAATGAGTCATTGTGCTTAAGCTTCACGGTTCTTTTGCAAATCTCTTTTGTATGGGGTAACTTGGGCTAACCTAAGTGGGCTCAGAACATTGACAAAGGCCCAAACTCGGGTTTTTACTTTGAATTCACAGAGCAAATCCTAGAGCTCCCTCTTGGGGTTGGCGATTCTTGTACATTCCTAGTCTTGGAAACCCAAGAATAAGCAGACTGTGGCTCTGGGGCTGTATGTGGCCCTCAGCCTGCTTTTCCATGGCCTGGGAACTAAGGATGGTTTTGTTTGTTTGTTTGTTTGTTAATGTTCTCAGTGCTTGGAAAAAAAAATCAAACAAAGGAAAATATTTTATGATGTGGAAATTTTACGAAATTCAAATCTCCGTGTCATTAAATGCATTTTCGTTGGAACACAGTGCTCATTTGTTTAGGGACGGCCGATTTCATGTTACAATTGCAGAATTGAGCAGCAGTGACAGAGAATGTATAGCCCCCAAGGCCTAAAATACTATCTGGCCCTTTTGGATAATGTTTGCAGACCTCTACCATAGAAGACTGGACAGGGCAGTCCTGACACTTTAGATTGCTCTTAGAGAGATAAAAATAGCTTAGTTCTGGTCATCAAACTCAGTAAAAACACACTATAAATTTTGTCTAATTTCCCAAAGTCTTAAGTACAGAAACAACCTCAGCATAAGTAGACCCACATGAATGGTACATTCCAGGCCAAAGTCAGTTTTCACCTTTGGCTTATTTGTGCTTGTGATATCTTGGGACACAGCTGGGCAAGACTCTGTGCCTAGCACTGGGACAGGCTAGAGTAGATGAAGAAAAAGTCAAGATCTGCAACTAGAATTGTGCCCTAGTGTGGAATAGACCCCGGGCAGGTCCTAAAAGTTAAGTGACAGAGAACACTAAAAGGCCAGTGATCCTTTATTGAGCACTTCCTGTATGCTAGGCATGTCAAGTGCTTTATATATATTATCAAGATAAACAAAACCAACTCGCCCTCTTTTGCCAAGAGTGAAAAAAAGTGTGAAGGATGGTAATAGAAGTATATCATACTTTCACAGCAGGATGAATAACAACACAAAAGAGAGGCAAACAAGATACTATGATGGGTCAGAGGAAGTGAGCTTAGTTGGGAGGAGGGGGAGGGAAATTTGGGCCTGGAAGAAAGGAAATATTTTAACAAAGGAAGAAGATGGAAGATGTAATAGCAGGAGAGTGCAGGGTAGTACATTTGAGGAATAGCATGAAGATTCTACTGGTTGAAATGGAGGATGTGTGTAAACTAATTTTTTAACTTACAAATTTATTTTCAGTTTGCCATGAAAGCCTTTCTGACTCTGCCCAACAGGGGAGATCTTAGGTTCAGTTACACCTTGACTCACAACTTGACTATAGACCGCATTTGGACACTCCAAAGGCTACAGCCTGGGAACCACAGACGGCCATCAGGACATGGGCACATGCTCCCAGGAGTCATTGCAGCAGTCTGTTGAGCATGCGCTGCAGATTCAAGGAAGCAAGGTGCCCATCAGGCAAACATAGAAGCTGCCTTGGCTTACAGGCCCTACTCCCTGCAGGAGCCAGTATCTCTTATAACCACTTCCTAGGTATAGTTTCTAGAGTTCCTGTGAGAGACACACCAATTACTTAGAGTCAGAGCACTCAGGGAAGTCCAAGGATGTGACTTCCTGCCTGGACTGATTGTTCTCTCACTCCAGACGTTGTTTACCAAACAGAGATCTCCTCCCCCATGCACAGTGTTGCCTGGCGGCATGATTGACATACTGTCTTTATCACATTGCCTGAGAAACCAAATTCTCAAGCAGAGTCAAATTCTCAAGCAGAAAGGGAAAAAGGTTTTGTTAGCCCTTTACTCATCCTCCCCAACATCTACTCCAATGTCACTGCTATCCTCAAAAGTAACTTCTGTTAATTACTTTTCTAAGAATTTACATAAAGTTGTATACACATCGGTAGGCATTTAGTTTATATCCAATTTTTCACTATTACAAACAAGCAATTAACATCCTTCTGTACATAGGAGAGTGTTTCCTAGCAGTGAAATTATTTGATTAAATGATAAATATAAAATTCTAATAGATAATATTACACTGCTATTAATACTCTTAACTGACTGAGCCATCCAGGCGCCCTTGCTATTAATACTCTTAATGCACACCAGCAGTGTATGAATGCCAACCCCCCTATTCACTCTTCTGTGACACTGTTTATTAGGAATCTTTAAATTTTGTCTCTACAGTGAATGAGGAATGGTCTTGCATTCATTTACATTCCCCCAATAACAAGCGAGTTTACAGATATTTTCAAATGTATATTGACCATTTGTATTTTTCATTTGAATTACTTGGTCATATTCTTTGCACATTTTTCTATTGAGTTGACTTTACTGATTTGTGGATAATATACACACACACACCCATATCTATATTATTATATATTATATGTATTAAATTCTACATATGTGTACTATGTTAGGCAGTGTATATTACATATTATATATAATATGTTATATATATTACTACATATGGTATATATATTGAAATGTTGTTTATATACACATACAAATATTTGGGCATTTTCAGATATATAATGGGAATTATTAATGATTTTTGATCAGGACAGCTTGGTGCTGGGAGGAGTGATTAGGCATTGGGGTTTTGGAGTTAGACCTGAGTCTGCCCAGTTCAAATGCTTTCTAATATGTGTCCTTGGGTAAAACACTTAATCTCCTTGAATCTCACTTTTATAATTTGTAAAATGGGATAATCATATGCATTCACTGAGTTGTCTTCTTTTTAAATTTTTAAAAAATGTTTACTTATTTTTTGAGAGAGAGAGAGAGACAGAGAGAGAGAGAGAGACAAAGTGTGAGTGGGGGAGGGGTAGAGAGAGAGGGAGACACAGAATCTGAAGCAGGCTCCAGGCTCTGAGCTGTCAGCACAGAGCCTGACTTGGGGCTTGAATTCACAAACCACGAGATCATGACCTGAGCTGAAGTGGGACGCTCAACTGACTGAGCCACCCAGGCACTTCATTAGATTGTCTTTAGCTCAGTTTGGGGCTATAAAGTATTCAGTCAATGGTAACACTTAGCATTATTTTTAAAAATTGAAGTGTAATTCACAAACCATAAAGTGTACAAGTCAGTGGCTTTTTAGTATATTCACAAGGTTGTGCAACCATCACCACTATCCAGTGCCAGATACATTTTCATCACTCCCAAAAGAAATCCTGTATCTAGTTACTCCCTACCCTCAACCCCTATCCCCTGGCAAACCCTAATCACTCTTTTTTTTTTTTTTCATTTTAATTTTTTTTAAAAGTAAGCTCTCCACCCAATGTGGGACTTGAACCCATGACCCCAAGATGAAGTCACGTGCTCTACTAAGCAAGCCAGGTGTCCCTAAGCCCTAATCACTTTCTATCTCTGTTTTTGCCTATTACATATATTTCATATAAGTGGAATGATACAATATATGGCCTTTGTGTCTGGCATCTTTCATTCAGCATGTCTATATGGTCTATCCATATTGTAACATAACACTTCACTTTTACTGCTGAACAATCCATTGTATTGATATACCAAATTTGATTCATCCATGCATCAGCTGATGGACATTTGGATTGTTTCTATTTGGGGCTATAATGAATAATACTCACACAAATATTCATGTACAAGTTTTTCCATGGACATATGTTTCCAATTATTTTAGCTATATACCTAGAGGTAGAATTGCTAGGTCACATAATAACTCTATGTGTAACTTTTTTTTTTTAAGTTTATTTATTTAAGCAATCTGTACACCCAATGCAGGGCTCGAACTCACAACTCCGAAATCAAGAGCCTCACGTTCCACCAACTGAGCCAGTCAGGCACACTTATGTTTAACTTTTTTTTTTTTTAAACGCATATTCATTTTTGAAAATTAGAGAAACAGAGCATGAGTGGGGGAGAGGCACAGATAGAGGAAGACACAGAATCCGAGCAGGCTCCAGGCTCTGAGCTGCCAGCACAGAGCCCAATGCAGGGCTCAAACTCATGAACCATGAGATCATGACCTGAGCCAAAGTCGGTTGCTTACCTGACCAAGCCACCCAGGCACCCTAATGTTAACTTTTTAAGGAACTCCCAAACTATTTCCATCAGAACCCACGCTGATTTACATCCTCATCAGCAATGTGTGAGAGTTTCAATTTCTCCACATCCTTGTAAACACTTGCTATTGTCTGTCTCTTCTATGATAGTCATCCTAGTGAAGTAATACCTCATGATGGTTCTGATTTGCGTTTCTCTAATAACAAATGATGTTGAGCATCTTTTCATGTGCTTATTGGCCATTTATATTTCTTTGGAGAAATGTCTATAGAAATCTTTTGCCCAATTTTTAATTGGTTGTCTTTTTATTACTGAGTTGTAGGAGTTCTTCATATGTTCTGGATACTAGCCGCTTTTCAGATATATGATTTGCAAATATTTTCTCACATCCTGTGGATTTTTTCACTTTCTTGGTAATGTCCTTTGAAGCATAAAGTTTTTTGTTTTTGTTTTTTAGTTTATTTATTTTTTTTTTTTTTTGAGAGAGAGAGCATGAGTGGGGGAGGGACAGAGAGAGAGAAAAAGAGAGAATCCCAAGTAGGCTCCGCCAGTGTGGAGCTAGACACAGGGCTCCAAACTATGAACCATGAGATCATGACCTGAGCTGAAACCAAGAGTCGGATGCTTAACCAACTGAGCCACTCAGATGTCCTGAAGCAAAAAGTTTTTACTTATGAAGTCCAACTTATCTATTTTCTCTTTGGGTGCTTGAACTTTAGGTGTTATATTCATATTTTATTCTTTTTTATTCAATTATAAATAAAATTGTCTTCTTAATTTTATTTTCAGTTCATTGCTAGTGTATAGAAATATAACCAACTTTTGTATATTGATCCTATATCCTGCAACCCTGATGGATGCATTTATTAGCTCTACTAGTTTGTGTGTGTGTTTATTTCCTGGGATGTTTCTAAGTACAACATCATGTTGTCTGCAAATAGAGATAATTTTACGTCTTCCTTTCTGATCTGGATGCTTTTTTTTTTTTTTTTTTTTTTAATTTTTTTTTCAACGTTTTTATTCATTTTTGGGACAGAGAGAGACAGAGCATGAATGGGGGAGGGGCAGAGAGAGAGGGAGACACAGAATCGGAAACAGGCTCCAGGCTCCGAGCCATCAGCCCAGAGCCTGACGCGGGGCTCGAACTCACGGACCGCGAGATCGTGACCTGGCTGAAGTCGGACGCTTAACCGACTGCGCCACCCAGGCACCCCTGATCTGGATGCTTTTTATTTCTTTTTCTTGCCTGGTTGCCCTGGCTAGAATCTCCAGCACAATGTTGAATAGATGTGGTCAAAACAAACATCCTTGTCTTGTTCCTGATGTTAGGGGGGGAAAGCATATAGTCCTTCACAATTATTTATAATGTTCACTATGAGTTTTTCTTAAATGCCCTTTATCAGGTTGAGGAAGTTCCTTTATAGTCCTAGTTTGTTGTGTATTTCTATCATAAGAGGGTGTTGGATTTTGGTCAAATGCTTTTTCTGCATTTATTGAGATGACCATGTAGCTTTTATCCTTTATTCTTTTAATTTGGCCAATTTATTAGTTGGCTGGGGTTGCCATGACAAAGTCCCACAGGTTAGGTGGCATAAACAACAGAAAGTTTAATGTGTCATCAGGGTTGGTTTCTTCTGAGGCCTCTCTCCACGGCTTGTAGCTGGCTATCTTCTCCCTATGTCTCCACATGGTCTTCCTAAGCTTTTTACAAGGATCCAGCCATACTGAATTAAGATCCACCCTAATGACCTCATTTTGACTTAATTACCCCATTAAAGGCCCTATCTCCAAATACAGTCATATTCTGAAGTACTGGGCATTAGGACTTCAACTTACAACTTTTCAAGAGACACCATTCCACCCCTAACAGCCTGTAATGCAGATTGGTTTTTACATGTTGAACCAACCTTGTATTCCTGGGATAAATCCCACTTGGTCATGAGATCACTTACTCCTTTCTATATGTTACTGGATTCAGTTAGCAAATATTTTGTTGAAAATTTTTACAAACAGCTAGTGTTATTATTCTTTATTCCTACCAAAGTACTTTTACATATGCTATTTCACTTTCCCTTAAACAGAATTCTATGAGGTGGGTAGGATATTCACATTCACTAATGCAAAATGAAGCTCAGGAAAAGTGAAGTGATTTTCTCCCAATTATAAATTTGCAGTAGTAGATAATATAGACTGGAATCAAAACTATAGATGGGAAGTACACTAGCGAGATGAAAGAAAGCAGGATTTGGTAAGAACAAAAAGAAACTTTGTATGGCTGGAAGTTAACAGGGTCAATTTGAATGGCATCAGTGATTTCAATGATGTAAGAACTGAGGTCATCTGCTGATGTGCACAATAAGAGTAAATAGACTTGTGGTTTCAATTCATGCATGTAATTAAACCAAGTAGAGATGACAATTCTCATTAATTTTGAGATCATGATTTGACCAGATTAGCTGACGGAGAATAAGCCAAAGTTTTGATGGTAGGGATTTGACTATGTCAGTAACAGTACACCATTCCTTCATTCTTGGAAAGTTAGTTTCCAAGGTGACTGCCAATTCATACAATCTTCTCTAATCCTTGATGGAGTTAGTACCATGACTGTTCAGTCAGAGAATGCTGAATTCAAATTCTATTTCCGGCCCCAACAGACTGTGTGACTTTGAGTCATTTAATTTCTGCAAGACTGTATTCCCTCATCAAATGGAGGAATTGAATTAGATGTTCTCTCAACTCCCTTCCAGTTTTATGACTCTTATTTAGTGAATAAGGGGCGTGGTAATTCAGTTCACTGGAAATTTTTAAACAGCAATGATGAATTCGCTAAGGGTAGACTAAGGAATTACTAAAGAGCAATGAAGCCTAGAGGGCAGAGAGCAGGTAAGCCAGGCTGGGTGGCCAGCGAAAGTGGGAACGTAAACAGACTGGGGTGGGTGGGGGGAAGGCTACCCAGAGTTAGGAATATCATGGGGCATATTACACAAAGCTACAGGAATCTAGGTGGTCAATTAATTACAAATAACTACAAATAATTAAAAAGCCAGACGAGAGAGTCCAGGCTGGGACAAAACACAAATAAAACCCCTATCATTAGCCACCTATTTTTACATCAGGATCATGATGTTATTGATCTCAGTTCACTGAATGATGCACTGAAGAGCAAGAATTGAACCTGAGTCTCTCCAGTAGTTTCTGAAGTCCTGGCCCATCAGCTTCTCTAATCATTCACAAGTCATGTTTCATGTTTCTGAACTGTCACATGACACTTCATAATGAACAGGAGGCAATGTTCTGATAATCAAGACATCTGTTTTTCCTTTTCACTTAATTTTATTTATTTTTTTAACTTTATTTATTTTTAGAGAGAGAAAGCCTGGGAGGGGCAAAAAGAGAGGATGAGAGAATCCCAAGCAGATTCCATGCTGTCAGCACAGAGCAAACATGGCGCTGGAACTCACAAACTGTGAGATCATGACCTGAGCTGAAATCAAGACTCGGACACTTAACCAACTGAGCCACCCAGGCACTGCCAACCACCCCCCCACCCCTGCGTCTTGTAGAATATTTTCAAAGTTTGTATAATTCTAAACAAACTTTGCCACTTAAAATGTTTAAACATTTTAAGATGAAATTTCTAATGTCCATTTAAACCATTTTTAAAATGTACAAATCATTGTTTTTGTATACGCACAAGATTGTGCAATCATCACTACTAATTCCAGAACATTTTATCACCCTAAATAGAAATATCCTTCTCCCCATCCCCTGGCAGCAAGTAATCAACTTTCTGTTTTTGTAGATTTGCCTATTTTAGCAATTTCATATAAATGGAATCATACAATATGTGGCTTTTGTGTCTGACTTCTTTCACTTAGCATGTTTTTAAGGTTCCTTCATGATGCAGCAGAATCAGTACTTACTTCCTTCTGGCTGAATAATGTTTCACTGTGTGGATACCATATTTTATTTACTCCTTCATTAGTTGATGGATATTTGGGTTGTTTCCTTTTTAGCTGTTATGCATAATTCTGCCATGAACATTAATGTACGAGTTTCTATATGAACATGTTTTCATTTCTCTTGGTTATACACCTAGCACAATTACTGGGTCATTATTGTAACTAAGCTTAACTTTTTGAGGAATGGCCAAACTACTTTCCTAAGTGGCTACATTTTTTTACATTCCCACCGGCAACATGTATGAGGGTTCGTTTCTTCATATTCTCAACAACTTTTTTGTTCTGTTTTGTTTACAATTATAGCCAGTGTGGTGGGTATAAAAGTGGTATCTCATCATGACTGATGGTTCTGATTTGCATTTTTCTAATGATAAATATTGAACATCTCCTTATGTGCCTAGTGGCTATTCATATTTCCTTGGAGAAATGTCTATTCAATCCTTTGTCCATTTTAAAATTGGGTTGTCTTTTTGAATTATAAGAGTTTTCTATATACTCTGGAGAGATCCTACTTGGATTAAAAGCCAACACAGAAATAAGAACTGACAGAGGGCAAAGCTGAGCCATGATGACGTATTTTGCATTCTTGTATTCATCCATGCATAAAGTCAGACTTACCTCCATGAAGCTTAGTTTTTTGAACCAACACATTCTTGGGGCTAATCTGACTAGAATAATGGAGGGGTGATCTTCCATGCCAGGATCACTCATGTAGAATGGGACTTTTCCTCCATTAGTTTTTCTGGTCAATCCCCAGGCCCTACCCTATACTGTGGGCATTGGGTAGGAAGCAGGGGAAAGATGAATGATGTCTGGCACAATTAGAAGTACCACCTCCAACCCCATAGGGCCTCTGGTGAAAATTTTAAGACTATAGAGACCTTTGCAAAATCTCCATAATGCTTATAAATTCCACAACTTAAAAATAGAGCAACAAAGTAAAAAGTAAGGCAGATAAATACAAAGTATCTAAAAATGCTAAAGTGGGTAAATACAGAAAATACAGAATCCTTGCATTAGGCATAGACATGGTTGCTATTTTTAAGAGCTCTGTAACTAATGTTAATGTTATATGTTTTCCAAGATACTTTCCTACCTACTATTGTCCCTAGGGTGCCTACACAGATCAGCTGACATGGCCTAAGTACTACTGAATGTTCAAATTACATGCGTCCAAAACTAGAGGGTTTGCCATGTGGATCTGAACAGGACAGGCTAAGGAGAAGTGGAGAAATTAGGGGTCATATGTGAAGCTGATGCATAGCTGCTTCCTATGTATCTTTGGAAAATGTAGGAGGGATGAAATATTTTTCTATGTGAAAATGAATGACACTGTGGTAGTTAGGCAGAGTAATACTTAAAATATGATCTTTGCCATCTCCATGCAAAAATGAGTGCCAATAAGAGATGTGTGATCACAGTACTATGGAGATACATTATTGTAGGAAGAGAGTTACAGGTGCTTCATCAAAGAGGAAGAAACACATCAAGAGGCAGACACAAGATCTGTAAACTACATTTATTGAGTACTTACTGGGCAGTGGGCACAACAGATACAAAAGAGTTATTAGGATGGGGACAGGTAAGAACTTAAAAAATTAAATATACATGTTAATTTACCACTAATTCTACCAGGAAAGTACAAAATTTTTACAACTTACACTTTATAATGAAATTGTGATGCTTGTCAAAAGGATAAGCTATACATACAAAGCGAAAAAATTTTTTAAATTGTGCTTAACATCATTAGAATTACCCTAAAATGGGTTGATAAAATGCCTATTCAGCATTCATTCTCATTACACACATATATTTCACTTCCTTAAACACTGCTTGAAAAGTACAAATACTTTGACTTAATTGCTGAGAAATCTGTGGTCAACAACTACATGTGCCGTTTCTCTAAGAAACATCATGGCATGTGCGGTCCATTTCTCCTTTAAAGTCCATCTTATTTTCAGCTTAGCTTACTATCAAGTTCTCTTAGAACTGTTTATATCTCTTTTGTCTGATCATCTTCTTCAAGTTTCCTGATTTCATTTTTTAAACAATTTATAGTTTCACGACTTGCCTTTAATCTCTCCTTAAGCTCTGCGATTTCAAAGCTTGTTTTTTTTTTTGCAGCTTCTAATTTTTCTCTGGTTTTCACTTCAAGTTCTGCAACTAAGGAAAACATTTTTATCGAACTATTTCATTTTTCTCAGATGTCTAAGGTATGTTATAGAGTAATAAATATGGCATTTCCTTAGGTCAATTTCCATGATAAAAAATATAAACAACTTAAGATATATTACATTAAACATAAGGAGGTGGGTAGAAAGTCTGAACTCTCAAGAGAGAAGCTAAGACATTTTCTACAACTAAGACTGAAATTTGGCCACTCACAGTTTAAAATTTACAATTAAGATGTTAAGACATAATGTCCTTGTTTTCCTTTCCATACACAAATTTGGAAATAAGGGGGCATACAATCCAAGAGACATCCAACTAATAAGAAGAGCTAACTAAATACAGTGTTCTGAGGGCACCTGGGTGGCTTAGTCGGTTAAGTGCCTGGCTCCTGATTTCTGCTCAGGTCATGATCTCACAGTCCTGAGATGGAGCCCTACATAGGGCCCTAAGCTCAACGTGGAGGCTGCTTAAGATTCTCCCTCTCCCTCTGCCTCTCCCCCACTTGTGCACAGGATCTCTCTCTCAAAAAATAAAAATAAATGTTAAAAAATTAAAAGCAAATAAAGAGGGGTGCCTAGGTGGATCAGTCCACTAAGTTTCCAATTCTTGGTTTCATCTCAGGACATGATCTCATGGTTCCTGAGACTGAGTTCTGTGTTGGGCTCTGTGCTGGCAGCGTGGAGTCTGCTTGGGAGTTTCTCTCTGCCCCTGTACCCCCTCTTGCGTGCGAGCTCTCTCTCTCTCTCTCAAAATAAACATTTAAGAATAAATAAACAGGGGCACCTGGTGGCTCAGTCAGTTAAGCGTCCTACTTTGGCTCAGATCATGATCTTCTGGTTTGTGAGTTTGAGCCTCACATCGGGTTCTCTGCTGTCAGCACAGAGACTGCTTCAGATCCTCTGTCCCCCTCACTCTCTGTCCTTCCCTCACTGGTTCTCTCTCTCTCAAAATAAATAAACTTAAAAAAAAAAAAAACACACATACATACATACAGTGTTCTTAATGTACAGGTGAAACATATAAACAAAATCACACTGGTAAAACAAACCTTTATTTTTTTTCTCAAAAAAGACAGCAATAATTCTTAGGTCTAAATTCCAGCTGTACCATTTAT
Source organism: Puma concolor (assembly GCF_028749965.1). Lineage (NCBI taxonomy): Eukaryota > Metazoa > Chordata > Mammalia > Carnivora > Felidae > Puma > Puma concolor. The sequence goes on from NC_141673.1 coordinate 48,375,953, forward strand.
TAGCTGTGCCACTCTTAAGTTATTTATTATTTTTATGCTCTTTTCCTCACTATATTAGGATGTATATTATAATAAGACTATAACAAATACCTCATATTAAAAAAATATTTTAAGTGTAGTTTTTTAAAAGTTTATTTATTTATTTATTTAGAAAGTGTGTACTCGCATGCCAGTGGGGGAGGGCAGACAGACAGGGGGAGAGAGAATCCCAAGCAGGCTCTGTGCTGATAGCCCAGAGCCTGACACAGGGCTCAATCTCATGAACTACTTGCCAGATCATGACCAGGGCCCAAAATCGAAGAGTCAGACACTTAACTGACTGAGCCACCTAGACACCCTTAACTTCTAGTTTTAATTGCTTCATTTATTTTGCGACCTAGTTCTTTCTCCCAAACTTGTCTTCGTGGTTTTACAGAAATTCTGGTAGATAATGTGCTCTTAGTTGAGCTTTTCTATTTTCTTGGTGCTTGTGGAATGACTCCTACTGGTATTAATGACCAGCTAGTCAAAGAGGACCTAGCATCTTATGAAGTAGGGTAAGCAGAGCTGTGAACTTCCATTTTTAGTTGATATGTAAACTTTATTTAAACATTTTAAATGAATTAATGTATATAAAGTATCTGGAATACTGCCAGGTACATAAAAAGCCATCCTAACTACCAATATGACAAAGAAACACTAAATGATATCTAAAACATTCTAGCTGACTACATAACAAATTACTAAAGAAAATATCATTACTGTAAAATAGAATACACCTATTTATTATTTTTAATGTTTATTTAATTTTGAAAGAGAGAGAGACAGAACACGAGTGGGGGAGGGGCAGAGAGGGAGACACAGAATCCGAAGCAGGCTCCAGGCTCTGAGCTGTCAGCAGAGCCCAATATGTGGCTCGAATCCATGAAGAGACCATGACCTGAGCTGAAGTTAGCCGCTTCACTGACAGTCACCCAGGTGAATACATCCATTTAAATATTCCATTTGGGTAGTGTAGTAGTATGCTTTACAAAGAAAAATGCCTACTTTCATCCAACATTTCCATCTTGTGGGCATTTCAGGTAATTGCTGCTGATGGCTATTAAAGCGTAGCTGTACTTTTGATAAGATATCACTGACTGGAAGCAGCACGGTTTGGAAAACCAGGGCAAAAAAGCCCTGTGAAATCAGAAAGACTTCGGTTTGAATATAACCTTGGCCCCTTATTGGTTAAATGCTGATATCACGTAAGTCTCCCTCAATCTGTTTTCTATTTGGTACAGTTAAAACTGTATTTCTCAGAGGATTTCTGAAAATTAAGTAATAAATGTAAATCACCTAGCATATTAAAAGCATGCAGTAATATTTCTTTATTTTACTCCTGGCTGGGGACTTTCTTTTTGTGATACATTTTGTAATACACATAAAATTTTATATTGGCAAAACAATCCTTACTTTCTTTGTGATTTCTTTCATTGCTTTTATTTTTAAAATTGATTTTGAAAATAGTAGTACCTACACATGATACAAAATAAAAAGGCTGGGGGGCGCCTGGGTGGCGCAGTCGGTTAAGCGTCCAACTTCAGCCAGGTCACAATCTTGCGGTCCGTGAGTTCGAGCCCTGCGTCAGGCTCTGGGCTGATGGCTCGGAGCCTGGAGCCTGCTTCCGATTCTGTGTCTCCCTCTCTCTCTGCCCCTCCCCCGTTCATGCTCTGTCTCTCTGTCTCAGAAATAAATAAATGTTAAAAAAAAAAAAAATTCAAAATAAAAAGGCTGAAAAATGTAGATGATGAAAAAAGGTCTCCTTTCACTCCCTCCCACACCAATCCCACACTGATTATTCCCGGAGAAAATCAGTTGTAGGTTTCTTTGGTATATTTCCAGAAATAATTTGTTCATAGACAAGCACACACCTAAGTGATTTCTTCTCCTCACTCCCAAACAAGTAGTATCAGACTATATATGCACTGCTCTGCACCTTGCTGTTTCACTTAATATTACATCTGAAAGCCTATTCTATATCTTAGAGCTGTCTTATTCTCTTAAAGGCTGTAGACGACCTCACTAAATGGACATACATAATTTATCTGTCCCCTTTGATATGCAGGGTATTTCCATTTTTTCTTTTACAATGGTAAAATGTATGCTGTGCATAATCATTTCAGTATACTTGTGATATAACCAGTACACCTGCAGGATAAATTCCTGTTAAGTATCATTGTTGGGGCAAAGGATACACATACTTGTAACTTTGAAGGAATGCCAAGTGACTCTTTTCTATTAATTTATGGGGCGCCTGGGTGGCTCAGTTGAGAGTCCGACTTTGGCTCAAGTCATGATCTCACAGTTCGTGAGTTCGAGCCTTGCATCAGACTCTGTGCTGACAGCCTGGAGCCTGCTTCAGATTCTGTGTCTCTGTCTCTGTCCTTCCCCCACTCACACTCTGTCTGTCTCAAAACCAAATAAACATTTAAAAAAAAAGGTTCTATCAATTTACAATCCCACTAGCATTGTATGTCTGTTTCCCTACTGTTTCAACTTTTTGGTCTCAGTTACTCTGAAAGGTTAAAAATGGTATTTCAGAGTAATTTTAATTTGTATTTCTCTTTTACCACTAAGGCTGACCACTAATCTCCCTCTTCCTTTTTATGAATTATGTTTTACCTTTGCTAATATTTCTATCACATTACTGGCCTTTTTAAAAAATTGAGGTATAACTGACATGTTAGTATCAGGTGTAGAACATAATGATTTCACATTTGTATATGCCGCAAAATGATCATCACAGTAAATCTGGTTAACATCTGTCACCATAGTTACAAAAATTTTCTTTCCTGTGATAACTTTTAAGATCTCTTAGCAACTTTCAAATATGCAATACAATATTGCTAACTACAGTTTCCGTGCTGTACATTACATCCCCATGACTTTATTTTGTAACTGGAAGTTTGTGCCTTTTCACCCATGCATCCATTTCACCAACCTCCTACTCTTGACTCCAACAACCACCAATTCATTCTCCACATCTATGAGCTTAGTTTTTGTTTTTTAATTCCATATATGAGATCATTTGGCATTTGTCTTTCTCTAACTTATTTCACTTAGCATAATGTCCTCAAGGTCCTTCCATGTTGTCACAAAAATGGCAAGATTTCCTTTTTTTTTTTTTTACAGTTGAATAATATTCCACTGTATATATATTCCGCTGTGTATACGTTTGCTTTATCTACTCATTCATCAATAGACACTTCGGTTGTTTATTGTAAACAATATCTTGGCTACTGTAAATAATGCTGCAAAGAACATGGGGCTGTTTCTGTTTTTGTCATATAAATATCCAGACGTGGAATTGTTGGATCATATAATAGCTCTATTTTTAATTTTTTGATGAATTTCCATACTGTTTTCTGGAGTGGCTGCACCAATTTACATTCCCACCAACAGTGCATTGGGGTTCCCTTTTCTCCACGTCCTCACCAACACTTGTTATTTCTTGTCTTTTTGATTCTAGCCATTCTAGCAGATGTGAGGTGGTATCTTATCGTAATTTTAAGTTGCATTTCCCTGATGAGTGATATTGAGCACCTTTTCATGTGCCTGTTGGCCATCTGTGTGTCTTCTTTGGAAAACTATTCAGATCTTCTGCTCATTTTCAAATTGGATTGTTTGCTTTTTTTTGCTATCAAGTTGCAGGAGTTCTTTATGTTTTTGGATATGAACCCCTTATCAGATACATCATTTGTAAATACCTTCTCCCATTCATTATGTTGCCTTTTCATTTTGTTAATGCTTCCCTTTGCTGTGCAGAAGCTTTTTAGTTATTGGCCTTTCTTACTGATGTGCAGGAGTCTGTTATACTTTAAAGAAACTAGTCATTTGTGATATGAATACAGTATTTTTCATGGCTTGTCTGTCTTTAGACTTAGAGTGTTTTACTATGCAAAAATTTTTCTCTCCTTGCTCCCTCTCTCTCCACATCAATTATAAAATGTATACTGAGTGAAAGGCACTTTGTTAGATGCTGAGGTAGAGGAAGAAAATAGACCAGAAAGAAAAATGAATTACAGTGTCATAGGGAGCTATGAGAGCAGACTGGATTCATACCAACATGAAAGGTGTGTGTGTGTGTGTGTGTGTGTGTGTGTGTGTGTGTGTGTGTGTGTGTGTGTGTGTGTGTGTGTGTGTGTATGTATGTATGTATCAAGGAAGGCTTCTTGGCAGCAGTAAAATCTGAACTGAGTTTTAAAGAATGAGAAAGGAATCAGATGGAAGAAGCGGACACTGCAGGCCCTGGAAACAGCACATATAGATTTGGGAAGCAATAAGAAGTCCTGCACAAACGGCAACAGATAGTTTTAAATGTAGTCAGGAAGACCTGATCCGACTCCTTTGTCAAAAGGACAGCATTCACTGTAATATAGATTCCTGTTGTTTGGCTTAGTCATTACACTTTATTTTTTGACAAATCTTAAGACTGCAAAGGGCATGATATATTTGGAAGAAGACCTGGGCTAATTAACAATGAGATCATAAAGGAAAAAATTCAAAAACTGCTTTTAGCTTGTTTCAGTTTTCTGCTTCCTATATATTAAATGATCATATAAAAAAATGTTTGTTTTGGGGCACCAGGTGGCTCAGTCAGTTAAACGTCCAACTCTTGGTTTCAGCTCAGGTAATGATCTCACAGTTTATGAATTCGAGCCCCACATTGGGCTCTGTGCTGACAGTGCAGAGCCTGCTTGGCATTCTCTCTCTCTCTCTCTCTCTCTCTCTCTTCTCTCTCTCTCTCTCTGTCCCTCCTCTGCTCGCACACTCTCTCTCAAAACAAAGAAATAAAACAATTTTTAAAAACTTATTTTAAATTTCCAAATTAAGCCTCAATTTGGAGGAAATCAATCCAAAGAGGAATTATTTTTGCCAAGTCATATAACTTACTAGTTAGTAGAAGCACAAACTATGAGGCTTTTACACAGAGACAGAACAGTTTATCAAACAGAAAAGAAAGACAGCATGGACGCAGGTTAAATCCTGGCTTCACTGGGTGATTTGGGACAAGTCATCAAGTCTCTCTATGATCTAGGGCCTTAACTCACAAAATGGGGCTAATAGTACCTTCCTCCTAGGGTTGTTAGAGGTATTCAAGAAGTTCAGAAATGTAAAGCACTTATCTAGTACACAGTAAGCTCTTATCATGTGCGCACTATCGTTTTAATGATTCCTTATAGAAGTGATTAATAGCCAGATCACTGTACTTAAGCAATTTTCTATAAATTTATTGATGTAAATAGGTTCATACACTTTTAATATGCAGGGCGTCTGGGTGGCTCAGTAAGTTGAGGGTCCGACTTTGGCTCAGGTCATGATCTCACAGTTCGTGAGTTCGAACCTTGCATCGGGGTCTATGCTGACAGCTCAGAGCCTGCAGCCTGCTTCAGATTCTGTGTCCCCCCTTCTCTCTGTCCCTTCCCCACTCACGCTCTCTCTCTGCCTCTCAAAAATAAAGAAATGTGATAAAAAGAAAATTATAAACTTTTAATATGCTACATAACATGCAACCTCTACTCTGAGTATTACTCTATCTAAATATACTGCTAAGTTTTTTGAGCCTAAGTTGTGAAGACTGCCTAGGATGAAGTTCAGGCTCCACCACTAACTAGCCGTGTAAACTTGGGCAAGTTTCTTAAACTCCCTGTGCCTCCCTCTTCCAAGTGGATTACCTAAAAAGTTATTGTAGATTTAAATGAGTTTATACATTTACAGATTTAGATGAGTAAAAACAGTAAGCGTTTAATAGCTCTGATTATTTTATTATAACCAAATATTGGGTGTTATGCCCTCAAATTGGTAAAAGTGTACATATCTTTTTTATGTCTTTGATTAAGATTCCAAAATTGCTTTCCTAAAAAGGCTAAACAATTCATGAGAATGCAAGGTTCACCAAATCCTTAACATGTACTACTATTAAAGATTCCTTTTGCTAATTTGATACAAATATGGCAACCCACTAATGTTTGGCTTGCATTTTTAAAATTACTAGCAGGGCCAATATTTTCCCACTCTATTCTCTAGCCATCTCTTCTTTCATCTGTCTGCCCATGGCTTTTGTCTATTTGTCAACTGAAGTTCAAAAATTTTTTCTACGTTATCGAGTTCAGGGTTTTAAAGCTATGAATCCCTTGCCATATTTTCCACAAATTTATTTTTTTCGTCCTTCTGAAATGTAGAAGTTAAATATATTTTACAAAGCCAAGTCTGCCTTTCTTTTCATGTAATTTCTTCTAATGTGATTTCTTCTCATACCACAAATTTAGCAAGTCTTTCTAACCAGGACAGAAAGTCACTTCTCTAATTTTTTAAATGACAGGTTGCTTGACTTAAAAAAAAAAAAAAATTTACTACATTTAATTAAACTGGAATTTGTTTTGTAAATGCTATGAACAATGATCTAAATTAAGTTTTCCTTCCAAAAGCTTAACAGTTGTGCCAATATCATTTATGGAATTAGATACTATTAAGAAAATAAACTGAATACAAAACATGTAATTTACTGATTAAAAACTTCCCAAGGTTATACAACTCCATACCATAAGCTTTAACACATCAAAGTCCTTTTTATAAAACACGTTATCAGTACTACCTACTCTACACACCTGAATTAATATTAGTTTGTTGAAAATACAAAAATGTGGGCACTTGGGTCATTATTTTTTTAGTTTATTTATTTTGAGAGAGAGTGAGTTGGGGAGAGGCAGAGAGACAGGGAGGGAGAGACAGAGGGAGAGAGAGAGAATCCCAAGAAGGCTCCATGCTGTCAGTGCAGAGCCCATTGTGGGGCTCGAACCCACGAACTGCGAGACCATGACCTAAGCCCAAATCAAGAGTCAGGCACTCAACTAACTGAGCCACCCAGGTGCCCCTGTGGGCATTTGAATTTTAAAAGAGAAGTTTACTCTTATGAATTGGGCACATTTCCATAGTATAGGAGAAAGATCTATAATGAAGAGGAAATGACTAATACAAAATAGCCTATCAGTAGTGCTTTTTACCTTCTAAAAGTGATCATATACATATGTTCTATGTTTATAACAAAGTAGTCCAGGTAAATGTTCTTGCAGATGTAAAAAATAAAGCATAAAATTTTTTAAATCAGTGTGATTTAAAATTTTCAGTGACTACCGAGTTGCAAAATTGTAATTAGTATTCAGCTCTTGTAACTCCTAGTCACAGGTTTCATGAAAATACAAACAAAACACCATTACAACCATTAGCAGTTAAACCACAACCCCCTTCTCTCCTGCATTCTCATCCCCCACTCCCTCTTTTATTGCGTTCACCTCTTGTGGCCTACAATATACTGGCTTATTTCCCCCCTGATATTGCACCCCCTCCCCACCTCTTGACCCCATATCCTGCTTCTGCTACCACTTCCAAGGCTACTACTTCCCTTTATAGCCAAGCTCCAAGACAGTTGCCCCCAGCGCCTGTCTCCATCTCCATTTCTCTCATTCTCTTTTGATCCATTTCAGTTGATCTTCTGTCCTTACCATTCTCCTTCCATTGCTCCTCCTAAGGTCATCAAGAACTTCTACTAGCCCGTTTCTCGGCTCTTATCTTACTTGATCTATCAGCATTGGACCACTATCAGTATCGGTTCTAGCAGTATTGGACAGAGCTAATGACTGTTTCCTGATACACTGTCTTCACCTGACTTTACATTATATGCACCTTGTTTTTCTCCATACTCACTGCTATTTCTTAATTTCATTTTCTGGTCATCTCCTTAATCTCTAAATGTTGGTGCCCATGGCTCAGTCCTTAGACCTCTTTTTTTATCTTTACTCACTCCTTTGATGATACTAGTTGGTCTTAAAATTTATAAATCCATCCATATACTAACTTCCAAATGTGTATCTTTAGCTTAGACCTCTCCTTAAATACTAGACTTGTGGGTGCAATTCCCTTACCAGCATTTCCACTTTGATGTCTTACAGGCATCCCACATTCAACATGTCCACAACAGCACTTCTAATCTTTCTGCCAAAGCCTGCCCCTCCCAGACTTCCCACCTCTATGAAAAGCAACGATGGTTTTTTTTTGGCTCCTTGGGCCCAAAACCTTAAGAGTTATTCTGTCTACTTCTCTCACATCTTATTCTTAAAACCATCAAAAAATCCTATTGTATCTATCTTCAAAATAAATCAAAACCTGACACCCTCTCAGCACTTCCACTGCTATTACTCTGGTACCACCTACCACTCTATCATATCTGGAATACTGGAACAGCCTCCTAACTATTCTCTCTGCCACTATACTTTTTGCTTTATGTGTGTTTTCAACACAGCAGCCAGGGTGATTGATCTTTTAAAATGTTTTATAATGTCACTTCTGTTAAAAAACCCACAAACAACTTCACATTTCCTTCTGTTTAATTAATACTGTAAAGTACTTGCGGCTACCCTCAAGTCCCTAAATGACTTGGTCCCTTATTAACTTTTCTGGTCTCACCTCCCCCTTCTTGTCCCTTTATTCACTCTACTCCAATCACACTGGCCTACTCAGATATGCCAGGCATGCTCTTACCTTAGGGTTTTTGCCCTTCTTGCTCCCCTGACACTTAACATTCTTCCCTCAGATAAGAATGGTTCACTTCTGGGACACCTGGGTGGCTCAGTCAGTTAAGTGTCCAACTTCGGCTCAGGTCACGACCTCATGGTTCGTGGGTTGAAGCCCTGTGTAAGGCTCTGTGCTAACCTCTCTGAGCCTGGAGCCTGCTTCGGATTCTGTGTCTCCCTCTCTCTCTCTGCCCCTCCCCTGCTTGCTCTCTGTCTCTCTCTTGGAAAAAAAAAAAAAAAAAAAAATCATTAAAAAAAAAAAAGAATGGTTCACTTCCTTACTCCTTTAGGTATCTGTTCAAATGCCACAAACTCAGGGAGCATTCTCTGACCAGATATTTAAAACTTCAACTATCTCTTCCTACCAAAGGTGTTCCCTCCCCTACTTTATTTTTATCCATATCACCTAATCACTATCTTACGCTTTATTGTTCTATTTATTTAATATCTGCCTTTCTTTTACTAGAATGTAAGCTTCATGAGAGCAAGGATTTTGTCTGGTTTGGATACTGCTCTATCTTCAGAACCGAAGACAATGCCTGGCATATAACTGGGGCTCAAAATATACTAGAAGCAAATGAATGGAAGATCAAAGGAACAACTGAATGAATGGTGACATAGATGTTAACACAAGGATGGCAAATAGGTTTCACGTTGAGTGCCAAGTGCAAATGCTTGGCAGTAGTTGCACTAAGCGATGTGTAAGGGATTCTAAGGCCATGTTAACTTAGAGGGAAAATACAACATGACTGATTATCAGTATGTCATTCTAGTACCTACCACCACAGCATTAATTCAGATTAATAGGGCTTGATCTCACAAACCATGAGACCATGACCTGAGCCAAAATCAAGATTTGGAGACTCAACCAACTGAGCTACCCAGGCACCCCATAGTATACTTTATTACATGTAATAAAATACATATAAGTATACAAAATATGTGTGGACTGTTTACCAATAAAGCTTCCTGTCAACAGCAGGCTATTGGTAGTTAAGTGTTTGGTAAGTGAAAAGTTGTACACAGATTTCTGACCGTTGGGAGGTGGGGATGGGAGGGTGGTTGGCAACCCTAACCCCCGCGTTGTTCAAGAGTCAACTCTAATTGTGTTCTGCAAGGTTCTTCACACAGATTTTATTAGCAAAGACTAATAAACGGGAAATGACTGAGTAACAGATTAAGCAAAATTAGTGAAAAGCAATGCTTAAAAGTAATTAGAGAATAAAAGACAGTATTTCAAAGAATGTGAGAGGCTGTTTTTTACCCTTCTGAAAGTAAGCCTACTTTGGAAACAATTTTTTGTTTTGTTTTGTTTTTTGAGAAAGAGAGAGAGTGCACAAGCAGGGGAGGGGGCAGAGGGAGAGAGAGGGAGAACCTCAAGCAGGCTCCATACTCAGTGTGGAGCCCGATGCAGGGTTCTATCCCACAACCCAGGAATCATGACCTGAGCTGAAATCAAGAGTCGAATGCTCAACCAACTGAGCTACCCAGGCACCCTTACTCTGAGAACAATTTAAAACATCCTTCTTAGATAGATGTTCTATAGTAATACATTTTTTTTAACTCCTAAAAATTTTACCTTTATATATCATTAGAAAAAAATTTAATACTTACTAATCATAATCTTTTTACCATTATAGAACACATTATTTTTCAGAATAATTATGAACTCATGGCACTTACATTCTGTTTCATGCTTATAGGCTCCTAACGTTAGCTGGCGAGATGTTGTTAATAATTGTTGCATCATTGCTGTTGGGTCTTGAAATATCTAACGGGATAGAATGAAAAAAGACCAATAACTTCAAAGTTCTACAACTTAAAATGCTTTTAAAATTCTCATTATAAAATCCTCTTACCATTTCATCATAGAACTCTGAAACCACTGTCTTTTTTCCCAGCATTGCATTGGTGTCTGACTGAAACAGCTTTAATAAATGATAGAGGGTCACCTGTGAAATAAAAATAGATGTCACACCTGTGCAATGATTTTCATCAACGTGAGACATCATGATTTCTGTAACTGAATTAGAGACTGGAATTAGCTAACATGTCAAATTCAGGATCGTATCTCAACTACAACTTACTGTGTGGCAAATCACTCAAACTCTGTATCTTATTTTCCTATTAGGTATCATTATCCATCCACATCGACTAAACATGAATGCTTTGAAGAAAGTATGGATGTTACAAAGCGTCTCTACAAAATGACTACTTAGAAAAACGATATAAAATACAGCTATAGAAATTAAACTGGAAAATCATTAAGATATGAATTCTTTTATTTACACAGGTAAAACTAGATCAATTTTGACAGCTATTCTGTGAAGATTAAAGTCTACAAATTTACAGGGAGAGGGAAGATTTTATACTTTCAAAATAAATAACCAATACTAAAATGCTCAGTGAATGCAAAATATTTCTTTGGTGATCTATTATTACATAAATAACATAATAAATAAAAGTCAATGATAATTTACTTCTGTAGGAGCAACAGGTCTTCAAAATACCTAAGAACAGGTATAATAGGACATCAAAGGAAAAGCTTTGCAGCATAATGTGTGATTACTTGAACAAAATAAAACCTAGGTAGCAAAACAGCAGAATTGATGTTATAGAAACCAATTCAGAGGCCTCAAAGAATTTTCTAAAAGGTTAGCTAAAATCATTATAACATGTATGATATACCATACTTAATTTTTTTTTTTTTTTTTCCATTTGAGAGAGAGAGAGAGCATGACAGCAGGGGAGAGGAGCAGAAGTGAGGAGGGAGAGATAAAATCTCAAGCAGACTCCACACTCAGTGTGGAGTCCAATGCGAGGCTCAGTCCCACGACCCTGGGACAAAATCAAGAGTCAAATTCAACTGACTAAGCCAGCCAGGGGCCCCTATATACACCATATTTAAAGCAGATAATTTAACAATTTCTGGAGTAGACAGAAGGGAGAGGAGACTACGTGAGTGGATTAACCAGAACAGAAAAACTCACAACATGAAAACTTACGGCAGAAAACAGCAGCAGAGGTCAGAGCCAGCACTCCCAGTGGAACCCCAGGGAGGCTCCAAGCCCAAAGTCGGCAGCTATAGAAATCAAGAATGCTGTGTGGTGGCAAGGCCTGTTACCCTTCCCTTCTCCCATCACTCAAAGACAAGAGAACATATCCTCCTGTGAAACTTACAATTTTTCACCCAAACAATCAAATATGAAGCAAAAATAAAGATATTTTCAGGCAGCAATGGTTCAAAGGTTCATTACTCAGGCATCCTTTCTGAAATAATTCCTCCAGCAAAACAAAAAAAGAAGCCTGGAATGATGAAGAAAAAGAACCATCTGTCATCACATGAGGAGGTGACAGTATTACCTAAAATTGAAAAATCAGGAGCACCTGGGTGGCTCAGTCAGTTAAGTGTCCAACTCTTGATTCAGCTCAGGTGGTGATCTCCCAGTTTGTGAGATCGAGCCCTGCATCAGGCTCCACTGACAACATGGGGCCTACTTGGGATTCTCTCTCCCTCTCTCTGCCCTTCCCCCACTCACCTGCACATGCTCTCTCTCAAAATAAAACAAAAAAATAAAATTGAAAAATCAAACAGATTGAAATATAGGAGATGCATGGAGTAATTTCTAGAGAACTGAAAAGAATCACTGTGGTTCTTCTTGGGAAGGGGCCAGAGAAGGGAGAAAGAAAATGTTATGAGTTAAATTGTGACCCTGCCAAAAGATATGCTGAAGTCCTAACCCTTAGTACTAGTAAATGTGACCTTACTTGGAAATAGGGTCTTTGCAGGTGTAATTAAGATAGAGTGGTTAGGCTCTAATCCAGTATGACTGGTGTCCTCGTAAGAAGAGAAGACACACAGAGACAAGGAGAGATAGGGGCCAGGTGACAATGGAGGCACAGATTAGAGTTATACTGCCAAAACCAAGAAACACCTGGGGCTACCTGGAACTAGAAGAGGTAAGAAAGGATCCTCCTTCTCTTGAGGTTTTGGAGAGAGCATGGCCAACACCTTGATTTTGGACTTCTAGCCTCCAGAACCGTGAGAATAAACATCTGCTGTTTTCGGCCACTCAGTTTGTAGTCCTTACATTTTTTTTTTTAATGTTTTATTTATTTTTGAGACAGAGCATGAGTAGGGGAGAGGCAGAGAGAGAGGGAGACACAGAATCCGAAGCAGCCTCCAGGCTCCGAGCTGTCAGCACGGAGACCGATGCAGGGCTCAAACTCACAAACCGTGAGATCATGACCTGAGCCAAAGTCGGATGCCCAACTGACTGAGCCACCCAGGCGCCCCAGTTTGTGGTCCTTTATTATGGCAATCCTAAGAAACTGATACAGGAGACTTGTATTTTTTTAGAGTATTTTTTAAAACCGTGTGCACATTTTACTCTTATAATTTAAGAGAAATTTTAAAACTGCATCATAAAACTGTCCTTCCTTAAATTTATTATTCAGATTCCCAAAAGCATTCATGCAGATATAGGCAACGAAAAACATCAAGATAAATGTCTCTAATTTTGAAGGATGTTTGAAGATTCTTAGAGCAATGGAAATGCCTATACTAGCTATGAAGATAATTCTAGGAATAAAAACCCAACTTTAGCATTCTGCTTTTAGGAATAACCATTCCTTTTATAATGGCTTAATCTATTAATAGGTTATTGGGTAACAGGAATTAGTCACAAGTTACTTAGGTCTTTCTTCTATATTTTAAATAAACCTTCATGACTTATTTTAAAGAGCCAACAATTAAAAAAGTATAAAGGCTTCATTGTACTAAAAGAAAATGATGGGCACCTAGTTGGCTCAGTCGGTTAAGCATCCGACTTCAGCTTGGGTGATGATCTCACAGTTTGTGAGTTCGAGACCCACGTTGGGCTCTGTGCTGACAGCTCAGAGCCTGGAGCCTGCTTCAGATTCTGTGTCTTCCTCTTTCTCTGTCCTTCCCCCACTCATGCTCGGTCTCTCAAAAATAAATAAACATTAAAAAAACAAAAGATGACAATAGTTTTTGGATAATAAAATTCAGGCCTATGTAGATCTATATGGAAATTTATTCAATAAGTTCATCACTGCAGAAGTGTCATAACCACTCTTTCCAAGACTGGACTTTGAATGTTGTCTCATACTGAAGTTATATGATACCATCATTTCTTTCAGAGATGTATTTTCCAATTGAGAGTGGTGGGTGAAGACAGTTGAAGAACAGACAAGGCAGCACATTCTCAAAGTAAAAATGAATTCAAAGCAATCTTACAAAGTTAAAAAGAGTTTCTGCTATAGTAGCATTACTGATTTCTTCTCCTCTCTCAATATCTGCTGCATTTCTGTGCTCTATTCTCCCTAATAGACTATTTTCATTAAGGACAAGAACAGTATCTCATCTTTGTATCCGACCCCTAGAACAATATCTTGACAAATAATGGATATTTAATAATTTCTTGCCAAGTAGAATATAATGTCTTTTGAAAGTATTCTATTCTAAGAAGGACAAAAGAATGATAGGAGATCTGGAAACCTTATCACATGGAAAGTATTTAAATAAGCTATAGATGTTATTCAGGAGAAAAGAAAACCAATGTATGAACAGTTATCAGTAAAAAGTTCAAGGAAGCTTACCATAAACTGGAGCTTTCTTACATTTAGAACTACCTAGATCTGAATAGGATGTTTCACTTAATGACAAAAGTCAAGAGTCTGTCTACTGGAGACAACAAGCCCAAACAAGACTCTCATTTGAAAGACTGCCTAAAGAAATTCCTACGCAGGAAGAGTATGGCCTATATTATGGGTCCTAAATCTTACTGTGCACCAAGATCACCTGGGTACTGGCCCCCTCTCCAAACCTACTAAATCAGACTTTCCAGGGGATGGGGCCTAGGAGTCCAAATTTTTAACAAACAACTCCAGTATCTCTGGTGCAGTCCATTAGGAACTAATTCTCTGAACTACAGGCCCAGATCATAGCTCCTTTAGAAGCACATACACTTCTAAAAATGTAATCTGATAATTAAAGTGTAAATGTTTGGTGCTAAAGGAATGCACTGAATCTAACAAGATGAAAATTAACGGTGATGACCTGAAACTAGAGTTAAGCACCAGTCATGCATATGTGGAATGAGGGAGCCATAACTGAGTTGTGACCCTATAGGTTTACAAACAAAACAAGCTGAGTGGACTTAGTCCAAAAAAAAAAAAAAAAGGGGGTCATGGAAAGAATGTGAAGTTTGAGTGCATATAACTTGGGTTCAAAAACTAGCTCTGCCACAGTAACTGTGCGTTTGAGCAATATGGCTTGATTTCTGAACCTCAGTATCCTCATCTCTAAAATGACGGTATCACCAACCTCACAAAATTGCTGAGGAATCAAAGTGAAAGCTTTGAGGGACATTTTACATTATCAAGCAACAATGTGATAAGAAGAGATCATGGGGCGCCTGGGTGGCGCAGTCGGTTAAGCGTCCGACTTCAGCCAGGTCACGATCTCGCGGTCTGTGAGTTCGAGCCCCGCGTCAGGCTCTGGGCTGATGGCTCAGAGCCTGGAGCCTGTTTCCGATTCTGTGTCTCCCTCTCTCTCTGCCCCTCCCCCGTTCATGCTCTGTCTCTCTCTGTCGCAAAAATAAATAAACGTTGAAAAAAAAAAATTTAAAAAAAAAAAAAAAGAAGAGATCAAAAGATGAAAAAGTCAGTGGTTATAAATAAAAATTCATGAATAAAATATAAAGTAAAGCTGCTAGTATGGACAGCAACTTGAAAAAACAAAAAGACTATTGCTAGGGCTTTTAACTATAAAAAGTGGGTATTCTCATTCTTGACAGGAGTTGGACTCATCTTGTTTATTACTAATAACCAAATAATATTAATGAATTTTAAACTTTTTTTTTGTTCTAGTAATCACACAATCCCATGACTTCTTTCTGAGAAATGTTCACATTATATCCCATCTTTCTATACTTGAAAAATTAAAGTTTTGAAAGGCACTTCCCATGAAAAATCTCAACTCAAGGCAAAATATACTATGCGATAAGCTTACATAAAGTGTATCTGAATAAAAATGTCAATATATAACAAACTATTCAAGTATTGTCACATTTTCACAATTACAAAAATCTATTTTATGGTTGCAAAGATTATCATTACTCACAGGTCTTTCATTAGGATCAATGAAAAATATTTTGATGATTATTTCAAATTCACCCCATCCTGTTTCAGTAATTTCATATGGAGGCTTAGTAACAACTGCAAGGAGAGAAAAAAATAATTATAAAATATTTTTAAATTTGTATATTATGAATAAAAAATCTTTTTAAATTTGTACATTATGAATAAAAAAACTGTACTGTACCTCTTAAAGGATTGCCATAGCTTTCATGTAATTTAAATTGGATTTTCTTCACATATGCTGACATATCCTAAAATACAGAGGAATTAATTAGTTCTGCCATCTATATATAAAAACTGAGAGAAAATGTATGTAGTCAGTGAAGGTTTTTTTTTTAATAACAGCTTTGTCAAGATATTCACATACCACGTAATTCACCAACTTAAAGTAACTATTCAATGGCTTTTAGAATATTCAGAGTTGTACAGCCATCCCCATAATCTATTTTAGAATACTTTTATCACACAAAAAAGAAACCTCATACCCATTAGCACAAACTCCTAAGTCCCTCTTCCTCTCATTCACTGGCAACCACCAGTCTATTTCTGTGTCTATGGATTTGCCTCTTCCGGACATTTTATAAAATGGTATCATCCAGTATGTGGCTTTTGGTCTGGCGTCTTTCACTTACCATAACATTTCTAAATTTATTCCATGTGGTAGTAGCATGTATCAGTACTTTATTTCTTTTTGCTGCCTAGTAATATTCCATTGTGTGGATATCCTACATTTTATTCACCCATTCATCGGATGAAAGATATTTGGGTTGTTTCTATTTTTTTTTGGCTATTAAGAATAACACTGCTAAAAACATTCATATGAAAGTTTTTGTGCTTTAAAGGGTTTTAAATGGAGAAATATTTGTTCAATTAACATCTACTGAATACCTACTATGTACTGACTGCATTCCAGACATTAGATTCATCAGCAAAACAAAATTACCAGCAGCCAGATTATACAGCAGTTTTGCCATTCATCCTTTCTGATGGTCTTTTACCAATTGTTAAAGAATTAAAAAGTATGAACTACTATTCCTGAAACACCTGATTAAATACTAGGCTAACTTAAGATGTGATGATTGGAAGATGTGCTGTGTTTGTAGCATAGTTCTTGTTATCATAACTTAATTTTAGTTACAAAGTTTTGCAAAATTGATTTCTGCTAACAGTTATATGATGACAACTCTCACTTTATTCTTTCAACTTTTTTGGGTTGACATTTCTACAATGGGCCAATTTTATAATCAGGAAGTTACTATAAAATAATATTATAATTTACCTTCAATCAAAAACAAACCATGGCTTCAAAACAGTTATAGGAGAAACAAGTGCCTACCTCATTTCTATACGGTTTGACATACACTGTCCACTGATGGGTGTGCCCATCCTCTTCTCTCTTTTTCCCGAAATATCGAGCAACATTACCATAAACTATTGGTTTAACGATAGTAACCCCCTAAAAGAAAAATAATTTCAACATCAATTAATATTGTATTATTACCCAAATGTACAGAATAAGAGCTGTGAAAACCTGTTTTAAGGAATGGCAGGTGATCTAAAAACGTAGAGTTTGCTTATAATGTGGATTTCTCTCAAAAAATCAATTTCAGACGATTATTCTCATTTCATATTAACACAAGTAACTAAACACCAGATTAATTATAACGTTCCCGCTTTGAAAATGTCTATTTAAGTCATGTCAAGTACTTGGAGAGGTTTTTCTTTGTTTTTGTTTTGAAGAAAGGCAAAAGGCTATTTACAAACTTGAAAGTGAGCCTCAGGAATTAAGACCACCAGTTTTGACTGCCATCACCTGATGGTAATAATGTCCTGATTTATCAGCTTATAGCAGTGTTTCCCAAAATACAGTACAAATATTAAAGGCAGTTTGGGAGAGGATTTTAGGTAGAATTAGGGCAAACATTGTTCATTTTATTACTTATGTGTTAAGTTCTGAGATGTAAGTACATGTTTCTCCGCACATCTGGTAAGTGTACAAGTGGTGCGTGTTGACAGATGATCATGGAAAGGAGAAACAAAAAATTTTAAGTCAGGAGAAAATACTGAATGACATGAAACTTCACATGAAACTTGAGACTAGTTGTTCAACAGTAAGAATGTAACTGACTGTGCAAGTGCAAAATACACCACATGTGAAAAGTGCTATGCCAATGTACTCAACAATTACTAAGAAATGAGGAAAAGCAGCGAACAAATGAAAAAAAACTTTCCATTTTGGCCGGTAATTAACAAAAAAATCCAATGCCTACAAGCCTCAAGTTAGTTCAGAAGAAGGCAAGCAATCTGTATGAGAATTTAAATAGTCACAGGAAGTGCTAGTGACACTTGTGGCACAGGTTTAAGGCCTGAACAAATGAGCGTAAGGTGAATAGACAATAGATCCTGTAGCTGTTACCGTGTTACTGGAAACTTGCAGATTTCCTCAGTGACGCAGAGGGGGTTCATTTATCAAGAGACTTTCTATATGAATGAAATTTATCTAAATTTGAAAAAGATGCCTACAGGACCACATAACAATCATCAAGAATGAGAAATAAATCCTTAATTTTAAGACTCTACGTGACTAACTCACACTCATTTTTGACAGAAAAGCATTTGAGGACTACAAGCCTCAGCTCCACACCGAGCGCAGAGCCTGCCCCAGGGCTCACACCCACCACGGTGAGATCATGACCTGAGCCGAAATCAAGAGGTGGACGCTCCATCAACTGAGCCGCCCTGGTGCCCCCAAACTTTTTGAACCTTACATGACCACGAGTACAGAAAGTTTTTTTAAGTTCTCCAAAAGCCAATGTTTTAAACTTCTGGTAGTACTTTCCTATCAACCCAAAAATCTTGTGCAAAAAGCTTGGCTAAATATATATTTATGAAATTTCTGGTACTATGAGTTTTACCTGACCCCCTTCCAATACATTTTGGCAGTTTTTGAAATTTTCCAAGAACTCCTACTTTGCATGTGATATGAAAGCACTGTGTGTAATAGTTGTATGCGCACACAGTTAAAATTATGTGAAAGCAGTAGGACACAGAAAGGGACTCGAAGAAAAGCTAGAGGGACTCGAAGAAAAGCTAGAGTAACTAGATTGGTGCAAACGTGGGTGATTGGTTTTTTTAAAGAAGAATCTCCTTTATGCAATAAACCTGAAATCAGAAGGGGTAAACATAGGTGTTCTATCAAGAACCAGTTAGTCCTGCCTTAAAAACTAACGTGCCAGGAGATGCAGGAAGTGGGAGGGAAACGTTTAAGTGTCAAACATCACGTTAGGTTCTACAACAATTAAAAAAAAAAAAAAAAAAAAAGCGAACATTTACTGAATGCTCTCTCCGTGCCAGCCAGTGTTACGTTCTTTGCATGCCTTGATTCATATCTTGGCGGAAGCTGGGGGGCTCTGTGAACACCACGAACTCTGGAAAGCTGCCTCAACTATCCTACCCTGGGGATAGGGTTCTTCGGCGATCACACTTGCATGTGCCCTGTGGGGTAAGCCTCCGTAAGGCTGCTGGAGGGACTGCATCAGAGAACCGAGGAAAGCGGTTAGCTATAGTGCTTGGCACGGGAAGCGCGTAATCCAGTATCTGCCACTGTTACTATCCTCACACTCAGGTGGACGGCACCCCGGTTTACCGGTGCCCGGGGCTGGCAGAAGATGACACCAAGCCCTCCAACTGGCTACTTGCCTCGGCAACAATGTCCAGTTCTCCCCAAACCACTACCGGTTGATTTCTGGAGGGAAGGCGGCCAAATGGTAGTCAAAAGAAACACTTATTTTCCCGCGGCAGCTGTGACTCCCCGTCTGGAAACCGCGGTTCAACCCCGAGCCGAGAAGAAGGCGCGACAGGGAAAGCAAACGGGCCCTCCTCACGCTGCGCAGGGAGGAGCCAAGACCGGAGAACCGCTCCCGGAGCGGAGGCGTGGGCCGGGGACTGACCTTCACTCTCCCGCCGGAGTCAGGCCCAAATTCGGCCATTCTCTTGAACATATTGTCCTACAGAAGAAGCCGCCGCCGCCAGGGAAAGAGACCGGGGCCGGCGGGGTAGCCGCTCCCCTCAGAGGCCCCGCTCCTCCCGCGCGGGCTCAGGCGGAAGGTTTCTGGGTAGAGCGAGGGCGAGTCACCGGGGCTCGCGGCGCTGGGGCACAGCAAACTGCTCGCGGCGGGCGGCGTCCCGGAAGGCCGTTTAGCCCCGCGCGGTGTAGCGCCCGATGGAAGGAGGAGCGGTGGCGGCGCCGTGCGCAGGCGCGACGAGCTCGCGCGCACAGTGCGCACGCGCCGGGCCGCATCCCTCTTGCTGGGCGTGCGGAGGTGGCGGGAAACCGCTGGAGCCGACCCAGACCACCTGGCTACAGAGTAACCGAGAAGTTGGCTTTTAGAGCCAATACCTTGTCATCGCTGAGCAGTTCCGATTCTGAAATCAAGTTCATTAAATCTACTCGCCAACCCCAGCTTTTCGTGGTCTTCATCCAGACCTCCACACTTGAACGGCTCATTTCTTATTTACCTCCTTCTCTCCTCCTTACTTTCTTTTCTACTCACAGTTTAGATTCCAAGGTCCATAACTTTATGGCAAACCTTATCTCTATTGCTCGTAAGTGGCACTGATAACTGCAAAGCTTAGTGCAGCACTAAACTAGTGGTTTCCAATTGAAGTTTTAGATGGTAGCCAGTTCTCTCTCCTTTTTCTCCACTAGTTATTTTAAGCTTTTCCTGAGTCTCAAACCTCCTACTCCAACATCAACCCTCTCACTCTTAGCGGATGACTTTGCATGCGTGTTATTTCACAGAGAAAAAGACCTCCATGCCAGCAGACCCAAACATAAGCTTTGGTTTGCCCAATATCCTTCATCCCTTCTCTTCTGTTCAAGAGGGAATCTTCTTCCAGTTTAAAATCAGTTCTTCAGTCTGTGTTCTGGATCTCATTCTTTTTTGCTTCCTCAAGGATTTTGCCCCATCGGTCATCCTCACCCTGCCCTGTATCAGCCTTTCTTCTACTTTGGCTTTTCCCCATAAGAAAAGGTAAGTTTAAATCTTTCTTATTAAAAGCAATATGTAGGTTCCTCAAAAAGTTAAAAATAGAACTACCGTACATCCAGTAATTGCGCTACTAGGTATTACCCAAAGGAAACAAAATTACTGATTGGAACAGGCACATGCACCGTGATGTTTATAGCAGCATTATCAACAATAGCCAAATTGTGGAAAGAGCCCAAATGTCCATTGACTGATGAATGGATAAAGAAGATGTAAATACACACATATAATGGAATACTACTCAACCATAAAGAAGAATGAAATCTTGGCATTTGCCATGATATGGATGGACCTAGAGTGTATTATGCTAAGCGAAATAAATCAGGGAAAGACAAATATGTATGATTTCACTTATATGTGGAATTTAAGAAATAAAACACATGGGCATGGGGGAAAAGAGGCAAATCAGGAAATAGATTCTTAACTATAAAGAACAAACAGGGTTACTGGAGGGGAGGTGGGCAGGGGGATGGGTTAAATGGATGATGGGTAGTAAATCCAATTACTACTTTCCCTTAACTGATTTGACTTCTTGACAGGATTTGATGCTGTTATCCACTGCCTCTTTTGTGGTGCCCATTCTCTTGGTTTTTCTGTTATTTCTCTGGCATCTGATTACTAGATAGTTAGTCACTGTCTCCTCTATGTTCCCAAAGTGCCCAAGGGATTGTAACTCTTATCATGTTATATATTAATTATTTGTGAATTCCATGAAGGCAATAACGATCTTATTCACCTTAGTATTCTTAGACCTTAGTCAACATTTCTTGTGCCCAATAATGTTTGTTGAACAGTGAGTAAATGAAAACTGGAAAAGTCAAGAAGACTTGAGGCCATTTTTCCAAAGGTAATTGAAACCAATGAGATCTGTTAAAGACACTGTCATACAAAATGCTTCACATCATAATATGGGACTTTTTTTTTGTCCCCTGTACCCTCATCTGAAGTTCACCTTTTCCAAATTATGGCTTTCAAAATGTGATCTCTGGAACCCAAATATGCCCTTTATAATTATTTTTCCAGCTCTCCTTTTTCTTCTTTTCTCCTGTTTCTCAGAGGGGTTTTTATTCTTTGCTTAAAATCTTACCCTAAGTATTTTTAAAGTAAAATAACATTTAATAAAATAAAATTAAACAAATACATAAAACATATTGGAAACTTTGGGGGAAAGATAATGAATTGAATACATATATTTTGCTTCCCCCCAAAACTCCTTTAAAGCAAGTAAAGAGATTTTCAAAAAGGCATAAACCTTTAAGGTAAGAAGAATGGGAAAGAAGGTGAAACAAAATCTTGAAATCTGGAATACAAATGGCAAGTCGTATAGAGCAGTCCTGAGAGCTGAGCAGTCAGAACTAATGAGCTACTCAATTTGCACTACAGAAACTTCCCAAGTTTCAAGAATCTGTAGTTGTGGGGATCTCTGGAAGTAAGGGTGGGGGAAGATGGAGAAAAGGAGCTAACAAAGACTGTTTGAGAGGCTGTTTAAGAAATATTAATACAATTAAACAATCACATGCTATTTACTGCCAAGGAATAAACAGAGGAAAAACATGGTCTCTATATTAAAGAACAACAGGTAGAGTTGAGGAAAAAATACCGTACAGAAAATAGGTAGATTAATGAAAGTATGGCTGCCAGGGGCTAAGACCTCTGTCCCTCACTTAACTCTTAAAATGCTGGCAACCAGGCCTTTGTTTTCTAGCAGCCAATAGGGAGAGGCTTCTCTGGGGAATCTGACCAGCCTAAGGGAAGAGATCTCAGGATCCCCGATGAATCTCACTCAACCTATCTTGATCATCCTTCAGCAAAGTACATATGGTCAAATCCACATAAGCCCTTGGAACTCCAAATTAAACTTTTATTTTTCAACTCCTAAATTTAAGCAGATAACCAAGGATTACCAAATAACTGAGAAATGCCTCTAATATGAAACATAGAATTCAAAATAAACAAAATGACAGATTAGAGGAAACATAGGGAAGTAAAGGTCAAAACAAAACAAAAGAACAGTGATGATATTCAGATAAAACAAAAAATAGTGAACATGACACTAAACAAAGAAAAAAAGGAACATTTATAAAGGAAAAAAGAGCTGTAGGAAATTTGAAATACGATAGTAGAAATGCAAAAACTCAATTAGGGGCACCTAGGTGGCTCAGTTGGGTGAGCATCCGACTCTTGATTTTGTCTCAGGTCATGATCTCATGGTTCGTGGGATCAAGCCCTGGGTTGGGTTCCGGGCTGACATCACAGAGCCTGCTTGGGATTCTCTCTCCCCCTCTCTCTGCCCCTACCCTGTTTGTGCTGTCTCTCTCTCTCTCAACATAAATAAATAAACATGTAAAAAACTCAATTAAAAGGTCAAATGATAATATCAAAGAAATCTCCCAGAAAGTAGAGCAAAAGACAAAGAAATGGAAGAGAGGACGGAAAACATGAGAACAGGGGCACCTGGGTGACTCAGTCGGTTGAGTGTCCGACTCTTAATTTTGGCTCAAATCATGATCTCAGGGTCATGGGATCAAGCTCTGCGTCAGGCTCCATGATGACATCTTGGACCCTGCTTGGGATTCTCTCCCTCTCTCTCTGTCCCTCTCCTTCCACCCCGCCCCCCCCAAAAAATTCTGTATTAGGTTGCTAGGGCTACCATAACAGAATACCACAGGATGGGTGCCTTAAACAATAGAAATTTATTTTCTCACGGTTGTGGCGGGTAGAAATCCACGATCAAGGTGTTGTCACCTTTGGTTTCTCCTGTGGCCTTTCTCCTTGGCTTCCAGATGGTGGCCTTTTCACCATGTCCTCACGTGGCCTTTTATCTGTATATACACATTCCTGGGGTCTCCTCCTCTTCTTATAAAGACACAAGTCCTATTGGATTAGGACCCTACCCTTATGACTTCATTTAATTACCTTAATTACCTTATTAAAGGCCTTACCCTCATATACAGTCACATTGGAGGTTAGGGCTTCAACATATGAATTTTAGAGGGACCCAATTCACTCTGTAACTATATCAGAGGACTAGTCTAGGAGTTCCAAAGAGAATGAAGAAAATGGAAGGAAGGAAATAATTAATAAATGATTCAACAAAGCTTTCTAGTACTTAGGTTATGAGTTTCTAAGCTGAAGATCCTACCAAGTACCCAGAACAAATATGAAAACAGATCCACATCAAGGCACATCATTGCAAACTTTCACAACCCTGAAGATAAAGAGAAGATCCCACGTACTTCCAGGTTATGAATTCATAATGGCTTAAGACTCCTTAGTAGCAACATTGTAATCTAGGGCACAATGGACTTCCCTGGGTTTGGTTCCCCAGGCGGTCCCAGTTCAATAGACCATCTCCAAATTTCTGAAGAACATTAATTCCAACTTAATATTCCATACCCAGCCAATTATCAACCAAGTGTGAAATAGAAAAAAGACAATTTCAGACATGCTAAGTCTCAAAAAAAGTATCTTTCATGTACGCTTTCTCAGGAAGATTCTGGAGATGTAATCCACCAAAATAAACCAAGAAAGAGGAAATTATGAAATACAGGAAACACAATAAATATAAAATATGGAGATAAAAGAAGAGGATCCCAAAATGATGTTGAAAGAGCAAACCCAGGGTGATAAGCTATGTATTAGACACAGACAGAAACGAGTCCCAGTTAGATTTGGTGGGAAATCTTTGGGAATTACTGCTTTAAAAAGATGAAATTGGGGTGCCTGGCTGGCTCAATTGGAAAAGAATGAGACTCTTAATTTCGGATTTATGAGTTTGAGCCCGTCATTGGTTATGGAGATTACTTAAATAAATTAATTTTTTTAAAAAAGATGAAATTGACAAAATTCTAGCTGGGTCTGAAGCCTTGAGAGATTATTTAAATACTTGTAATGTGTAAATATTAGACCTAGAGTTTGGGAGGTAAACTAATGAGATACACAGAAAACTAAGCAAATTTAAGAATCATAGAGTTATTAGCTCTACAGAAAATAAAATACTGCATAAAAGAAGAAAATAATTGTATTTATGGCTACAGAAATACTGGGTATTGGTCTAACAAAAAAATATATAATTACATTGGAAGGATGGGCATTGGGCGCTGTTTTGTGATGGGAGGAGGAGGAGGAGGAAATAGAGCCTAATCCTGAACCCTGATAGTGGAAAGTCAGTATCCTAACATGAAAAAATCAAGAAAAATAAATACAAGTCTAATACTTTAAAGCACGGAGGCAAATATAAAAAATTACTATTAAACTAATAGAGTAGAAAGTGATCATGTAAAGGGGGAGAAATGAGGAGGTACATCTTTCATAATAAACCTTGTGGAACTTACCTGACTCTGTAAACATTGAGAATTTATAACCTGATTAAAATTAAAAAATAACTTTTAAAATACAATTGCATAATAGACATGCATTTAATTGAAAAACATTGTATCTATGAATGACATTGGTCACTTCTGATTATAATTTTTATTAATTCCCGTTAGCAACTTCTAAGTAAATATTTTAAAAATGAGTCCACTAAATACTAGAAATGTGCTCAGGGCTTAGTTATAATTAGTGCCACATAAAGAGCTAAATTATCATTTGGAATATCATTCCGCATTTCAAATAATATCCTAGGGTAAAACTAAGCAATATGAAAATTGAGTTTCTCTCAAAAATGATCAACCATTGATACTGATTTTTATTCCATTCCCGAATAAGAGAAATTTAGTTTGGGAAATTAATTGTATGAAAATAACAGGTAAAGGTAAAAAATGATATTTATCAAAAACATTAAGCAAAATCTCCAACAAAACAAACATTGCTTTCGCTCTACAGACAACTTTTGCTAATCTCTCATTGTTTCTTCAGTCAGCCTGTGTTGTATGGTGCTTCCTGGATATAGCCCATCTCTGCATTTAGGCAGTCACTCTTCAAGTCTCTCTCCCCTACTTTGATCCATTCTTTATACACCTCTGGGTAACCTGATATGAATAAACCCATATTTTTTCTGGGTTTATTCATACTAGAATGGTCCCAAAATCTTGAAGCCCAAGGCTGCACCTGTGTTGAAGTCCTCTGCTGCCCTCCCATGGCTAGTCTACACACTACATTCACATAGTCTTGAGACCTGACCTGTGGATGAATTTGTTTCTTTAAGTTTTATTTATTTAACTAATCTCTACACCCCACATGGGGCTCAAACTCACAACCCTGAGATTAAGGGTCGCACAGCCTTCTGACTGAGCCAGCCAGGCACCCTGAGACCTGACCCTTGGAATCCCAGAAGCTGTTGTACTGGAATCATGTGGACCTGAGGAGTAAGAAAAATCCTAGAATGGTAAACATGGAGGAATATACTAAATAATAAGAAAGAGATTCATTCAATCAACTGTTTATTGAGCATGAATCATGTTCCAGGCACTGTTTTAGGTGTTTGGAATATAGGTGTAAACAAGAGTAAAAAATTCTGCCCCCCTTCCTATTAGGACAGTGACCCAGCATAGCGTGTTAGAGATATAACACAGTTAAGAGGGTGTGCAGATGTGGAAGAAGGAGGAGCCAACGAAGGGTATCAGAGCCTGAGTGGAGGCCGTCTCTTCCATGCTGTGGCAGTGTTGGGAGATCGGTTACATACAGACAAATTGATCAAATACATACATGTACTAAGGATACATTTTAAGGTCATTAAGGACAATGGATGCCAGCTTTCTCACCATCAGAGAAGGGAATTCTCTGGGAACAACATGGGAAAAGAGAAAACTAGAATAAACCCTGTGGTGTGGGATTGGAGTTGGAGATACTGATGTGAATTCAATATAAATGGATACATAGAGTGACGAGTATTGTGCATATCTCTGGCCATTGACAGGGCCTGGCAACAGTGACACCCTAGTGCCTAGATCTTGTTTTTTAAATACCATTGTCCACTGTGAAGGATCAGTGTTCTTCGGAGAAATGGGTGATTTCAGGGCTGGAGCAGGGAAAGAACAAGGTGAGTCTTAGAACATCCTGGGCCAGAAAACAAGAAGGTGCTCAAAGAATGATGAGAACATGTCAAAATAATGCAGAAGCGAGCTTGCAGGAACTCCACTAGCCAAATCATGGACAGCGTGAGCATCGAAAATAAACGATAGTAATAGATTATAATTCATTATAACTTGAATAAAACAGGAAGCCATGAGTCCATACTGATATAATAAATAAATGCATGAGTTGAAAATTTGATAAGGAACAATCTCAAAGTACCTTACTCTTCGCAAATACTTCACAGGGGAGGTGACTTGCAGACATTTCCTTCATCAAATGACTGAAATGAACGTCACCAGTAATAGAACATTTCAAAACCACATGCCACCTAAGAGGGCACAATGAGAACGGCACAGCCTCACTTCCGTGGTACTCCTGCCAAAGAGGCACAGCCTAATCTAATCAGCAGAACCTCAAAACAACCTTGGGACATTTTACAACATAACTGATATGTGGTCTTCAAAATTGTTAGTTGTAGAAGTCAAGGGAAAAAAAACTGAAGAGATGATCCAGATTGAAGAAAACTAATAAAGACCACCAAATACAATACATAATTCTGAATTAGATATTTTTACTGTAAAGAACTTAGAGGGACAATTGATGAAATTGAATGCGATATGATGATTAGGTGGTAATTATGTAGCATGGTTAACTTCCCGATTTGGGTGATGTTTTGAGGTTATGTAGGAATCACATACTGAACAATTCAGGGCCACATGGGCACCAATTTACTCTCAAACTATTTAGAAAAATAAAAGGCCTTTGTACTGTACTTGTACATTTGGGGGAAATTGAGTTATTTCAATATGTTTAAAAAGCGGGAAAAATCTGGGTTTTTTTAAAGATTTTTTTTTAAGTAATCTCTACATCCAATGTGGGGCTTGAATTCACAACCCCGAGATCCAGAGTAGCATGCTCTACCCACTGAGTCAGCCAGGTGCCCCGAAAATCTGTTATTTTAGAAGTTATATTTCAGCAAGAAAAGACTAAATAAATAAATAAATAAATAAGATATGTGGTCTATCCAGTGGCTATGGGCATGAGTCCTGGGGACCTCCCACAGTTAGAAACTAAATAGCAGAGAAAAGGCCAGCCAAGGACTGAGAAGGAGCAATCCGTGAGGCTGGATGTGAATGAGGAGAAGCAGAGGGAGAAAGAGTTTTCTAGAAGTATGAAGTGGTTTACTTCATCAAGTACTGCTGGGAGATCACGTAAGTTGAACAGAGAATGGGCGATTACTAGAATTGGCCTCAAGGAGTCACAGAAGGATCCATGAAGGAGAGGTTTCAGCTAACAACTAAGGATAGCAGCCAGGTGAAGAAGGTTTGAAAAGAGGGGCACCTGGGTGGCTCAGTCAGTTGAGCTTCTGACTTTTTAAAAAATTTATTTATTTATTTTGAGAGAAAGAGCATGCGTGAGTGAGGAAGGGGCAGAGAGAGAGAGAGAGAGAGAGAGAGAGAGAGAATCCCAAGCAGGCTCTATGCTGTCAGCACAGAGCCCAATGCAGGGTTGGATTTCACTAACCTCAAGGTCATGACCTGAGCCAAAATCAAGAGCAGGAAGTGTAACCAACTGAGGCACCCAGGCACCCCTGAGCTTCTGACTCTTGATCCAGGCTCTGGTCATCATCTCACAGTTTGTGGGATCGAGACCAGTGTTGAGATTGGCGCTAACAGCCTGGAGTCTGCTTGGCTCTTTCTCTTTTTCTCTCTCTCAAAATAAATAAATAAACATTAAAAAAAAAACAAAAAACGGTTTGAAAAGAGGTGAGGGAGAAAAGGCAGGTGAGGACATGGAATTGGTGTATACAGATCTCTCATCCCAGAAGTCAGAATGATGTAGTTAGAGACTTGTGTTGGTTAACGGAGGTCTTTGTAAGATGGGAGGTTACCAGGACATTTTGTACAATGGCAGGGATGATCCAGCAAGGAGGGAGAAACTCAGGATGCAGGAAACACTCAGTTAACTTGGAGTAGTGAGAGGGATTCAATCCGAGATTGCATGTGCAGACAGTTATTGGCGGGAGCAGAGGAAGAGAGGTAAGGTGTGACCACTGTCATGGTGGCAAGGAGGAGAGAATTTCGTATGAGGTTGCTTCTATTTTCTCAGTGTCATGTGAGGGCAGGTGATATACTGACGAGAGAGAGTGGAAGATGGGTGGTTGGGTGTGTATGCTGAGTCTTTGAAGGGAGGAAGAGAAGTAAAATAGTCATTTTGGAGAGTGGGAACACCACCATAGGAGTGCAGAGAAGTCAGTAAGATGGTCATGCAGACTGAGGGTCCATGTCAGATTTGTGGTTATGATAGTGAGATCTATCAGAATGCTTGTGGGTTTTTCTCCAGCAATATCTAGCTATTTGGGTACAGGTGAAGACATAGGATATATTAAGAGTGCCAAATATATATATTTTTAATACATATATTTTTTCTTCAGAGACACTAGATGGGTCTAAACAAAGACAGACAAAGCCTTTAATGATAATGTTTGTATTTTTTTTACAGCATGCATAATTTCACATTTGTGGTTAATCAGCAATTATTTCAGGATTTATTCATTCTGCATGAATCTAAGTTAATAAAATTAAAGAACA
This sequence comes from Puma concolor, assembly GCF_028749965.1. NCBI lineage: Eukaryota > Metazoa > Chordata > Mammalia > Carnivora > Felidae > Puma > Puma concolor. Next base: position 48,405,365 of record NC_141673.1, read on the forward strand.
GCAACAACTCATCTAGTCCTTTATATTCCTTCATAATCAGAAAAGTGAACAGAAGAATTCTTCAAAGGGCTAAAATAGATTGACACATAAATTGTTAATTTATTTTTAAAGGAGTATGAAAGCAACATTTCTGAGAAAACATTTAAACCAAGGTCACACTTTAGAAAAGCAAAATCCCTAATTCAGGCTGTTTTCATTTTTGTCATTTAGCATTTTTACTTGATATTGTCCAACAGAGTGTTTTGGTTTGGTTTGTTTTTGTTATTTTTCTGTGTGTGCGCGTGTGTGTGTGTGTGTGTGTGTGTGTGTGTATTTTGTTTTTGTTTTTACTGTTTTTGGAGATGCCTGAACAGATGAAGGCATCAGATGCCTATGAAGCTAGAATTTTGCCTATGATCAATTTGTTGTAAGACAATCTTCTGTTACATTTTTATAAACTACTGGGGAGTAATAAAGATTAAGTCTGGGTTATTTCTTTAAGAACTGAATGTACTGGAGATGTATTTGATAGGAAGATTTTAGATAAGCTTTCACCAGCATTATTTCTATTAGCAAACTGAAAAATGTTACAGGATGACTATCAAATAATAAACACATTTGTAAACAAGCCTTTTAGAATAAAGACCATATTTTGCTCCTGCATCTGTAAAAATGTTATTGTTTGAAAGAATAGTAGTGTGACCTTTCACTCAATCCTTAAAGTGAATTCACTACTCCCTTAAAGGAAAAAGACCTAGAATGAGCTGAAGAAGGAAAACTCCAACAGTTACACTCCACAGTTCCGAACATACTGAGAGACATCTTTGTTTCGACAGTGTGTTTTCCACGCCACCCTGTAGAGAATGGTGAAATAAATGGTGATAAGGTTAAAACACATCTTCATTGTAATACACATACTTCAAATCCTCTGGGAGAACAGAATGTTTTACCACTAAATGGACAACAGGCTACAGACAGATATTGCTATTTATTAAATGGAGAGATGTACACCAAGTATATCGCCTCCCCCGAAGCCCTCACTAGAACACAGAATGCTGAACATAAACATTGATAAATGCATTCTGCAATAGCACCTGCAAAGTGCTTTCCACATTCACTTAACTCCAAAAGTAGTTTCAAGATATGACAAGGAACTGATAGAGTGTTGAGAATCGTAAAAACTCTAGAAATCCTCTAAAATAAATTGAAGAGTAAAAGAGTAAGATTCTATATTTGTAAGTTTTTATTTAAATTCTAGATAGTTAACATATAGTGTAATACTGGTTTCAGGAGTAGAATTTAGTGATTCCTGAGTAAGATTCTAAATCAGAGGAAGTAGATTGTTTCTAGGTAACTCCTTGTTTAGCGTAAGTCTAGAGCTGCAATGTTCACTTCTCAGTAGCATACTTTGGTCTTTGAAAATCCTCTCTCATTTCTCTTTTTTTTAATTTTAATTTTAATCTTTATTTTTTTACATTTATTTATTTTTGAGAGACAGAGTGAGACAAAGTGAGAGTGGGGGAGGGGTGGAGAGAGAGGGAGACACAGGATCGGAGGCAGCCTCCAGGCTCTGAGCTGTCAGCACAGAGCCTGACTCGGGGCTCCAACCCACAGACTGTGAGGTCATGACCTGAGCCGAAGTCAGACGCTCAACTGAGCCACCCAGGTGCCCCCTTTTTTTAAAAAAATTTTTAAAATGTTTATTTATTTTGAGAGAGAGAGAGATAGAGTGCAAATGGGAGAGGGGCAGAGAGAGAGGGAGACAGAATCCACAGCAGGCTCCAGGCTCTGAGCTGCCAGCACAGAGACCGACGGGGGGCGCTTGAACTCACAGACTGCGAGATCATGACCTGAGCGGAAGTCGGACGCTTAACCCAATGAGCCACCCCTCTCTCACTTTTCTCTTAACCCTAGGGCAAAGTAGCTTTCCCCACTAATGCTTAAACGTACCATGCTTTAATGCCTTGTGGATCACTGACAACCCTCTTTGCACATTTTACAGCTTGACTGATGTTATCTTGCAGCAACTCTGAAAAAGAGATGGTGAGGAATGAGAACAACTTCCAGAGAAATTTCATTGTAAGCTTACATATAGCCAGCATTATTCTCTTAGGCTGAGGAAAGAACATTAAAGTAATATTCCAAGAGTCCATTTATCTGTGAATGTTGGGGGAAATTTTTGTTTCATTCCATCCCATTTGGCATGAGATAAAGCATTCTGTTTCTCATTTACCAAAGTCATTGGAAGCTCTGGAATTAACTAATGCAATAGAAGGTTGTCTTTTTAAGTAGGGACTATAAAAAACACAACAAACAAATAAAAAAACCAAACAGAGACTAGCAACTTTTTAATCAGCAGTTCTACTACCAGAAATCTATCCTAAAGAAATAATAAAAATGCACCTGGAGATATAGGCGCAAGATGTTCATGGCATTTAATAAAGGGGAAAAAGCAGAGGAACCTAAGGGCTTACCAATAAGAGTTGGACCAATAAGGTATGGAACATTAATTTGTGGAATTCTTTTCATCCTTGAAAAAGAATACAGCTTTGTATTTGTTGACATAATTTTGTGTGATAAAGAGCAAGTCGTAGGGAGTATATGTAGTACAACTTCATTTTTCGTAATACCACATTGTTTACATGTTTGTGTGTAGGTTCATTTGTGAATGATATAGCTTTGTAATTCATATACATGATTGATACATTTTGTGGAAGAATATATACTAGAAGTTACCAGTGGTCATAAATCTCTGGGTAATAAAAATTTTTATTCAATGAGCACATATGTTATATAATATATTTTTTAAAATAAATCAAAAATAAATTATCTGGATAAAAAATATATTCTGAGATGAATCTTGTCTATTAGGAATTTTAACATTTAAAATTAACAGTATCAATTTTACTATATTTCTCCAATATTTTTGTGCACTAAAGATTCCACATTTATTTCTATTTTTTATATGAGTTCAATAGAATATTTGTTTCACCCTAATTAAACAAATCCATTAATCAACTTGTTAGGTATAACAATAATTATATAGGAACTGTATTTTCTGAAGGTGCAAGTTATATGTTATATGTAAGTGATGAGTCACTAAATTCTATTCCTGAAAACATTATTACACTAAAAATAAGTGTAAAATTAAAAATAAATAAAATTTAAACAATGTCAAAAAATAAATAAAAGGCACCAACAATAAAATAAAATAAAATCATTTAGCAAAAAGGAACATATACATAAAAAAAGTAAATGGCTGTTTATTATACTAACGTCTCTAAGTTTCTATGTATTTAGGACATTTCAAAATAAAAAGTAAAAACAATTTTTAAAAAAGGGCCACACAACCAAATTATCCCTAAACCTCCCCAAAGAGAGTGGGAGAAATGACATTCTTTTTGACAAACATTAATAAATCCATTTATAATAAATTAATAGATCATTTCAGAAACTTGCATATATTAGAAAACATCAACTTTTTATGATATAATGAGCTCTTTAATTTCTTAGGGAATTATGAGAAAGATAATAAAGCATTTCTAGATATTGAAATAGAGTTTTTCTAGGTCGCTGATGAATCTTTCAAGATTTTTCATTTGTATTGAATCTCTGTTCTTGTAAATATAGCCAGATGAGTCCTGTGCCATCAATCAAATATCATCATGTCTTACCGCTGCAGGATACATGACAGGCATTTTCTGCATGGGGGGTTTTGCCATCATTACACCAGTAACGGCTATTAATCTGAAATATCCCATAATCAGTGCTTCGGCTTTTAGGATTGTAGTTTGTAGCCCTTGTGTTATAATCACTTTCCCATTTGGCCACACACATCCCTGAAAAAAACTTATTTTTAGTTATAAATATCAATACCACCTGATTTATTTGTCATACCATAATCAGTTCTAATTTGCTATTCTATTGTTAATGACTTACTTTATAAGTATAAAGGTGTGTTTTACTTGTAAATATATATATACATCTATATTTAAGATTTTATTTTATTATTAAAATTTTTTTTAACGTTTATTTATTTTTGAGAGACAGAGAGGACAGCACAAGTGGAGGAGGAGAAGAGAGAGAGACACACACAGAATTTGAAGCAGGCTCCAGGCTCTGAGCTGTCAGCACAGAGCCTGACATGGGGCTTGAACACGCGAACCATGAGATCATGACCTGAGCTGAAGTCGGCCACTTAACCAATACAGGTGCCCCTAAGATTTTATTTTTTAAAGTAATCTCTACATCCAAAATGGGGCTTGAACTTAAAACCCTGAGATCAAGAGTTGCATGTTCCACTGACTGAACCAGCCAGGCATCCCCAAAAATATTTCAACACTTTAGTGAGAATCCTTTTGTTAGCAAATCATTTTGTAATGCTAATGAACAAGATAGCATACTTTCAAAATATTAAAATAGCTGTTTCTTCCATTGCTATTACCCTTCCTCTGCTCCCATCTTGCAGGCAAGATTTAGCCTAGAATAGGAAAATCAACAGAGTTGTTAAGTGAATTTTAAAATTAATAGCAGATATGTACGCTGATGGAAAAACGCTTTTTATCAGAAAAACTAAGAATTTTCTGGGAGAAATAAATTTTCTTAAGATACCTAAAGGTGAATTTGGTTATCAAATTAGAATCTGGTAAACAAGAGATATAGGGGCGCCTGGGTGGCTCAGTCAAATCATCCGACTTTGGCCCAGGTCATGATCTCACCATTCATGAGTTAGAGCCCCTCATCAGGCTCTGTGTTGACAGCTGGGAGCCTGCAGCCTGCTTTGGATTCTGTCTCCCTCTCTCTGTCTTCCCCTCCCCCGCTCATCTCTCTCTCTCTCTCTCTCTCCCTCTCTCAAAAATGAATAAACATTAAAAAAAAAACCCAAGAAATATAAATAGGAAAGACTTTTTCATCTATCCATCCACTCATTCATTCAAAAATAGTTATTGGAGCGCCTTGGTGGCTCGGTCAGTTGAGCGTCCAACTTCTGCTCAGGTGAGTTTGAGCCCCAGGTCAGGCTTGCTGCTGTCAGTGCAGGGTCCGCTTCCGATCCTCTCTCTACCTCTCTGCCCCTCCCCTGCTTGCACGCTCTCTCTCAAAAAAATAAACATTAAAAAATTTTTAAACAGTTATTGAGAGGAAATGTTTGAATTCAACCTGAAAAATATAGTGATCACATTGACAAATATGGACTCAAATATAAAATAACTTTTACTTGGACATATCTCGAATTATGTGGAAGAAAATGAAAAATAGTTAATCGACTATAGTGAGAATAGTAAAACGGGATTTCAAGCTGCATTTCAGGGATCCTTACACACACAGTAATTGAGGGGAACTGCACTGAGAGTTCAACATAGGTTTTTAAAACTTTGCTGTTAAAAATCCCATGTCATGGCAGGGAAATTTAAAAAGCAGAAAATACTCATTACTCTAGGCTCATTTTTTTTGGAACCAAGTTCCAAACAGGAAATACCTGGAGTCAAGTAGAAAGGACTTGATACATATTCCAGGCACTCAAATGTATCTTTTAGTCAGACTTCATCTGCCACTAAACCTGAGGCAACTGGCAAATTCAGCTGCACTCGAAGAGTGCAGTGGGTCCTGGTGTACTTAGAATGGCATAGAATTTTGCTCTCCCATGCCCTCATTCCTTCTTCTGGCATATCTGATTCAAAAGACACGAGTTGATATTTGTAACAATTGTAAGCACACAGACCCTCAAAGAAATAAAAGAAGTCCATTCATTCAAAGCCTCTTTCTTATTACTCATCCTCTGGCTATTCCACACTCGGCTAAGTACTTGCACGTATGGAGAGTTAACTTACAGGTCGCCAGGCTGACACCTTTAAAGCCATCCATCCCAAGTCTTTTCAGAGTTTTGGCCAGCTCACATCTTTGAAAGATCTTGCCCTGGACGGTGACGGACAGGAGGAGAAGCCCCAGAAAAAGGAGAGCCTTCATGTTGACTAGGAAGCCAGATCTCTAGGCTGACCAGGGCAAGCTGGCCTCAGTATTTAACACCTTTTAACTTCCTTCTTCTCCTAGTCCTTTGGGGGCTCCACCCTTTGAGAGATGGGAAAAACAGGAACTCTTTATTGGTTCACTGACTTTAAAAGTTCTTTTTTGATATTTGAAGAGAGATATTCTGATGTCCTAAGAATTAACCTACAGGAAAATGATGAAATGGCATTAAAGACTTGGCTCAGGAAGCATGGGGAAGTAGGGCTGTTTCCAAAGCAGGAATCGTCTCCTATTTTATTATGAATTTGAGCAACTATAAAGAAAAATAACCTGAACGACCATGTTACACAACTGAAAATGGGGTCCAATTTTTTATTTTGCCTTCACTATGTTGTCTTCATCTTTTTCACTTATAATTATTTTATACACACTTTCCCCCAAAGCACACAGTACATTACCGATTGTTTTTAATGGGTATGTAGCATGATACCATATTGCTCAGCCATATTCCCACTCTACATTTTTTGTTGCTGTGATACATTTTTTTGCTTATAAATTTATGTTTTCCTATTACAAATAAGCCTCATGTGAACAATTTTCTAACTTTTTGACAATGCCTTATCTCACATTTTGATGTTAGAACATAAGGGGTCATTATATAGCAAGGGGACTTTATAATCAAACCTAAAGACAGGTAGCAGACTATGCCACCTAAAAACCTTCCCCTTTGGCATAAAGATTATTTTGAACTGAAGGCAATTGAGAAGCAGATCCAAGAAAGCTCTCTGCCCTCCGACTACATGCCTGAAAACAGAACCTAAATTTGTACAGAAGTTAATCACTGACAACCCTACAAGACAGCCCCAGAGGACTCCACAGAACACATTTTACCGACTAGCTATTATCTTCCAGCGGCCACTAAATATTTATCTTCCCATGGTTTGCTGCCCTCGGAAGCCTAAACCTCTTTTCCTCTGTTTTGTCACTCTTCTAAAAATGTATTGTTCTTTGGTGAAGATACTATGGAAGCCCAAATTCTAGCCACCTCCTTGTGTTAGCATCATCCGTGCATTTCTCCCAAATACACATGAGATACACATGTTAATAAACTTACTTGTTTTTCTCTTGCTAATCTGTCTTTTGTTACAGAGCCCCAGCCGAAACCCTAAAAGAGTAGGAGGAAAATGATTTTTTCTCCTCTGGTACAGCTTCTGCTGATGAGGATGGCACAGTAGAAAGCTGGATCATTCTACTATCCCTAGAGACTGCAGTGCAGCTATGAGGGAACAAACAACAGACCAACAGAAGGTAAGAATCCTTACCACGTCAGTCTCCCAGATCTCTGACTCTAGTACCCAGTAAAGAGAGGAATACAAACATTTCTCTTTGTCCTTTCCTTTCTAAGCTCATAATGGCAGGAGAATAACTTTGGTAAAATAGATCTTGAATCATGAATTAGGTTTGGGGTTCCTATAGGTTATGGATTCTTAGCCTCCCAGAAGTTTTCATGTTTGCATTGTCTGACTTTTGTGTTATTTGTCATGATGAAAATCATGAGAATCTTCATTTGTCTTGTTTTATTACTAAGAACTTGGATCTGTAACTAGTGAGAATATTCTCTCTGGTCTCTGGCACTTGGGGAGGTGGGGTTGTGCAGGCTGTTGGGCTTGCATTAGGCAGCCAGCCAGCAGGCTAGCGTGCTGTTACCATCTCTGTTTTCATTCCCTTGTTTGTGCTGGGAAAATTCCCATTCTGGTACCACCTTTCAGGAAACATAGATTAGTGGATCTGTGAATTAAAGTGTCTCACTTTGTGGGAAACAGAACTTTCTTTACCACCTGTGACAATGAAGGTCTTTGCTTTCTTATACTATCTTTGGAGTGGTTCTGCATCTTGAGAGAGCTATATCCTTGGCATTCTCTTTGAGGACACCCCTGTGTCCATGGTTTGCCATAAAAGGCTTATTGATTTTAAGCCATAAAAAGGCTTATTGGTTTGGAATCATAGTTGAAGTAGGTATACCTTTGAAAATTTGGACTTTTCCATCTAAAGGATTTTTAAGAGAGCTCTCATCCTAAACAAATGCCCTGTTGGTACTTATAGGAAGATCAGATAAGAAAGAGAGGAAGGAAGGAGGGAAGGAAGGAAGGAAGGAAGGAAAGGAAGGAAGGAAGGAAGGAGAGAAAAGAAAGAACAGTTATAGAAGATACATGGCTAGTGTGAGGGAAAAAAACTTCACAAACTTCCTTAACTAGATTAGGAAGTAGAGATCAGACTCAGAACAAATGCTAAGAACTGCAAAGGACACTCAAGCAGGCGTGAAAGATGAAAATACTGATAGCCGGGAACTAGCTTTGACAAAAGCACAGAAAAGGCACAAGAAGGCTTGACTTATTGTCCCTTACTCTGTAAGCAAATCCCACAAAGTCTAGGCCTTCCCATATTTTTGGCTTCTGCTGCAGGCAAAAAAATTCATCAGACTGCCCCTACCCTTAAAAACAAAAACAAAAACAAAAAGCTTCGTAGTAATTGTTAGGATGTCCTTGGAACCACAGTAGAGGGGACGGCCATCTTGCCAGCGCAACCCAACGAAAAGTTGCCAGAACGAATCGGAGGTCAACCAATCACTGAGCGACAGCACGACCTGCCACGAAAAAGGCCCACCTGGACCTAAACCCAGAACCGCTACAGCTTGAAAACCCCACCCCACCACACCTGGGCACAACTTCCCTGACTCCTCTCTCTCTCTCCCTGAGTCATGGAACCTCATCCGAGACCTTAGTTCCCAAATAAAGCCTTTCACTGCTAAAATATTTTAGCCTCTGACTCTTATCTTTACCCTGCTTTACGCCTGACCCTAACATTTGGTGCCGAAACCCGGTGGGGAGGTAGTAGCTCGCCTCCCTTGGCTGAGCTCCCTCCTCGCCAAGCCAGACACCAACCACCCTACTCCCAAGAGCCTACAGGAGCCGGTAAGTAGGACAGACCCCTCCTTCCCTCCTCCAACTACGGCTGACACCCACGAGAGACGTCTCGCAAGTCAGTCTCCTTTCCTCGGCATGCCGCAAGGCCCGCACGCTGAAAGGCCCGCACGCCAGTAGGCCTCTTATTGCAGCGCAAGGGACACCTCGCCCTGCCACGCCAATGGGGAGCAACGAGTCTAAACCACCTCGATCTCTTACCCCTCCTCCAATGTCTATTAAAAAACTTCCGGCTCCTGGGCTTACAAGATGAACTTCGTCGTAACATCCATCTTTGCACTGTAGTCTGGCCTCGGTACAGATTAGATAATGATTCTCAATGGCCACCCGAGGGGTCTTTACAATACCAAATCTTAACCGACCTGGACAATTTCTGCCATTGGCTGGGAAAATGGGGAGAAATACCCTACGTCATGGTCTTTTGGGACCTCAGGTCTCGCCCCAACCTATGTTCCTCCTGCCCCTCTGCATGCATGCTCCTTGCCCACCCACAACCCCCCCCCCCCCGACAATCCCACCTCACCAACTTCCCCGATCTTCGACCCATTAGAGGATCTAGCCACACTGCCCACCTGTCCTCGCCCCCTTCCATACTCCCAACCCCCAGCTGTCCTGCCCTCGCCTCCCATATCATCCCAAACTCGTGCTCAGGCCCCTCCCAGCGAACAGAACCCAGCGGCCATCTTACCTCTCCGTGAGGTGGCAGGACCTGAAGGCCTGGTTCGGTTCACATCCCCTTCTCCCTCCAAGACTTATCCGCCATCAAAAAGCGGCTAGGGTCATTCTCGGCTGACCCCACCCAATACATTAAAGAATTCCAATACCTTGCCCAAGCCTACAGTCTCACATGGCATGACATCCATGTAATCCTCACCTCTAGCCTCACCCCTGAGGAGAGGGAGCGCATCCAGGCCACAGCCAGGGAACATGCAGACCAAACCCACATGACCGACCCCACTATGCCTGTGGGGGTGGATGCTGTCCCGGCGGCCGACCCCGATTGGAACTACCAACATGCAGGCAATGGTCACCAGCGCCAGGACCAGATGATCCAGTGCCTACTAGCAGGCATGAGGGCAACCTCGAACAAATCAGTTCAAGAAATAATACAGGACCCCAATGAAAACCCCTCAGCCTTCCTTAGCCGGTTCACAGAGGCACTTACCCAGTATACCAGACTAGACCCTACCACCCCTGCCGGGGCCACAGTATTGGCCACCTATTTTATTTCCCAATCAGCCCCTGATATTCAAAAAAAACTAAAAAAGGCCGAAGATGGTCCTCAAACCCCTATGGCCGACCTGGTAAAGATGGCTTTTAAAGTTTTTAATGGCCGAGAGGAAGGTCAAGAACAATGGCGATAGGCCCGTCTCCAACAAAAGGTACAATTACAGACCCAAGCCTTGGTAGCTGCCCTGAGGCCAGCCACAATAAAGCCCTCCAGACCACGGCTCCCTCCGGGGCCATGCTTTAAATGTGGCCAAGAAGGCCATGGGTCTCGTCAGTGTCCCCATCCCAAAAAGCCTACCAGTCCATGCCCATTGTGCCAGCAAATGGGCCACTGGGAATCCGATTGTCCTAACCGAGGGGACGACAGACTCGCAACACCCCCACGTGGTGAGGCTTCACCCTGATTGGACTCTGCCTTCCAACTGCTGGAGATGGAGGATGATGGCTGACGAGGCCCAGACTCAGTAACTCCGGTGACCCACACCGAGCCCAGGGTAAAACTCCAGGTAGCGGGTAAGTCCATCTCCTTTCTGTTGGACTCGGGGGCTACCTATTCCGTCCTGCCGAGCTATTCAGGCCCCACCACGCCGTCCTCCGTTTCGGTCATGGGCATAAATGACACCCCCTCCATTCCCCCATGCACACCGGTACTCACCTGCTGCCTGGATAGCTTCCACTTCTCCCACTCCTTCCTAGTCATCCCCTCCTGCCCTGTCCCCCTGTTGGGCCGAGACATCCTCAATAAATTAGAAGCCTCAGCAACCTCCCTATCCGCCTTACAAAGGCAGATCAACTCCCTAGCACAGGTCACTCTACAAAACCGACGAGCCCTAGATCTCCTGACAGCAGAAAAAGGGGGAACATGCCTGTTCCTGAGGGAGGAATGTTGCTACTACCTCATTGAATCAGGCTTAGTTGAAACCAATATAGAACACCTAAAGGAAATCCAAAAAACTCTATCCGCCCGCCCAGGATCCTCAGACCTCCTAACCTCCTGGTGGCAATCACCCCTCCTAACTTGGCTCCTCCCCATAGTCACCCCACTAGTTGCTATCTGTATAATACTTATGCTCTTACCTTGTTTTCTCCGTTTTGTATGAAAATGAATTCATGAAGTTTCCCAGGTTGCATTTCACCAGATGGTGGTCCGGCCATATTCCCGCATTCCAACTCAGACCCCACATACCATGACGTCGCCCTTACACCCGCAGGAAGCAGCCAGATCAGATCCGTCGCCCATTATCACCAATAAGAGATTGGAATGTTAGGATGTCCTTGGAACCACAGTAGAGGGGACAGCCATCTTGCCAGTGCAACCCAACGAAAAGCCCCTAGTAGCGTGCCAGAACGAATTGGAGGTCAACCAATCACCAAGCGACAGCACGACTTGACACGAAAAAGGCCCAACCCGACCTAAACCGGGAACCCCTGCAGCTTAAAAACCCCACCCCACCACACCTGGGCGCCACTTCCCTGACTCCTCTCTCTCTCTCTCCCTGAGTCACAGAACCTCGCCCGAGACCTTAGTTCCCAAATAAAGCCTTTGACTGCTAAAATTTTTTAGCCTCTGACTCCTATCTTTACCCTGCCTTACGCCTGACCCTAACAGTAATTACCCTTGATTTTTTTTTCTTTTTTGCTTAAACTATAAACTATTCAAATACATTAGTTTCCCTATTATTGTCCCTTTTCTGTTCCAGGTTCTTCTAGGATCCCACACTACATTTAATCTTTATTTTCTATGCCCCCTCCACTTTAAATTTTTTTTTTTTCAACGTTTTATTTATTTTTGGGACAGAGAGAGACAGAGCATGAACGGGGGAGGAGCAGAGAGAGAGGGAGACACAGAATCGGAAACAGGCTCCAGGCTCTGAGCCATCAGCCCAGAGCCCGACGCGGGGCTCGAACTCACGGACCGCGAGATCGTGACCTGGCTGAAGTCGGACGCTTAACCGACTGCGCCACCCAGGCGCCCCACCCCCTCCACTTTAAAAAATTGGGTTTTCTTTTTATTATTGAGTTCTAGATGTACTTCATATATTCTGGATGCAAGTCCTTTGTTAGACATAAGCTCTGAAATGATCTTTGTCCAGTCTGTGGCCTGCCTGTTCGTCTTTGATTTTTGATAACAAGCAAATATGCCCTTGAGTTCCTTCTTAGATAAACCCTCTATCCTTTCTCAGTCCCTTGGAAATATTAATCTTACCATGTCTTAGAACTGTAAGTATCCAAGGAGAAAACTGTTGGCTAAAGTAACTCCCAAAACTGGAAAAAACAGGTTTTTAAAAAACAAACTGCTACTTGATATTTCACAGGCTCCCTTGCCCAAAATTTAGTCTGCAGCCTCCACAGGATTATCTATTAAAGAAAACAAAAACCTTCAAAGTTTTCTCCACAAATATTGGTAAAAGCTGTAGCTATCTAAATGGGTAAGCTTAACTTGTCCCATCTGCCAGAATCACCATTTAGATCTAACTGTTCTTTTAGAAGTTTGTAATACAAGTTTTGTATTATTGTACTTGATATAAAATTTAAAAATTTCATAAAATATTTAAATATAAAGCCATAAGACTTCTGTTTTATCTGTCTGGATGTTTATGTGTAGCAATGTATGTATGTTATATAGATGCGGTATGTTTTCCCATCTGGATGGTATACCTAAAAACTGACTTGTAGAAAAGCTCTATTAATTGGCTTGAAGAAAATGTAAGCACTTACATAAATTAAGACTAGTCAAATTAGCTTCTGTTATCTCTACTAGATATTTGAGATTATAAAATTGTAAATTCAACCTAAGAACAAAAGGTACAATAAAAATGATTTGCTTAATGTATGCCAACATGGCAGAAAAAGCTACGTGTGTAAGTTTTTGTAACTTTTTAGTTCAAACTAAACTTTTTAGTTTAGTTTGGATCTGTTAACATGTTCTTTTTTGCCACATCAACAAGTTATACTATGAAAATGCATGTGTAGAAATTACAAAATGATATAATCATAAATATGCTAATCTCACAATGTTAGTATGTAACAGTTCACAATTGCTTACTTCTTGGCTTTCATTGGAAACTGTTTTCTAAAGGTTAAGAATTCTAATGAATATATGTAAATGAAACCTACATGTAGAAATAATAAGGGTAAAGAAAAAAAACTTTAGGCAAAGCATACAGGGACAGTAAAATGTGTTTTTGGTAGGGAAAGGTATGAGGTATGAGAATGCATTTTTGTTAAGGGGAAAGTAGAGTAATTTGTCCTAATTCAGAGGTTATTCAAATGTTATTTTAGACTAGAAAAAAAAACAAAAGACAAAACCTAAATGGACATAGAAAGTTAGGAAAAGAGAGAGAAGCACTAGGAAAGGGAGGAAGGGAAGAAAGGAGGAATTGTTATCTTGTGTGGTCAAGCTGCTGCTGAAATTGAATGAATTTATTTTAAGGGCTTTAAAAGTGAGCTTTAATAGCAATAGTGTGCCTATACAAAACTGGAATTTAATTTTCTCTCTATTGAAAGGAGAAATTTTTCTTGGATTATTGTAAAAGATTTTTCTTTACCAGATAAATAACTTGCCTGGAAAATAAGGACTCAGTATCTTATTAATAACTGCCTGTGCTTCATGTTCTTTATCAGGTCTTTGATTACGTAAAGATGGAGTCTTAGGGCGCCTGGGTGGCTCAGTCAGTTAGTGTCTGGTTCATGATTTCAGCTCAGGTCCTGATCTCACAGATGGTAAGATTGAGCCCTGCATTGGGCTCTGTGGTGAGAGTGCAGAACCTTCTTGGGATTCTCTCTCCTCCTTTCTCTGCCCCTCCCCAGCTCACACTCACTCTCTGTCTCTCTCAAAAACTAAAAAAATAAATAATAAACACTTGGAGAAGAGGAACTCAGAGGAAACAGGCAAAACAAAATAAAATATAAATTACAATGAATATATCTGAGAAGTAAAAAAATCACATCTATGTAATAAGGAAGTATACTATAATAAATAATCAGAATTTAACAAGGAGCTCTTGAGATTTAAAAATATGACCACATTAGTAAAACACTTTATAGAAGAATCAAGAGATAAATTTGAGAAACAGTCCCAGAAATAGATAAAAAGACAGAGATGAAAAACAGGAGAGAAACAATGAGAATTAGAGAACAAAGAAATCAAACATCCAATAAATGGAAATTCTTAAAAGGAATTACAGATGAAAAAATTCAAAATAAACATGCAAAACTGAAGGACACAGATTTCCAGATCAAAAGGCAACCAAGTGCCTGGCATAATGGTGTGGAATAAAATGTATATCAATGCACATCATCATGAAATTTCAGAACAACGGGGAAAAAACAAAATCTTAAGACTTACAGATAGTAATCTTCAACCCACAGTCCTATATACCGTCTAACTATCTAGTGTGAGAGGAGGAAAAAAAAACATTCTCAGATGTGTCAGGACAATAAAATTTCACTTCCCTGCACCCTTTATCAGGAAGTCTCTGAAGGACATGTTCTATTTTAAAAGCAAATGAGAGGGGCGCCTGGGTGGCGCAGTCGGTTAAGCGTCCGACTTCAGCCAGGTCACGATCTCGCGGTCCGTGAGTTCGAGCCCCGTGTCAGGCTCTGGGCTGATGGCTCAGAGCCTGGAGCCTGTTTCCGATTCTGTGTCTCCCTCTCTCTCTGCCCCTCCCCCGTTCATGCTCTGTCTCTCTCTGTCCCAAAAATAAATAAATGTTGAAAAAAAAATTAAAAAAAAAATAAATAAAAATAAAAGCAAATGAGGGTGCCTGGCTGGCTTAGTTGGTGGAGCAAGCAAATGAGGGTGCCTGGCTGGCTTAGTTGGTGGAGCATGTGACTCTGGATCTCAGGGTTGTGAGTTGAAGCCCCATGTTGGGTGTAGAGAGTACTCAAAATCTTTAAACAAACAAGCAAAAAAAGATGGTGTAGGATCTAGGAAACAGGGATCTAATACAGGAGAGAAGTGAAAAAGATCACCAAGACAAAAGAAGAAGTATTGTACAACATTGACGGCTTTCCCATAGGTTAAAGAGAAGCCAATTCAGATTATAGCAAGAGGGTAAAGGGCTCCAGGAGTGTGGACTCCAGGGGGAAAAAACAAACTTAGAGATGGCTTGGAATGTCTGAACCTATTGAAGGGAGTTTGACAACCCTGGCGGAGACTTTGGGTAATGAAATAATACATGAATAAGTACAGGAAAAACTAAGCAACCAGAAAAATAAGGTAATTATTAATACCAATAAAACCAAAAACGTAAGCATGGTAACTCACGTATTATGGTCATCTGTGAGTGTTTGTGCATGCTTGTACAGAAGAACAGCAAGGGCAGGAGGAGTTGAGGGAGACCTAAATCCTCACCCTCCTTGGTGTAAAAATAGAAAATGTCTATGATTGAAAATCAAGCAATAGTAGAATAAACATACTGTTGAGATATATGGCAGTAAATACTAGAAGAAATAGTTAAAGAAGTTAAAAAGAGATTACCTCTAGTGTTGGGTATTAAATGAGAAAGATTAGGGCAATTTTTCATTAAATTTGATTAATTAAATTTCATTTCATTCAATTGTCATTAAATTGATAACATTTTATTTTACTTTAAAAATATACACATATGTGGCACAAAACAGACACTCAGATCAATGGAACAGAATACAGAACCCAGAAATGGACCCACAAACATATGGCCAACTAATCTTTGACAAAGCAGGAAAGAATATCCAATGGAATAAAAACAGTGTCTTCAGCAAGTGGTACTAGGAAAACTGGACAGCAACATGCAGAAGAATGAACCTGGACCACTTCCTTACACCATACACAAAAATAAACTCAAAATGGATGAAAGACCTCAATGTAAGACAGGAAGCCATCAAAATCCTCAAGAATAAAGCAGGCAAAAACCTCTTTGATTTTAGCTGCAGCAACTTCTTACTCAACACATCTCTAGAGGCAAGGGAAACAAAAGCAAAAATGAACTACTGGGACCTCATCAAAATAAAAAGCTCTGCACAGTGAAGGAAACAATCAGCAAAACTAAAAGGCAACAGACAGAATGGGAGAAGATGTTTGCAAACGACATATCAGAAAAAGGGTTAGTATCCAAAATCTATAAAGAACTTAACCAAACTCAGCACACAAAAAACAAATAATCCAGTGAAGAAATGGGCAAAAGACATGAATAGACACTTCTCCAAGGAAGACACCCAGATGGCCAAGCGACACACTAAAAATGCTCAACATCACTCATCATCAGGGAAATACAAATCAAAACCACAATAAGATAACACCTCACACCTGTTAGAATGGTTAACATTAACAACTCAGGCAACAACAGATGTTGGTGAGGATACTCAGAAAGCGGATCTCTTTTGCATTGTTGGTGGGAATGTAAACTGGTGCAGCCACTCTGGAAAACAGTATGGAGGTTCCTCAAAAAATTAAAAATAGAACTACCCTACGTCCCAGGAATTGCACTACTAGGTATCTATCCAAAGGATACAGGTGTGCTGTTTCAAAGGACACATGCACCCCAATGTTTATAGCGGCACTATCAACAATAGCCAAAGTATGGAAAGAGCCCAAATGTCCATGAATGAATGAATGGATAAAGAAGATGCGGTATATTTACACAATGGAGGATTACTTGGCAATCAAAAAGAATGAAATCTTGCTATTTGTAACTACATGGATGGAACTAGAGGGTATTCTAAGCAAAATTAGTCAGAGAAAGAAAATATATGACTTCACTCATATGAAGACTTTAAGACACAGAACAGATGATCACAAGGGAAGGGAAGCAAAAATACTATAAAAAACAGGGAGGGGGACAAAACATAAGAAACTCTTAAATATGGAGAACAAACAGAGGGTTACTGGAGGGTTTGTGGGAGGGGGGATGGGCTAAATGGGTAAGGGGCATTAAGGAATCTACTCCTGAAATCATTGTTGCACTATATGCTAACTAACTTGGATGTAAATAAAAAGGGGAAAAAAAAAGTGCACCTATGTGATGAGCCCTGAGTAATGTACAGAATTGTTGAATCACTGTATTGTATACCTGAAACTAATATAACACTGTACATTAATTATACTGGCATTAAAAAAAATTTAAAAAAATTAAAAAGAAAAAATATACACATATGTTTTGTGATGAAAAAATGAAATAAATAAGCATTTTGGTTAAGCATCCGACTCTTGATTTTGGCTCAGGTCATGATCTTGTGTTTCATGGGATGGAGACCCATGTTGGGCTCCACACTGTCAGTTTGGGATTCTCTCTCTCTCTCCCTTTACCCCTATCCCACTCACCTCTCTCTCTCTCTTAAAGTAAATAAAATAAACTTTTAAAAAAGTTTTTTAAAAACTCGTATTAATGGAGGGAGGCATTGGCATAGGTTTTGTCAGGGAGTGTTAAATAATCACTAGCCAATGAAGCAGTGCCATTTTCCTGAAGCTGTTAAGGACCTTGGGGGAGTAGCTGTACTCTCCTCTTTACTCTGCTGCTGCTGTCTCTGTGGAGTTTGGCCCAGGGGTGCAGAGGACCTAGTCTCATCTCTGCTGTAGCGGATGGCTCCTAGGACAATATGCAGGAGTGGAAGAGATGGAGGGTAGGGGTAGGAAGGTAAAGGGGGAACAACACCATCAGGCTGTCCAGGGGCAGGTGATGAAATGTTAAGGTGAAGTGATTTCGCACTCAGCTAATAGAGCTTCATCTAGCTGTGTAACAGCCTGCGCAACAGACCCATCGTCCCTAGCATCTGCTCCTTGCAAGCCCAGCAGCCTGGCCACAGGTCAGTGTGGCTTCCTGTGGGAATATTACCTGCCTCAGGAGCAAGGCTTGACCCTAATCCAAAGATAGCATTTTGCTGGCCCCTGAATTCATGGGTCACTGGCATATGGTAAGTGAATTGGGTTTGCCTAATCTATACCCTTGTATTTATTCCCCCACAACTTGGTGATCACTTTCCATTCTTTTAGCTCTCGATACCCCTGTAATTTAAGCTCCTGTTCTTTGCAAAAAAGATGATAAAAACAAGATCATTTCTTTTGTGGGTCTCCTGCCACCACTCAAATCATTTAACTTTTGCACTTAATTTAGTCTACGGCCTTGCTGTTGCTGTGCTTTGAGTGAGGTAATGGATTCATACTGAGAAGAAATAATATTTAACATACACCAGAGGAATTATTTCTACTGTAATGCCAATGCTGTGCTACAGTAGTCTCTAGTTCCTGGGCTCTATCACAGAGGCATGATTTACTGAGTATGGAACCATCGCGAAGTCTGATCCATAGGACTAGCCTAGTAGGATCTGCCATACACTCTACCCCCGATTACAGAGGAGATTGTGCCATCCCTGATATGTGCTCTCCAGGCACTCTCTTCTCTGCCTCCACACCTGTTGTTTCTGCAATCCGCTATGCAGACACCGAAAGGAGTGCCAGGATGTCTGGTGAAATATGGCCTAGAGAAATGAGGCTGGAGGGGTGAGCAGGACCAGATCTAGGTGCTAATCCCAAATACAGTGAGATTTAGGACGTAATCCCAAAGACCAGGGGAGACTATTTGTGAGTATTAAACTGGAGAGTAACAGGATCAAAATCTTTAAAAAAAAAATCACTCTAGATTGGACTCAGGGGCTGTTGCTAGAGAACTGACAGGTAATCCTGATTGCAGACAATGGGGTATGGAGACAACTGAGGGTTCAAGAGATATTTAGGAGGTTTGAATAATCAAGATTACTGATCACCCAGACTATTTGGAGATAAAGGACAAAAGATAGATCAATAAGACCAGCTTTTGTTTATAAGATGTTTATGAAGTGTTAGTCACTTTAAATAAACATTACCTGTAATTTTTACAGGGATCTTAGAGGGAGGTATTATTTCCAATTTAGAGATGAAAAAAATAAGTGTCCTGGGGGGCACCTGAGTGGCTTGGTCGGTTAAGTGTCCGACTTCAGCTCAGGTCATGATCTTGTGGCTCATGGGTTCAGGTCCCTCATCAGGCTCTGCGCTGATAGCTCAGAGCCTGGAGCCTGCCTAAGATTCTGTCTCCCTCTCTCTCTGCCCCTCCGCCACTCATTCTCTGTCTCTGTCTCTCTCTTTAAAAAAAATAAACATTAAAAAAAATTTTTTTTTAAATGTGTCCCAGATAAGTAAAGTCATTCACTCAAAGAAATACAGCTGGTCAATGACAGAGCTGGGAGTTAGACTCAGACTGTTTCCATGGTCTTTTCAATGTACAATAATACTACCTTGTAAAAACTGAAGTGGAAAGAGAAGAAACTGAATATTGATACCCAATTCTCACCCCTTGACAATTATAAATTCTTTGTCTATCCCTTGTCTAATTTTAGGTCCTGACATAGTTTTGCAAGCCCATTTTATATACTTATTTTTAAAGTATGAGTTATCTCGAAGAGGCTAGTCTAACACCTCTTAGATGCCATGGAACAATTAGAGGCTATTTTAAAATGCATATTTCAATATGCTTGGTGTGTGAACAGCTAATAAAATAATTCTGGATGGCTTTTTATCCTTTGTGAATACTTTCTAAATACACTATTCTTTCTGCTGTCTTTAAGCTACCACCGCAAATACAGTTAGAACTTTGGCTGGATCTCACTTCCCTGTTTCACATTATAAACATACATTTTCCTTCCCACTTTGGTCATATTATAAAAATCTTTTCTCAATTTACACAATAATTTGGCATTGAACATTGAGAAATTCTGATGAAATACCGAACTGACTTTTCAAATGTGTGATAAAATGCAGTCTTATTTGCAAAGACATGAACATGTTCCCATTTTGATTTCCTCATTCCAGAAGAGCATTCTGATTTCATTTCTTTACTGAGTATGGTCTTTGGGTTTAATATTCTGTATGATCATTTCATTTGTTCCAATGCCAATAAATCTCCTTTCATTGAACTAGAAACCAGTGATTTCAGTCTGCAAATTAGCTCTGTAAAATCACAAAACATTGGAGAAAGAATTGTTGCAGATAGGAGAACAAGATCATATACTCGAGTGGTACTCCTCCTCCACCTTGACAAACATTTTATTGCTACCCTTAACAAGCAAATAAGACAATATGCTTAGCAAATTATTGGTAATAATTTATATGCATACATGTAACGGAAGATAATGCTATCCTCCCTTCTGCATCACTCTAAGTCATTTTGGATGCAGCCATACTATCTTCTCATCCCTCCACCCCCAACCCCAGGTCAGCCACCTCTGTGAGGTGGCTGGTTGCTGGCATAGGAATAGTCTACTTCCAACTCAGTCAAGTAGGAATTCAACTCACAAACATCGTGCCATTTGCACATGAGTCTCACAATGACCTGACCCAAAGATGATGAGGGTTCTATTAGTGTCTTACATATTGAGTTTGGAAAGTAGTTTCCTTGATTGTTGATTCAGAATGATTTTCAATTAAAGAGTAACTTAGTAAATTTAGAAATGTTATAAAAATATAGAATGGTAAACTGTAACCTGCTCTTAAAAATGAGTAGATGTTTGGGGCGCCTGGGTGGCTCAGTGGATTAAGCATCCAACTTCCATTCAGGTCACGATCTCACGGTTTGTGGGTTCAGGCCCCACATCGGGCTCTGTGCTGACAGCTGGGAGCCTGGAGCCTGCTTCGGTTTCTGTGTCTCCCTCTCTCACTGCTCCTCCCCCACTCATGCTCTGTCTCTCAAAAATAAATAAATGTTAAAAAAAATTTTTAAAGTGAGTAGATGTCTTAAAATCTAGGAACTTAAGACATTTTTAAGTTTCCTCATAGACGTATACTACCTTTTAAAACAGAAAAGTTGACATGCACACACACACACATGACTACTAATTTTTGTGAAAAAATAATAGAAATAGAATAAATCTAGGATACATCTAGAAAAATTACACTTAAAATATCTTCCTTATGTAAGAAATGCAGTCACTGCACACTACATATCTCTGTGCACTGTGGTATATGAGATATGGTGTAGACCTGAATTTCATGATGGAACTACTGACAAGGCTTTCTAAGTAGTCTCCTTACCTCTGGATTCTCTCCCCTCTCACCCACTCTGCACCCAGAGCATGTCACCCTTGAACTCAGAAGACTCGGTGTTTGTATCACGCACATATCAACCACATGTTATCTATAACCTTATTGTCTGTTATTGAGGTTTACTGTCATATTGTCCATACATTCATCATCATGAGCTCTTCAAGGGCTTACTCTCCTTGTAGGCCACTCCCTCCACCTTTTCATTTGGAAGAATACTTATGTGTACAATATAGACATTCAACACAACTGATAAATTCACTGTGGAAAAAATGCATTCCACCTACAATTAAGGTGTTACTCTCCTCTCTTGACCACATGTTAAAGTAGGTTTCTGACATTACAAGCCATGCAAGAAAGTAATACAAACCTACAAATAAAAACCAATCACAAACCATGAAAGGATGTGCTCTCGAATCTTAGAGAACAATTAGAAAGACTGGAATTTTAAAAACAGGGAGAATTTTTTAAAAATAAAAAGTTGGGGCGCCTGGGTGGCGCAGTCGGTTAAGCGTCCGACTTCAGCCAGGTCACGATCTCGCGGTCCGTGAGTTCGAGCCCCGCGTCGGGCTCTGGGCTGATGGCTCAGAGCCTGGAGCCTGTTTCCGATTCTGTGTCTCCCTCTCTCTCTGCCCCTCCCCCGTTCATGCTCTGTCTCTCTCTGTCCCAAAAATAAATTAAAACAAACAAACAAACAAACAAAAACGTTGAAGAAATAAAAATAAAAAGTTAACTCAGGTCTCTGGAATAAAGTAGAAATATGACCATATGTTTGAGACACAGGATTCCTCATGCTAATGTAGGTAAAACATTTTTGAAGGTATGATTCAACACTTCATTTAAAGGTAGTAAAGGGAAAAAAATCTCCACTTCAATTGCCAAGAAATTATCTATGAGTAATTGTATTACATATGAAGTTCCTGTGTAACATTTTATTATAAAATTTTTATTATAAAATCCACCAATTAATTCAATAATTAATAGAGGTTTATTGGATATCTTCTATGTAAGAGGCACTGTATTAATGCTAAGGATAGCAGGTTGACTGTTTTCTTCTACAGGACATGCAAACTAACAATTACAATCCAATATAATAGTTGCTTTAATGTTGCTCTGTACAAAGTGCTGATGGAGTGTGAAGGGAACCTGAAATCTGTCAGGAAGAGACCGTGAAGGCTTCACAGCATTTCAGCTGAATGAGATTTTGAGGAAGAATAGGATTTTATTTGGTGGGCAGATGGGTTAGGAGGTTCATGGTAGAAACTTTTAATGCTCGCCCCTGTCTGGTTCTCTCTCCTTCCAGGCACAGAGAAGGATTATACTTTCCCACTCTTTTGTAGTTAGGCAGAGCTATGTAACTAGTTCTGTCAGCGGGCTAGGGGTAGAAGTGACATGTGACACTTCTAAGCTGAAGCATTTGATTGCTAGTGCAAAACATTCCAGGACCTTTTATCTGCTGCAAAATCTCTGAAATTTTATGAAATTATATTGTGTATATGTATGTTGTTCTCAGAAGAAAGTCAAAAACTTTATTATTCATTTGTTCTTAAAGGGAAAAGGACCTAAAATATGTTAATAATCCTCACTGAAGACAATGTAGAAACTCTGAAATATTCTGAGCAAGAAAATTGACACAATTATATTTTTTGCATAAATCACTTTTTGGTAGTACAGACTAAGGTGATAGTGTGTGCATGTATTTGAAGAAGAAAGGCAGGAATAAAGGCAAGATGATAATAAAGACAGTGACCTTCAAACGTTTTGATTGTGGTCCACTTCGCATGAGGGAGAAATGATCCTATAACTTACCTTACCATACCACTGTCACTTTCCTGAGGAAGAAGAACTGAGTCATTAGGATGAAATGTCATGTTTTCAAAAACCAAAACTTGATGGAATGATCTATATCTATCTATCTATCCATCCAGATATAGATGTATATCTACTTTAGCATTCAGGTTGTAAGTGTGCATCGTTAGTTCATAAAAATGAAAAAAAAAGTTCAGTTTTGATCAATTCATACTCTTAGGAGGACTGTGGACTGCAAATCATTCTTTGAGAGACTGCTGTTACAATCTACAAGAGAAATAATGAGACCAAGAGAGAAGAAGGTAGGAGGTACAGAGTAGAAGGGACACATAAGACATACCAAGGGATCAAAATCAGCAGAGTTTTTTGATTGCTTGGATGAGGAGATATAAGGCAGAGGGGAAAAGCTAACTTGATTTTTTGGTTCCTGGTGAACCATTTATGGGGAATGCAGGGTGGCAGATAAACCTGGAGGAGGATAGAGTGGGTAGGAGATGATGAGTCTATTTTGAATGTTTGAGATCCCAAGTGGATACACCTGGTAGGCAACTGGATCCTGGGATCTTCCAGTTCAGCAAAGGGGGTCTGGGCTGGAGCTCTAAGTTCCTAACTTAGGGAAGTGAAACATTCATATCGTAGTTTGATTTCTCTATCATTTACAATAATAAATAGGAATTCCAATTTTTGAAAGAAATTTGATAATACATCTTAAAATAAAATAGACAATGAGGATGAGGGAGGGAAGAAGTAGAGCCAATTAAGAATCCCTGAGATATGGCAAGAGCAACTACACATTTATGATTAGAAATTCTTGCTGAATGAAGTTTCCATTGCCTAATTTCTTGAAATTCTGTTCCATGCATCTTTGTATTTCCTTACCAATCTTTCCCTCTTTACATCATGGAATTTAAGTGTTCATTATTTGTTGCTGCTACTGTTGGGACTGTTTTACTTTTCATTGATATATAATCTACATCTAGCAAAGTTCACAAATTTTAAGTGTACAGCTGAAGGAATTTTTACATATTTCTGTGTAAATGAACACAACCCAGAAGGTTCACTTATGCCTCCTTCCAATCAATACTTCTCCAAAGATAGCCACCATTTTGATCTGTATTACCATTAGTTTTTCCTGTTCTGAGCTTCATAAAAATGGAATCACAGAGTATGTTTTCTTCATGTGTGGCTCACCTCATTCCACAGTATGTCTCTGAGGCTCGATAATCTGTTGCCACTCTGTTGCAGTAGTTCATTTTTCCTGTGTAATATTATACCACAATTTGTATAAATATACCACAATTTGGCCCTCTCTCTGCTGCCACTGCCGGTGCCTGCACTGGTGCCTGCCACCCCTCCTTGCCTCTCCTCTCCAGGCCAAAGGCTGGGGGACCAGAGCAAGACACAGGGATCATGTTCCAACGCAAGCTGACAGTTCTTGACAACAACAATCCTGCTGGCTTCATTCAACTGTAAAGATGAAACAGAAGTTAGAAACTTTAGGGGCACCTGGGTGGCTCAGTCGGTTAAGCGTCTGACTTTGGCTCAGGTCATGATCTCATGGTTCATGGGTTTGAGCCCCACGTCGGGCTCTCTACTGTCAGTACACAGCCTGCTTCAGAAACTCTGCCCTGCCTTCCGCCCTCTCTGCCTCTCCCCTGCTTGCTCTCTCTCTCAAAAATAAATAAACATTAAAAAAAATAATTTAGAAACTTTATTGTTTGGCTTGAAGACCAGAAAACCAGACACTATTAGATTGAAAACAGGTAATTTAAGAAACATCCACAGCAGTGATTGGCCCAAGTTCTTTGAAAAGTATCTCAGAGATGTTAACTGTCCTTTCAAGATTCAAGATGACAAGAAGTAATTGACAGGCTTCTTGGCTTAGCTATTAGACTTGAATATGGAGATAATGCTGAAAAGTACAAGGATTTGGTAGCTGATGATAGAAAAAAATGCTGACAATGCAGCTAAAAATGCAGAGCCATTGATCAATTTGGATGTAAATAATCCCAATTTCAAGCCTGGTGTAATGACTTTGGCTGACCTTCAGATTCAGTGTCATGAT
Organism: Puma concolor; assembly: GCF_028749965.1. Classification (NCBI taxonomy): domain Eukaryota; kingdom Metazoa; phylum Chordata; class Mammalia; order Carnivora; family Felidae; genus Puma; species Puma concolor. The sequence goes on from NC_141673.1 coordinate 48,430,443, forward strand.
GATTACCTGATAATCCTAAAGCAATTCAAATTTTGGTCCAGGATGCAGTTGTTAAAGCAAACAAAAGAGGACTTGCCTGTTGCTTTAGACAAACATATTCTTGGTTTTGACACAGGAGATGCAGTTCTTAATGGAGCTGCTCAAGTTCTGTGATTGCTACATATACAATTGCTCAGAGAGCTGCAGACAAAAATTAATGAAGCCATAGCAGCTGTTCAGACAATTATTGCTGATCCAAAGACAGACTGCAGACCAGGGAAAGTTGGAAGGTGAACATTTTAGGATTTCAGCTTCTCACCTACTTAGCACAATTGGGAACCATCTATGCTCTGGCATGTGTTTGGAAATCAAATGTCACGTTTTTGAGGGAAGAATCCTAAAAAATTGATTATGTTCTCGAGATTTACCATCATCGCTCTTTCTTTAATAAAGTTCAGGAAAGTGGGGGAAAATATACCACAATTTATCCATTCTACTATTGGTGGATTATTTTTTCTTTTTTTCTTTGGTAAATACGAGTAAAGTTGCTATGCACATTCCTGCACATGTTTTTGGTAGGCATATGCATGCATCCTCTTGAGTATCATCCAATAAACAGAACTGTTGGGTCTAGCACAGGTGTTTGTTTGGCTTTAGTAAATTCTGCCAGTATTCCCAAATAGTTGTGCATCCTTTCCCTTCCACCAGCAGTGATTAAAGTTCCCATTTCTCCACACCCTTGGTATTACCAGAACTTTTCACTGTAGTCCATCTGGTGGGTAGTATCTCATTTTTTTCATGTTAAATAACAGCTTTTTTTTTTTTTGAGGTATAGCATACATAAAGTAAACTTCACATATTAAGTGTCCAAATTGATGTTCGTTCTGACATATACATCCATGAAACAATCATCACTAAGATAGTAAACATGTCCATCATCTTCAAACGTTTTCTGTGCCCCTTTGTAATGTCTCTTTCCCCTCATCCTCACCTTCCTATTTCTAAGCAGCCACTGATTTGCTTTCTGTCTCTATAAATTCACATTTTCTGGAGTTGTAGACAAATGAAATCACACTGTAGGTACTCTTTGTTGTCTGGCTTCTTTGAATCAACAATTATTTTGAGATTCATCCATATCATTGCATGTATCAATAGTCCATGATTTTGATTGCTAAGCAGTGTTCCATTGTATGGCTATATCACAATTTGGTATTCCATTCAGCTGTGGACGGACATTTGGGCTGTTTCCAATTTGTGGTTATTGCAAAAAAAAAAAAAAAAAAAAAAAAGCTGTTACAAACACTCGTGTCCAAGTCTTTGTATGGGCATGTATTTTTTTCTCTTGGGTAAGTACCCACAATTAGAAAGCCTGGATTATGTGGTAGGTGCATGTTCAACCTTTAAAGATATTGCCAAACTGTTTTTCAAAGTGGTTTTAACACTTTACATTCCCAATACAAGCATGCTTGCCAATACATGGTGTGGTCTATCTTTTTAATTTTCACCATTCTAGTAGGTATGTAGTGGTATTTTAATTTGCATTTCCCCAATGACGAGTGATGTAGAACATTTTTTCATGTGATCATTTGCCATCTTCGGTTCATGTTCTTTGGTAAAGTGTCTTGCCTGCTGAAATCTTTTGCCCATTTTTAAAAATGGGTTTTTTGTTTTCTTATTGCTGAGTTGTTTTTTTTTTTTAAGTTTATTTATTCTCTCAGAGAGAGAGAGAGCAAGCCAGGGAGGGGCAGAGAGAGAGAGAGAGAGAGAGAGAGAGAGAGAGAGAAAGCCCAAGCAGGCTCCGCACTGTCAGTGCAGAGCCCAACGTGGGGCTCAAACTCATGAATGTGAGATCATGACCTGAGTGGAAGTCGGACACTTAATCGACTGAGCCACCCAGGCACCCTTTCTTCTTATTGTTTTGAGCGTTCTTCATATACTCTAGAGACAAGTCCTTTAGCAGATATTTGCTTTGTAATGTTATCTCCTAGTCTGTGATCTATGGCTTGTCTTTTAGTCTCCTAACATGCTCTTTTGAAAAATAGCTGCTTGAAAATGTGATGAAGTCCAATTTATCAGTGTGTTCCTTTATGGATTGTGCTTTTGGTCTTGTATCTAAGGTCCCAAGATTTTCTTCTATATTTTTTTCTAGACAGTTTTAGGTTTCACATTTAGGTCTACGGCCCATTTTGAGATGATTTTTATATATGGCGATATGCCAATGTATGAATCCAGATTGATTTTTGCATATGCAGGCACGTGTGCACGCGTGTGTGTGCATACACACACACACACACACACACACACACACACACCTTACAGAGAAAAAACTGTAATTTCAAAGAAAATAGATTTCTTTCTGGGTGGTGATTGCCATAAGGGCCATTTCCAGATGCACCTGCTCTTCTCAGTCAGGCTATTGAAATTTAATTCGAGCTGTAGTTGAGCTGTGTCTGGCTGTGTTGCGGTTTTCATCTGATGCAGTTCACCACTGGATTCAGATGTTACAAGAGTGGCATCAGGACTTTCCTTTCAGCAGACCCTGGGATCTGAAAGCTAACAAGATCCTAGAGACCCACCTGGGCTTCGTGGCCAGGTCATCAGTTTTCAGAACTATGGAGTTATCTCCCTGCTTTACAGCCAAGCTGCCAGGTTATTGGCTTGCTGGGGAGATTATTTTGTTCTTCAGTCTAGCTTCCTTCTTCTGGGCTTAGAGATCTCCTTTGGCCTTGCTGCCCATCCTCTGACCTTTGGAGGGAAGCTACCCTTCTCTCCATAAAGGTCCAGATTGCCTCAGAGGATTTTGTCCCAGCCTGCCTGCTGAGTTTTCATGCTTTGGTAGTTGGAAGTCTGGATTGCTTGTGAGGACTCCTGACCCATCTCCAGACCTTCATAGTTGGACCCTGGAGTACCTCTGGTGGATTTCTTTTCACTCTCCTAAACTGTTCCTCTTGACTCTAGAAACTGGCTGCTCTGAACTTGTGGGAGACTTTATACACCTTAGGAGGGGACCTCTTTCGGTTTTCCTTCTCTCCTCCCAACGTTTTGCCCACTTGCCCCTGACTAAAGACCCATAAGAGAAACTGAACGTATGGACGCAGACTTGCTCTTGGCTGTATGTCCTTGGAATTTGATCAGTCATGGCAGCCCATATGTGGCCATTAAATGTTGACTAAAATTTAGCCAGTTTCTCCTTACACCCGTCTATGGCAGGTTCTTTTTTCGTGCTGTTGCTCCAGTGATGAGAGCAGCTGTATGTCTCTTCTCTCCTAGGAAGGACTCATTACTTTCAGAGTTTCTTTGTGTTTCTTTTCTATGTTCCCTGTGTCTTCAGCTCTCTAAAGCATTTTTATTTATTTATTTATTTTTAATATATGAAATTTATTGTCAAATTGGTTTCCATACAACACCCAGTGCTCATCCCAAAAGGTGCCCTCCTCAATACCCATCACCCACCCTCTCCTCCCTCCCTCCCCCCATCAACCCTTAGTTTGTTCTCAGTTCTCAACAGTCTCTTATGCTTTGGCTCTCTCCCACTCTAACCTCTTTTTTTTTTTTTTTTCCTTCCCCTCCCCCATGGGTCCCTGTTAAGTTTCTCAGGATCCACATAAGAGTGAAACCATATGGTATCTGTCTTTCTCTGTATGGCTTATTTCACTTAGCATCACACTCTCCAGTTCCATCCACGTTGCTACAAAAGGCCATATGTCATTTTTTCTCATTGCCACGTAGTATTCCATTGTGTATATAAACCACAATTTCTTTATCCATTCATCAGTTGATGGACATTTAGGCTCTTTCCATAACTTGGCTATTGTTGAGAGTGCTGCTATGAACATTGGGGTACAAGTGCCCCTATGCATCAGTACTCCTGTGTCCCTTGGATAAATTCCTAGCAGAGCTATTGCTGGGTCATAGGGTAGGTCTATTTTTAATTTTCTGAGGAACCTCCACACTGCTTTCCAGAGCGGCTGCACCAATTTGCATTCCCACCAACAGTGCAAGAGGGTTCCCGTTTCTCCACATCCTCTCCAGCATCTATAGTCTCCTGATTTGTTCATTTTGGCCACTCTGACTGGTGTGAGGTGATACCTGAGTGTGGTTTTGATTTGTATTTCCCTGATAAGGAGCGACGCTGAACATCTTTTCATGTGCCTGTTGGCCATCCGGATGTCTTCTTTAGAGAAGTGTCTATTCATGTTTTCTGCCCATTTCTTCACTGGGTTATTTGTTTTTCGGGTGTGGAGTTTGGTGAGCTCTTTATAGATTTTGAATATTAGCCCTTTGTCCGATATGTCATTTGCAAATATCTTTTCCCATTCCGTTGGTTGCCTTTTAGTTTTGTTGGTTGTTTCCTTTGCTGTGCAGAAGCTTTTTATCTTCATAAGGTCCCAGTAATTCACTTTTGCTTTTAATTCCCTTGCCTTTGGGGATGTGTCGAGTAAGAGATTGCTACGGCTGAGGTCAGAGAGGTCTTTTCCTGCTTTCTCCTCTAAGGTTTTGATGGTTTCCTGTCTCACATTCAGGTCCTTTATCCATTTTGAGTTTATTTTTGTGAATGGTGTGAGAAAGTGGTCTAGTTTCAACCTTCTGCATGTTGCTGTCCAGTTCTCCCAGCACCATTTGTTAAAGAGACTGTCTTTTTTCCATTGGATGTTCTTTCCTGCTTTGTCAAAGATGAGTTGGCCATACGTTTGTGGGTCTAGTTCTGGGGTTTCTATTCTATTCCATTGGTCTATGTGTCTGTTTTTGTGCCAATACCATGCTGTCTTGATGATGACAGCTTTGTAGTAGAGGCTAAAGTCTGGGATTGTGATGCCTCCTGCTTTGGTCTTCTTCTTCAAAATTACTTTGGCTATTCGGGGCCTATTGTGGTTCCATATGAATTTTAGGATTGCTTGTTCTAGTTTCGAGAAGAATGCTGGTGCAATTTTGATTGGGATTGCATTGAATGTGTAGATAGCTTTGGGTAGTATTGACATTTTGACAATATTTATTCTTCCAATCCATGAGCAGGGAATGTCTTTCCATTTCTTTAAATCTTCTTCAATTACCTTCATAAGCTTTCTATAGTTTTCAGCATACAGATCCTTTACATCTTTGGTTCGATTTATTCCTAGGTATTTTATGCTTCTTGGTGCAATTGTGAATGGGATCAGTTTCTTTATTTGTCTTTCTGTTGCTTCATTGTTGGTGTATAAGAATGCAACTGATTTCTGTACATTGATTTTGTATCCTGCAACTTTGCTGAATTCATGTATCAGTTCTAGCAGACTTTTGGTGGAGTCTATCAGATTTTCCATGTATAATATCATGTCATCTGCAAAAAGCGAAAGCTTGACTTCATCTTTGCCAATTTTGATGCCTTTGATTTCCTTTTGTTGTCTGATTGCTGATGCTAGAACTTCCAACACTATGTTAAACAACAGTGGTGAGAGTGGGCATCCCTGTCGTGTTCCTGATCTCAGGGAAAAAGCTCTCAGTTTTTCCCCGTTGAGGATGATGTTAGCTGTGGGCTTTTCATAAATGGCTTTTATGATCTTTAAGTATGTTCCTTCTATCCCGACTTTCTCAAGGGTTTTTATTAAGAAAGGGTGCTGGATTTTGTCAAAGGCCTTTTCTGCATCGATTGACAGGATCATATGGTTTTTCTCTCTTTTTTTGTTAATGTGATGTATCACGTTGATTGATTTGCGAATGTTGAACCAGCCCTGCATCCCAGGAATGAATCCCACTTGATCATGGTGAATAATTCTTTTTATATGCCGTTGAATTCGATTTGCTAGTATCTTATTGAGAATTTTTGCATCCATATTCATCAGGGATATTGGCCTGTAGTTCTCTTTTTTTACTGGGTCTCTGTCTGGTTTAGGAATCAAAGTAATACTGGCTTCATAGAATGAGTCTGGAAGTTTTCCTTCCCTTTCTATTTCTTGGAATAGCTTGAGAAGGATAGGTATTATCTCTGCTTTAAACGTCTGGTAGAACTCCCCTGGGAAGCCATCTGGTCCTGGACTCTTATTTGTTGGGAGATTTTTTTTTTTAAATTTTTTTTTTTTTCAACGTTTATTTTTATTTTTGGGACAGAGAGAGACAGAGCATGAACGGGGGAGGGGCAGAGAGAGAGGGAGACACAGAATCGGAAACAGGCTCCAGGCTCCGAGCCATCAGCCCAGAGCCTGACGCGGGGCTCGAACTCACGGAGTGCGAGATCGTGACCTGGCTGAAGTCGGACGCTTAACCGACTGCGCCACCCAGGCGCCCCTGTTGGGAGATTTTTGATAACCGATTCAATTTCTTCGCTGGTTATGGGTCTGTTCAAGCTTTCTATTTCCTCCTGATTGAGTTTTGGAAGAGTGTGGGTGTTCAGGAATTTGTCCATTTCTTCCAGGTTGTCCAATTTGTTGGCATATAATTTTTCATAGTATTCCCTGATAATTGTTTGTATCTCTGAGGGATTGGTTGTAATAATTCCATTTTCATTCATGATTTTATCTATTTGGGTCATCTCCCTTTTCTTTTTGAGAAGCCTGGCTAGAGGTTTGTCAATTTTGTTTATTTTTTCAAAAAACCAACTCTTGGTTTCGTTGATCTGCTCTACAGTTTTTTTAGATTCTATATTGTTTATTTCTGCTCTGATCTTTATTATTTCTCTTCTTCTGCTGGGTTTAGGCTGCCTTTGCTGTTCTGCTTCTATTTCCTTTAGGTGTGCTGTTAGGTTTTGTATTTGGGATTTTTCTTGTTTCTTGAGATAGGCCTGGATTGCAATGTATTTTCCTCTCAGGACTGCCTTCGCTGCGTCCCAAAGCGTTTGGATTGTTGTATTTTCATTTTCGTTTGTTTCCATATATTTTTTAATTTCTTCTCTAATTGCCTGGTTGACCCACTCATTCGTTAGTAGGGTGTTCTTTAACCTCCATGCTTTTGGAGGTTTTCCAGACTTTTTTCTGTGGTTGATTTCAAGCTTCATAGCATTGTGGTCTGAAAGTATGCATGGTATGATTTCAATTCTTGTAAACTTATGAAGGGCTGTTTTGTGACCCAGTATATGATCTATCTTGGAGAATGTTCCATGTGCACTCGAGAAGAAAGTATATTCTGTTGCTTTGGGATGCAGAGTTCTAAATAGATCTGTCAAGTCCATCTGATCCAATGTCTCATTCAGGGCCCTTGTTTCTTTATTGACCGTGTGTCTAGATGATCTATCCATTTCTGTAAGTGGGGTGTTAAAGTCCCCTGCAATTACCACATTCTTATCAATAAGGTTGCTTATGTTTATGAGTAATTGTTTTATACATTTGGGCGCTCCGGTATTCGGCGCATAGACATTTATAATTGTTAGCTCTTCCTGATGGATAGACCCTGTCACTATTATATAATGTCCTTCTTCACCTCTTGTTACAGCCTTTAATTTAAAGTCTAGTTTGTCTGATATAAGTATGGCTACTCCAGCTTTCTTTTGGCTTCCAGTAGCATGATAAATAGTTCTCCATCCCCTCACTCTCAATCTAAAGGTGTCCTCAGGTCTAAAATGAGTCTCTTGTAGACAGCAAATAGATGGGTCTTGTTTTTTTATCCATTCTGATACCCTGTGTCTTTTGGTTGGCGCATTTAATCCATTTACATTCAGTGTTATTATAGAAAGATATGGGTTTAGAGTCATTGTGATGTCTGTATGTTTTATGCTTGTAGTGATGTCTCTGGTACTTTGTCTCACAGGGTCCCCCTTAGGATCTCTTGTAGGGCTGGTTTAGTGGTGACAAATTCCTTCAGTTTTTGTTTGTTTGGGAAGACCTTTATCTCTCCTTCTATTCTAAATGACAGACTTGCTGGATAAAGGATTCTCGGCTGCATATTTTTTCTGTCTAGCACCCTGAAAATCTCGTGCCAATTCTTTCTGGCCTGCCAAGTTTCAAAAGAGAGATCAGTCACGAGTCTTATAGGTCTCCCTTTATATGTGAGGGCACGTTTACCCCTTGCTGCTTTCAGAATTTTCTCTTTATCCTTGTATTTTGCCAGTTTCACTATGATATGTCGTGCAGAAGATCGATTCAAGTTACGTCTGAAGGGAGTTCTCTGTGCCTCTTGGATTTCAATGCCTTTTTCCTTCCCCAGTTCAGGGAAGTTCTCAGCTATTATTTCTTCAAGTACCCCTTCAGCACCTTTCCCTCTCTCTTCCTCCTCTGGGATACCAATTACGCGTATATTATTTCTTTTTAGTGTATCACTTAGTTCTCTAATTTTCCCCTTGTACTCCTGGATTTTTTTATCTCTCTTTTTCTCAGCTTCCTCTTTTTCCATAACTTTATCTTCTAGTTCACCTATTCTCTCCTCTGCCTCTTCAATCCGAGCCGTGGTGGTTTCCATTTTGTTATGCATTTCGTTTAAAGCGTTTTTCAGCTCCTCGTGACTGTTCCTTAGTCCCTTGATCTCTGTAGCAAGAGATTCTCTGCTGTCAGCTATACTGTTTTCAAGCCCAGCGATTAATTTTATGACTATTATTCTAAATTCACTTTCTGTTATATTATTTAAATCCTTTTTGATCAGCTCATTCGCTGTTGTTATTTCCTGGAGATTCTTCTGAGAGGAATTCTTCCGCTTGGTCATTTTGGATAGTCCCTGGCGTGGTGAGGACCTGCAGGGCACTTCCCCTGTGCTGTGGTGTATAACTGGAGTTGGTGGGCGGAGCCGCAGTCAGACCTGATGTCTGCCCCCAGCCCACCGCTGGGGCCACAGTCAGACTGGTGCGTGCCTTCTCTTCCCCTCTCCTAGGGGCGGGATTCACTGTGGGGTGGGGTGGCCTGTCTGGGCTACTTGCACACTGCCAGGCTTGTGATGCTGGGGATCTGGCGTCTTAGCTGGGGTGGGTAGGCAAGGTGCACAGGGGCAGGAGGGGCAGGCTTAGCTCGCTTCTCCTTAGGTGATCCACTTCAGGAGGGGCCCTGTGGCAGCAGGAGGGAGTCAGATCCGCTGCCGGAGGTTTGGCTCCGCAGAAGCGCAGAGTTGGGTGTTTGTGCGGAGCGAGCAAGTTCCCTGGCAGGAACTGGTTCTCTTTGGGATTTTGGCTGGGGGATGGGCGGGGGAGATGGCGCTGGCGAGCGCCTTTGTTCCCCACCAAACTGAGCTCTGTCGTCCGGGGGCTCAGCAGCTCTCCTTCCCTTTGTCCTCCAGCCTTCCCGCTTTCTGAGCAGAGCTGTTAACTTATGACCTCCCAGACGCTAAGTCGCGCTTGCTGTCGGAACACAGTCCGTCAGGCCCCTCCGCTTTTTGCAAGCCAGACTCGGGGGCTCTGCTTGGCCGGCGAGCCACCCCTCCGCCCCAGCTCCCTCCCGCCAGTCCGTGGAGCGCGCACCGCCCCGCCGCCCTTCCTACCCTCCTCCGTGGGCCTCTCGTCTGCACTTGGCTCCGGCGACTCCGTTCTGCTAATCCTCTGGCGGTTTTCTGGGTTATTTAGGCAGGTGTAGGTGGAATCTAAGTGATCAGCAGGACGCGCGGTGAGCCCAGCGTCCTCCTACGCCGCCATCTTCCCTCTCTCCTCTAAAGCATTTTTAAAAAGTATGTTTGGCTTGTTAACATGACATTGACAGTCATGATTTCTGCTAAATCAGCAGCAGAACTGAGATTTATTCTTTTTTTAAAATTTTTTTTAATGTTTATTTATTTTTGAGACAGAGACAGAGCATGAACGGGGGAGGGTCAGAGAGAGAGGGAGACACAGAATCCGAAGCAGGCTCCAGGCTCTGAGCTGTCAGCACAGAGCCCGACGCGGGACTCGAACTCACGGACCGCGAGATCATGACCTGAGCCGAAGTCGGACGCTTAACCGACTGAGCCACCCAGGCGCCCCTGAGATTTATTCTTAATAATTTGAGAATTGTGCCTTTACAAATAAATTTAGAATTTATGGCTAAATGGGTAACTAAGGTTAAGAGAGGAGAAGAAATTTGCCAAGGTGAAAAAATAAGGTAGCGGCTGTCGTAGCTCAGGTTGTCATAACAAAATACTGTAGACTGGGTGGCTTAAACAAAAGGAATTTATTTTTTCAAAGTTCTGTAGGCTGGAAGTTCAAGATCAGGGTGCTAACACAGTCAGGTTCTGGTGAGAGCTTTCTTTCTGGTTTGCAGATGGCTGAATTCTCACTGTATCCTCACATGGCAGAGAAAGCTCTTGTAAAGGTACCAGTTTTATTGGATCAGAACTGTACCCTAGGACCTCATTTAACCTCAGTCACCTCGTTAAAGGCCCCATCTCCAAATATAGTCACACTGAAGGTTAAGGCTTCAACATATGAATTTGAGGGAGACACAATTCAGTCCATAGCAGGAGTCTAGCTGAATTATAATCGAGAGCTTGTATTCCCAGTCTTTCCAGGCTAAAGACTAAGAAGGTAAATATGGGGTCGAGGGGCTCAAGGTCTAGTTCTGACTCAGCTATGAAGTCAGAAAATCCTGAGTTTAAATTCTGCTCTGTACTAAAACTGTGGAATCTTAAGAGGGATCCTCATTTCACTAAGCCTGTTTCCTAGGAGATGTGAGACTCACTGGGATCCTATATGAAAAATGCCCATCTGTCTTGATTGTATCTATGGGATTTTAATTTATGGAGGTGTCTGGATGATGATACAGAGAGGTTAATTTCATTGAAAGATTTTATTGTTATACAGTTCCCAAGAGGAGGGACACATACCACCACACAGGGCCACAGGGGGAAGCACCCTGGTCAGGAGGCAGAAGGAATGAAGGAAAAGTATGACCCAGAGTCTTTTTTTTTTTTTTTTAATTTTTTTTTTTAATGTTTATTTATTTTTGGGACAGAGAGAGACAGAGCATGAACGGGGGAGGGGCAGAGAGAGAGGGAGACACAGAATCGGAAACAGGCTCCAGGCTCCGAGCCATCAGCCCAGAGCCTGACGCGGGGCTCGAACTCACGGACCGCGAGATCGTGACCTGGCTGAAGTCAGACGCTTAACCGACTGCGCCACCCAGGCGCCCCAATGACCCAGAGTCTTTACTGTGCTTTCCACAGGAAGGATGGAATGAGGCAGGGTAAACAGCTTGGATTGACTAGTTTGAATAAATTCAGTGGGCTCTGGACTATGGGATGCTCTCTAGTTGTTTGGTACCTGGCCCTGGGGTGATTTAAGGCAGGAGAAATATTGGCTTGGTACATGAGAGTTAGATATAGAAGAGGGTTAAGAGTACAGGCACTGGATCAGTATGTCTGCATATGAAAGGTATGTTCTCAAGCAAGCGATTTACTATCTCTAGGAATTAGCTATCCCTGGAAGGAGCAGCCTCTCCCCACCCAGCAAATCCCCCAACATGTTAAACCATCATAAAATTTGAAAAATAAAGACATGATTAATACACTCTCCCAGTTCTTGGAATATTAGTACGGGCTTTGTGAGCGCTTACTCTCTGTTTCACAGTCCCTCCATTGACAGCCCCAGTCTCACCTCAGCAGCTTCTGAAACATGATTCACTTTTTTCCTCTGGGTGATTCAGGCCTTTGTTTCTCTCTGTCATAGCCACATTTGATGCACCTTGCCTGAATGAGGCTTAGAGCCTTATTAAGAGGAAGCCCTTCTGGAGTGGAAGGGCATGAACATGTAATAAGAATAGTATGTTGGGGGCCAAATTGTTGAGGGATAGACATCCTTATTCTGGAGCTGGAAGAAAGGGAGTCCTAGTTTGAGGCCCCATAGGACATCAACCATGGGTCATTATATATAAGCATCCTGGCAACAGAGAAGACAAGCAGAAAATCTATTCCCCTTGACTGAACTGCCCACACGTTTCAGCAATAACTGGTCTTCAGACTGGTGAAAGGGACAGTCTGTTAGCTTCCCCTCAAGAAAGACTAAGGCTTAGCAACAGCTCTGACGAACAGGTTATTTTCTTGAATTATCTGGACTGTCCAGCTTCAGGATAAAGTAGGGATAAAGAGGACAGATACTCTAGAGTGAGTAAGTGTCCTTGGATTCCTTGAAGATCAAAGAAAAAGATGCGTATAGAAGATAGAACAATTTTCTGTTAAAATGACCAAGTAGGGCTTTAATTGGTAAAGCACCACTCAATGTCAAAGCAGGACACTAAGAGAGAACACCGTTCAGGATATAGAATTATGAAACCCAGGTGCTAGATACATATTTTTTCATTTCAACTCCATCCTACCATGAAAAGGTTAGCCATGGCTGAATTAGCAACAACAGAGTCCACAGTTCTAGTGAGCGATATAAACTTGGCTCTAGGTACATCATACATATTTGTCCAAGTAACATCCCCAAAAGAAAGATTAAGAAGCTGTACCTAGCTCTATGATCCTGGCCAGTTATTCATCCTCTGTGAAGTTCAATTTCCTTCTGTACACCCTGAGAATAGCAATGTTTACTTTTTGAGATTATACCAGGAAGATTATAGCAAAGTTTAAACAGTCAATAAATGATAGCTCCTCCTCTGTCCCTCTCCAGTTCTCTTTCCTCTATAAACATAAAAATAAGTTATTATAAAGTAACCAGAACAATTAAACTGACACAAACTGAGCACTTACAGTGAACTAAAGATTAGTCTAAGTGGTTATGTGTCTGATCCCATGAATCTATGAATTTAATAGCCTCTTGAGAAAAATCCCAGACTTTGAATACATCATATGCCATAACATTTACGTATAACACTCTACTGACTGTCTGAATAAACCACAAATCCAAATAGACAAAAGTAAGATGAAAAGATTTTTATCATAGTTGACTCAATTCGCTACTAAAATAAGAATGACAGAAATCAGAGACTATTGTTGCCTTCATGGCATCTGTTTATTAATTAATTTTAGAAATTTTTGAGGAAAAAAAAAACAATAAAAAGATACCAGCTAGAAACACAGCTCTCAAAAAGTGTCCACAGTAATCAATACGGTATGGTAGTGAAGAAGAGATAGACACACAGATCAATGGAACAGAATACAGAACCCAGAAACAGACACAAATATACTCAGTTAATTTTTGACAAAGGAGCAAAAGCAATTCAACAGAAGAGGGATAGCTTTTTCAATAAATGGTGATTCAATATCTATTGGCAAAAAATAAAACAAGACAAAAGAAATTCCCACAATCTAAACCTCACATCTTCTGTAAAAATATACTCAAAATGGATCACTGACTTAAATGTAAAACTATAACTCGTAGAAAAGAACACATGAGAAAATCTTTGACATTAGGACTGGGTAAAGAATTCTTAGACTTGACACCAAAAGCGTAATTCATAAGAGGAAAAACAGATAAATTGAACCTCATCAAAATAAAAACATCTTCCTCTACCAGAGATCCCATTAAAAGGATGAAAAGACAAATTAGATACTGGGAGAAAATATTTGCAAATCACTTACCACACAAAAGCCTTTTATCTAAAATGTATAAAGAACCCTCAAAATTCAACATAAAAAAATAAATAATCCAATTAGAAAACTGAACACTGACACAGAAAAGACATTCACAGACATTTCACCAAAGGGGATATACAGGTGGCAAATAAACACATGAAAATATTTTTCAACATTATGAGCCATTAGAGAAACACACATTAAAACTACAATATCACTACACATAAGAACGGCAAAAAATAAAAAATATCAATAACAGCACATGCTGAAAAGAATGCAATCATACATTGATTGTGGGAATGCGAAATATTACAGCCATTCTGGAATATAGCCCAGTCATTCCTATCAAAATTAAAAATGGATTTACCATACAGTCCAGCAATCCACTCTCAGGTATTCATCCCAGAGAAATGTCTTGCTTCCACATAAGAACTTGTACATGAATGTTCATAGCAACTTTATTCTTAATAGTAAAACCTGAAAACTATCCAAATTTATTTTAAAGGATGAATGGTTAAACAAATTGTGGTGTGTCTACACTATGGAATACTATGCAGCAATAAAAAAGGAACAGATTACTGATACACACAACAGAAGTTTAGAGGAACTTCAAGGAATTTATGCCAAGTGAAAAGAGAAAATCTGAAAAGGATATGTACTGGATGGTTCTACTTATTTAAGATTGGTGAAATAACATAATAATAGACATGGAGAATAGAGTAGTGGTTGCTAAGGGTTTGGGATGATACTCTAAAGTGGCAAAAGGAAGGAGTCTCATGGTGATGGGTACAGTTGAAAATCTTGGTTGTGGCGGGATTATCCAAGGCCGCTATGAGAGAAAATACCATAGGGCCACACACACAAACACAAGTACATGTATACCTGGTGAAATTTAAATAAGCTCTGTAGATTAATGAGGGTAAATATACTAACTTTGATGTTATACTATAGGTGTACAAAGTATGAACACTGGAAGAGGCTAGAGGAAGATTGCACAGGACTCCTCTGTATATTCCTTTGCAAGCTTCTATGCATTTATAACTATTTCAAAATAAAGAGTTTTTTTTAAAGCAGCCATGGACCTTTATTAATTTTTTTTTTTTTGAGAGAGAGAGAGAGAGAGAGAGAGCATGAGAGGGGGAGGGGCAGGAAGAGAGAGGGACAGAGGATCCAAAGCAGGTTCTGTGTTGACAGGCTGACAACAGTGAGCCCAATGCAGGGTTCGAACTCACAAACTATGAGACCATGACCTGGGCCAAAGTTGGACACTCAACCGACTGAGCCACCAGGTGATCCATGGTGCTTTGTGAACCCTTAAACATATATAATTTATTTATGATAAATAGGTTTGCCAGATATACCAAAAAGAGTTTTATATTTGTTAAATTTTCCTGAAATTAAAACCCACTTCCTTGTCTTCCCTTTCACTGAAAATCTCTCAACAGAATTATTTTGACAATTAGAAGCTGGTATGGATAAAACAGGCCAGTGAGAAATATATTTCTAAGGTTGCCAACTGGCCATAAATGAGCTGGACATTCTATCATTTTAACAACAAGAAAACGACAAGCTGGGGATGAAAGCGTACCTTTTATCTTTAAAGTTTTTCCTGTATATATTGCAGGTTGCTTGGACCTCAATATTGTTTCCATGTTTTATATATTATTTATTTAGTTAGTTAGTTAGTTAGTTTTTATTTCATTTTATGACAGTAAAAAGAACATCGATGTTGCAGAATTGTGATAGAATTGTTTTAAAAAAAGAAAGTGAATTCTTCTGCCTAAAATCAAAATCGTTTCTAATAAAATATTGTTAATCAATATTATTATATTATTACTATATTATTATTATTATATCCATCAATATTAATTTTTGGAAAGCAAATGAACTAATTCCAAAGTTCATACAGAAAAACGGGTTTGGTGATTTTATTTTATTTTTTTTTTAATTTTTTTTTCAACGTTTATTTATTTTTGGGACAGAGAGAGACAGAGCATGAACGGGGGAGGGGCAGAGAGAGAGGGAGACACAGAATCGGAAACAGGCTCCAGGCTCCGAGCCATCAGCCCAGAGCCCGACGCGGGGCTCGAACTCACGGACCGCGAGATCGTGACCTGGCTGAAGTCGGACGCTTAACCGACTGCGCCACCCAGGCGCCCCAAGGGTTTGGTGATTTTAAAATACATCTACAATTTCTTTAAGGAATGGAGTTTAACTCCCCTGTCCTTGAGTGTGGCTACACTTCTAATGACTATGATAAAGTGACAGTGTGTCATTTCTGAGACTAAGTCATAAAAATTATGTGGCCTCCTTCTTGCTTTCTCTTTTTAGATCACTTGCTTGGGGAGAAATCAACTGCAACACCGTGAGGTTGCTCAAAAAGTCAATGGAGAGGTCCATGTGGTGAAAAACTGAGGCCTTCTACCCAAGTCCAATAAATCCTTCAGGCCCCATCAAACTTTCAGATGACTTTGGCCTCAGCTGATATCTTGACTACAACCTCATGAGAGAGCGTGGGCCAGCTGAACCCAGCTAAGTTGGTTCCAAGCTCCTGACCCACAAAAATGGTGACATTAGTAACTGTTTATTATTTAAGTCACTAATGGGAGTAATCTGTTATGCAGCAATAGGTAACTAACATAATGAATAAGTAATAACAGCCATGAAATCTTAAGAAAAAGAATAATAGGGACGCCTGAGTGGCTCAGTCAGTTAAGCGTCTGACTTTGGCTCAGGTCATGATCTCACGGTTTGTGGGTTCGAGACCTGTGTCAGGCTCTGTGCTTACAGCTCAGAGCCTGGAGCCTGCTTGGAATTCTGTGTCTCCCTCTCTCTCTGCCTCTCCCCACTCGCACTCTCTCTCTCTCTCTCTCTCTCAAAAATGAATAAGCATTAAAAAAAAAAAGAAAGAAAAAGAATAATAAAGGGGAATTAACCTGATCATATTGTAAAACATATTCTAAAGCTTCAATAATTAAAACAATATACTACTGGCATAAGAATAGACATACAGATCAAAGAAATATAATAGAAAGTTTATAAATACACAGATCCATGTGAAAATTTAGTATATGGTAAAGGCAACATTTCAAACCAGTGGGAGGAAAGATGCATTTTAACAACTGAGGAGCCAGCTGGAAAAGTAAGTTGGATCCATACTTTACATTTTATAGTAAAACTAAATTATTAATAGATCAAATATTTCAATATGAAATATGAAAAAAGGGTTAAATTATGAGAGAATAATAAACATTTCTGACTGGAAATTCAAAAGCTTTAAAAGAAAAGCTTGATAAGTTTGACCACATGCACACTTTCTGCATGGCAAAAACATTATGGACAAAGACAAATAACAAACTGGAAAAATATTTGCTGCTCATACCACAGATAAAGCACTTATTTTCTTAATGTGTAAAGGGCTCTTATGAATCAATAAGAAAAAGACCAACAACCGAATAAAAAAAATGAGTAACAACTGTCAAACAAGTAAATATATATGGTTTTTAAACTATGAAAAGAAGCTTAATGACATTTAGTACAAGAAATGTGAATTAAATCACAGAATGATATCACTTTTGATCATACTGCCAAAGAAAAAAAATCTTGATAAAACCCTATGTTGGCAAGAGTGTGGAGAAACAGACACTCATGTGCATTACTGGCGGGAGAGCGAATTGGTATCATCTCTGTAAGATAATTTTGGCAACTTTTTTATTTGTCCAAACTACAAATAGACTCTAGAGAAACTGGAACCTTTATACACTGCTGGTAGGAATGTAAAATGGTGCAATCATTTTGGAAAATAGTCTCACTGCTCCTTAAAAGGTTAAACATAGAGTTACCTTATGACCCAGAAATCCAACTCCTAGGTTCATTTCAGAAGAAATGAAAACATATGTTTACACAAAAAATTGTACACAATGTTCATAGCAGTATTCATAATAGGCAAAAAGTGTAAACAACCCAAATGTCCATCACCTGATGCATGTTAAATCAGTGTATTATATGGTCTATTAATTATGCCTCAGTAAAGCTGTTATTTTTTTTAAGTAGCCAAAGAGAAAGACTTCTTACATATGGAGGGACAAAGGATGACATCAGAATTCTTGTCAGAAACAATACAAATAATGAAGACATTGGAAAACATCTTTGAACTACTGAAAGGCAAAAACTAGTCAACCTAGTATTCCATTTACAGAAATGTATCTTTCAAAAATGAATGTAAAACATCACACTTCTAAGTAACACTTGGGTCAAAAAAGAAGCCTCAAGAGAAACGTAAAAACAGTTTGAACTAAATGAAAATAAAAAATACAACTTATCGAAATTTATAGGACATAGTAAAAACAGTGTTTAGAGAAAAATGTATAGCATTAAGTACATATATTATTAGTAGGGAGGATCTAAAATAAAATATCTAAGCTCCCACCTTAGGAAACCAGAGAAAGAATAATTTAAGCCTAAGGTAAGCAGGGAAAAAATATATAAATTAGAGCAGAAGTCAATGAAATTGAAAATAAGAACACAACAGGGAAAATCAACAAAACCAAGATCTGGTTCTTTGCAAAGATCAATAAAACTGATAAACCTCTACGAGGCTAAAGTAAACGAGCAAGAAGACACAAATGACTAAATTCTGATAGATGTGCTGATTAGTATAAATACTGATGCAAGAATGAACCTTGAAAACATTATGCTAAGTGAAAGAAGCAAGTCACAAAGAATTGCATATTATATGATTCTATTCATATAAAATGTCCAGACCAGGGAAATACACAGAGAGACAGAAAGTAGATTTATGGTTGAGTAGGACTAGGCAGGGAGAGAGGTGGGGATAGCTAAAGGGTATCTGGTTTCTTTTTGAGGTGATGAAAATGTCCTGAAATCAACTTTGGTGATGCATATACATATGTGAATTTACTAAAAACCACTGAAGCATACACTTTAAACTAGAATTGTATGATATGTGAACTATATCCAATAAAGTGTCTTAAAAAAAAAAGCAAGGTGCAAAACATTGTATATAGCAGGCTAATATTTGTGTAAGAAAAGATGAGGGGAAGGTGACCAAATATTTGAGCACAAAATGCTTATCTATGCATGGTATTTCAGGGAGGAATCAGGAAACTGAATGTATTTCTTGCCTCTAGGGAAGAGAACTATTTGGAAGAAACTTTACATTATATTCTCCTTTTGCATCTTTTGAAGTTTCACCATGTACAGTATTAATAGGCAGATTTACTATAAAGCTAATGCAGTTTAAGATTTCGGACCCCTCACTTACCTGGGCCCTTCATAAGACCCTAGGAGACACCCTAATGATATGTCTACATGGACATATGTTTTTGTAAAATTTGCAGAAATGAGATATGCTTACTTCAAACAGTTAATCTTGCTGGTTCTTTCCACTCCAAATTCCCCTCCATTTACTTCCCCTTTTATGTGATGTGTGGGGGAGGCAGAAAGGGGAATCTGGCTGTAAACATTTTTGGGATATTGTTAAGGGAAAGTAGACTCAAGAAATAACTTTTAGTTTGGGTTCTGTGAATAGCCATCACTTCCTACAGTTAATTATTGCTAGTTGATCTGCTGTATAAATGACTTCCAGAGATACTCTTATCCACTGTGCCAATTCATCTAGCATTGCAATAAGAAGATACAAGGATGGAAGTTATATTGCACAACGAACACATCCTACTGCACTTGGCACCATAAATATATGGCTATAAGAAGAGAAACAAGGTTTCAAAGGCAGAGTCACAAGACCATCTGGGAAAATTTTTTCCAGTTGTCAGAATACAATTTAAAAAGGACTTTTTTAAATGTTTATTTATTTTTGAGAGAGAGAGGGAGAGAAAGCGATCGAGCAGGGAAGAGAGACAGAGAGGGAGACAGAGGATCCGAAGCAGGCTCCACACTGACAACAGAGAGCCCAAGGTGGGGCTCCAACTCATGAGCCACAAGCTTGGTGCTGACAGCTCAGAGCCTGGAGCCTGCTTCAGATTTTGTGTCTTCTTCTCTTTCTGTCCCATCCCCACTTATGCTCTGTCTCTCTCTGTCTCTCATTAATGAATAAATATTAAAAAAATTAAAAAAATAAAAATAAATAAAAACAAAGGTTTTAATATTGGCACAGGAGTGTCAAAATATTTGTATCAACTTCATGCTTTATTCCAGGCAAAGGCAGTTGCACAATGTAAATACATGAAGACTTTAAACAGTTCAATTCATTTAGTGAAATGTAAGTAGTTTACACAGTTAGAATATAGGATGCAAACCATGCACAGCCAGAGAAGATACTGAAATATAGAAGGGTCAGATGATGACAAAGGGTCAGGTTAAGGAGTTTCAATTTTGTCCTATATATAATGTTCTTAATTTTATATGAGCATCAGAAGTTCCGTGAACTACTTTGAAACTCTATGCAAGATGTTATATGTGCATAATGTACATTTATCTAGGGAGAGAGTCCATAATTATTGTCTAGGATCTCCTAAAGGTTATTATTATCCTTACTGCCATGAGTATCCACTGAAGAGGAAGTTACAGGATTCATTCACCCAAGAACTTTTGTGTGGGTTTACTATATTTCAGGTATGGTGCTTCCTTGGCTAAAGTGTGGAGGTTGATTTGGAAAAGAAGTAGGGCTGGGATGTAGTCACGGGAGGGCAATTTATAGACTTTGGTAAGGCAAGCGATAATAAGATGAAATAAGATCAAAAGAGATACGGAAAACTTTAAGAAGGTAAAATCAATAGGATTTGCTCTCCAATTGGCCTTGGGAAAAGAAAGAAAGGCAGATGTTACTCTTAGTTTTCTAACTGAGATAAATGAGGATGCTATGACCAAGATAGAGTGTCTTCACCAAGAGAGAGAGTAGATTTAGGTATAAACATTATGAACTCAGTCTTGGACATGTTGGTTTGAGTAGCTTGTGGGATTTCAAAGAGAAGATGTTTCTATTAGGATTTATTAGGATCTAGAAAGGAGAAGTCTGGGGTAGAAGTGAACATCTCAGGGTCATTATAAGGCACAGCTGAAACTATACGAGTAGATGAGATCTGCTGAGAAAGTCAAACAAGAAGAAGAATAAAGAAGAGCTCTGGGAAACACCATTTACATCCAGTCAGATTATTATCAAGAACTTTAAAGACAGATTGAGAAAGACTTGGCAGAAAAGTATGTAAGTGAGGACAACATGGTGTTCATGGTGAGAAATTGAATTTGCAACTGGGAAGCAAATGATGATCCTTTGTCGGGTCAATTTTTAGGGAGTAGTGGTGATATAAGCCAGGCTGAAGTGTATTAAAGAGAAAAAGGAATGTGAAAAAGTAAAGTTTTTCCTATTATTCTCTTTTCTGAATTACTATATTAACATATAGTAACTTGCATTCAATAAAATTTACTCATTTAAAAAAAATGTTTATTTATTTTGAGAGAGAGAGACAGCGTGTTGTGAGCAGGAGAGGGGCAAAGAGAGAGGGAGAAAGAGAATCCCAAGCACTGACAGTGTGGAGTCCAATTCAGGGCTCGATCTCACGAACGAGCTGTGAGATCATGATCTGAGCAGAAATCAAGAGTTGGAGGCTTAACCCACTTAGCCACCCAGGCACCCCCAAAATTTACTCATTTTAAATGCAGTTTGATGAGTATTAACAAATGTAAACACCCCATTAGTCATCACCACAATGAAAATAGAAAACATCTTCATCATCCAAAGAGTTCCCTATGCCCCTTCTAGTCAATACCTTCCAACCCTGGCCCCAGGTACCCACTGACCTGCTCTTTGTCACTATAGATAGTTTTTTCTTTTCCAGAATTTCCTATAAGTGGAGCCATACTATATATACTCTTATATCTGGATTCTTTAGTTTTTAGTTCAGCATGCTTCTGCAATTTATTCATGTTAATGAATGTATTAAGTCATTGCTTTTTATTGCTGAACAGTAATTCATTGTATGGATATACCATAATTTATCCATTCACCTATTGATGAACACTTGAATAGTTTCCATTTTTTATTTACTATGAATAAATCTGCTACAAAACTTGTTTTTGTATGGATATATGTTTTCATTCTTCTAGGAGGAGAATTACTGGCACACAAGTAAATGTTTATAACAGTGCTAAACTGTTTTCCAAAGTGGTTATCCCATTTTACACACCCAACTGCAGTTCTAAATCTGAATCGTTAGTATTGTCAGACTTCACAATTTTACCCTTTTTAGTGTATATTTTGTGGTATCACATTGTGGTTTTCATTTGCATTTCTTTAATAACAAATGATGATAGATATCGTTTCACATATTGATTTGTCATTCATATATCTTCTTTTGGGAAGTGCAAGTTCAAATCTTTTGCCTACTTTAAAATTGGAGTAGTTACTTTTGAGTAAAGTTTTTAAATAATTCTTGATAATATGCCCTTTGCCAGATGTACGTATTGTGAATCTTTCACCCAGCCTGTAGCTTGCCTTGTTTTTTTGAACAGTATCTTTCAAAAAGTAAATGTTCTTAATTTTTATGAAGTAAAATATATCATTTTTTAATGGTTTGTGTTTTTTTCTGTGTCCTATTTAAGAAATCTATGCTTATCCTAAGGTTTAAGATATTTTCTTCTATGTTTTCTCCTAGAAGTTTCATAGTTTTAGCTTTTACATCTAGGTTTAGGATGTATTTTGAATTGATTTTCACTTATGGTATGAATAGAAGTTCATTTTTTCCATAGAGATATCCTGTTACTCCAGTACCATTTGTTGAAAAGACTCTCTTTTCCCCTCATCAAATTTCCTTGATACCTTTGTCAAAAAGCCATCTACATGCCTATCCTTATTCTGTTACCAGATCATCTGATTATAACACATCTGAAACCAAGATGTATTATAGTATGTCTTGTACTAAGTGCATCTTGAAATCAGATAGTACAGATCCCTGGTTGTTGGCCAATCTCTTGCTTCACTCTACAAATATACGGCTTGGTACTCAACAAAGACTCAAATAGACTCAAACTCAGATTTCTGGAACTGTTTTGCTGGGTACCACCCTCTTCTCCGGAACTCTGCTTCTGACTGCCTCAGTCTCCTTGATGTTCAATCTGTTGTAACCCTGCTTCAGATCCCTCTCCTTGCATCTAGAATGTGCAAAGGCAAAAACTATGGGTCATTACCAAGTTCACCTCATTTGTTTCCCTTCTCTCAAGGATTACAGACCTGGACTGTTTGTTGTCCAATGTCTCAGAATAGTGATTTTTAATATTTGTCCAGTTTTCCAGATGTTTTATGGCAGAAGGGTAAATTCATATCCTGTTATTATATCATGGACAAAACTGTATTGACTATTCTTACATTAAAACTGAAGGACATAACCCCTCAAACAAGGGAAACCAAAGCAAAAACAAACTATTGGGACTACAAAATTTAAAAAAAACTTTTGCACAGTGAAGGAAACCATCAACAAAACAAAAAACCGACCTACTGAATGAAAGATATTTGCAAATGATATATCTGATATTAATATCCAAAATATATAAGGAACTTCTACAACTCAACATGAAAAAAGAAATAATCTGACTTAAAAATGGGCAGAGGACCTGAATAGACATTTTCCCAAAGAAGACATACAGATGACCAACAGACACATGAAAAGATGCTCAACAGCATTAATCATCAGGGAAATGCAAATCAAAACCACAATTAGATATCCCCTTACACCTGTCATTATGGGTAGTACCAAAAACAAGAAATAAAAATTGTTGGTGAGGATGTGGAGAAAAAGAACCCTGTGCACTGTTGGTGGGAATGCAAATTGGCGCAGCCACTATGGAAAACAGTATGGACATTCCTCAAAAAATTGAAAACAGAAAGGCCATATGATCCACTAATTTCATGACTGGTTATTTACCCAAAGAAAATGAAAACATTAATTCAAAGAGATATATGCACCCCTATGTTTATTGCAGCATTTTTTACAATAGCCAAGATACGGAAGCAACCAAAGTGTCCATCAATAGGAAAGAAGATGTGGTGTATATAAACAACGGAATATTACTCAGCCATAATAAAGAATTTAGTCTTGCCATTTGCAACAATATGGATGGATCTAGAGGGTATATAATGCTAAGTGAAATAAGTCAGACAGAGAAAGATAAATAGCATAGGATTTCACTCATATGTGGAACTTAAGAAACAAAACAAATGGACACAATAAAAGATAAACAAAAAAAAACACTCTTAAATAGAGAACAAACTGGTGATTGCCAGAGGGGGGAGGTGGGTGGGGAAATTAGTGAAATAAAAGAGAATAAGAGCACAAATTTCCAGTTTCAAAAGAAATCATAGAGATGAAAAGTACAGCCTAGGACATACAGTAAATAAGATTGTAATACCGTTGTTTGGTGACAGATGGTGGTTGCACTTATCATGGTGAGCACTGAGTAATGTGTGGAACTGTTGAATCATTATGTTGTGCACCTAAAACTAATATAACACTGTGTGTTAATTATACTTCAATAAAAACCTGAAGGATATAAAATCTCAACTATAAGAGGGGACATTTGAGAGTCATCAGTGTATAGGTAATAATTAAAAATGTTGAAGTAGATGAGATCATCCAGAGTGCAGAACATTAGAAGGAAAGAGAGCCACAGTTGTGCAATGTGTCAGTTAAAACAGTAGCTCGAAGACGTTTCAAGATTTGGGGTTATTTTTGTTTGTTTCTTGAAGATAAGAGGAAAAATTAGGCAAGTGAGTTAGAAGACTACTCTCAAAGCTTGAGAAGCTGATCTGAGTATATAATTAAAAACTGAAATGAGAGTTTGGACATTGGCTCAATATGGTACACAGATATTCTTTTTTTGGGCAGCAGTGTTTGTTTTTTAAATTTTAGTTGGTCATGAATATTTAAAAATTTTGAGATTTCATATAAATATCTGAAAATTTTTGCTTCTCTCAAAAAGTTAGAACAGGTACCATTACTGGGCCTTCATTTCTACAAGATGGAAGTTCTATCCTTTAGGTGGAACACGTGCTGTCTTAGTTTACCCCAGTCCTCATGACTCCCAGCTGGCCTGCTTCTCTCATTTACATCCCGTTTTTAATCCCATGATCACACTTGGATTTGTGTCCCTTTGGCTTAATAAACAGTTATCTACTAAGGAATTTTAAACTTACTAAATTTAAGGTCTTTGTGGAAATCATTAAGGATGTCTGCAAATATTCCACTTTTCCTCTTCCCTCCAGGAATGTGGCAGAATTGCACTTCCCAACCACCCTGAATTTAGACCTAGCCATGTGTGGTAGGCAGTATAACGGCTCCCCAAAGATGTCCATGTCTCTATTCCCAGGACCTGTGAGTATGCTATTAACATGTGGAAGGGGAGAATTAAGGCTGCACACAGAATTAAGATTGCTAATCAGATGACCTTAATTAACATAAGGAGATTATCCTGGATGATCTGGATGGGCCCAATATAAGTAAAAGGATCCCTAAACATAGTAGAGGGAGCCAGAAGAGTCAGTATCAGCATGATGCGATGTGAGAAAGATTCAACTGGACATTGCTGGCTTTGAGGATGGAATGGGACCATGAGTCAAGGAACGTGGGCAGCCTGTGAAAGCTGGAAAAGGAAAGAACAATAGACCAAAAACCTAGAACTTCCATGAGAGATGCAGCCCTACTGACACCTGAGACTCATCTTAGTCTTCTGACCTCTGGAACTGTAAGACAATAAATTTGTGTTGTCCTAAGAGCTAAATCTGTAGTGATTTGTTATAGGAGGAATATGAAACTAACACATCATGGAACTTAATGAAATACAAGAGTGACATTTAATTGCCAGTGTGAGACACCACGGCACTCCCTTTGACTTGCCATTGTAAATTGTAGATGATAGAGATGGGGTGTTCCATCCAACTTGAGTCTCTGAATGAGGAGCAGTGATCTAGCATGGACATGTAACATGAAAAAGAAAAAAAACCTTTGTTTTTAAGCCACTGAGATATCAGGATTTGTTACCATAGCATAACCTAACCTATCTTAACTGACACAGCTCTCTTAGGAAGGAATCATACAACCAAGTTGTTACTCTTACTACATAAATGGGAGACAGGGGTGGTTGTTTCAGCTTCTGGTAAATACTGCATCCTCATTAAAAGGACCAATTGTGGGGCACCTGGGTGGCTCACAGGTGAGCGTCCAACTCTTGATTTCTGCTCAGGTCATGATCTAACAGTTCATGAGTTTGACCCCTGCGTGAGCCCCAAATTGGGCTCTGTGCTTACAGCATGGAGTCTGCTTGGGATTGGGATTGAGACCCATATGAGCCCCACAGCACTTGGGATTCTCTGTCTCCCTCTCTGCCCGTCCCCCCTCTCTAAAATAAATAAACATTTAAAAAAAATTTTAAAGGACCAATTGCACAATAAATGAGGTCATGAAAAATGCTGTCCTGGCGAATAACTTCACAATTAAAAGTGGGAGAGATGGGAGCCTGGCTGGCTCAGTCGGTTAAGCATTCAACTTCGACTCAGGTCATGATCTCACTGCTTGATAGTTTGAGCCCTGCACCAGGCTCTGTGCTGACAGCTCAGAGCGTGGAGCCTGCTTCAAACCTGTGTCTCCCTTTCTCTCTGCCCCTCCCCTGCTCACGCTCTGTCTCTCCCTCTTTCAAAACTAAATAAACATTAAAAAAAAAAATTTGTAAGTGGGAGAGAAAGCCCTTCAAAATCCTTAATATGAGTACTTCTTCATATGACAGAGATTTTGTAATATATCCTACGGGAAATGAAAGGGAGTCCAGTCTTTGTTCTAAAAATGTTGATCAAAATTTATTTTTTTGCTATTAAAGATATCAAAAAAGTTTCATCTTTCACAATAATTTCAGGTAGATGATTCGAGTGGTGCCCAAATTTGACACAACTTCTATCAAGTTCTTTTCATAAATGAACTGTCAGGTTTCAAGGCATTTCAAGATTTTCTTGTGCAAACAACTAATTTTAAATACTCAATAACCAGTTTTTCACTAATGTCCATGTTGCAGTGACGTAAGTTTTGTGTTATCTTTGTAGATATCACTGTTTTGTGTCAAACCAGCAAGAAATTTGTATTTTCTTCCACTGTGTTCTCACATAATTCCTCTTAATTATATTATCAGAGAATCCAAAAGCCTATTATTTTTATTAAAAATTTCTCTTAATAATTACTGCTTTAGTATAACCTGAAAATGTGTTACAATTTGCCGCTAAATGTCAAAATACTTTTTTCATTTATATGCTCATTTTAAAATATCATTTTTGTTTCGTATTGTTAGCTTTTTCATCTGAATTTTGTCTTGGTTCCTTTTCTTTTTTTCTTAAGTTTAAAAAAAATTTTTTTTTCAACGTTTATTTATTTTTGGGACAGAGAGAGACAGAGCATGAACGGGGGAGGGGCAGAGAGAGAGGGAGACACAGAATCGGAAACAGGCTCCAGGCTCTGAGCCATCAGCCCAGAGCCTGATGCGGGGCTCGAACCCATGGGCCGCGAGATCGTGACCTGGCCGAAGTCGGACGCTTAACCGACTGCGCCACCCAGGCGCCCCACTGTTTTTCTTAAGTTTATTTATTTTGAGAGAAACAGAGACAGCAGGAGAGGGGCAGAGAAAGAGGGAGAAAGTAGGTTCCATGCTGCCAGCCTAGAGCCTCATGCGAGGCTCCAACCCACAAAACTGAGATCATGACCTCAGCTGAAATGAAGAGTTGGACACTTAACTGACCTAGCCACCCAGGCGCCCCTTGGTTCCTTTTCCTTTAAAAAAAATTGCCTTGTGAAGGTGTAAATGACATACAATAAGTTGCACATTTTTAAAAGTACACAATTTGTTAAGTTTTTACATATGCATATATCCATGAGGCCATCACCACAGTTGAAAGTGAACATATTATTCTTCACCTCCAAAAGTGTCCTTGTGTCTCATCATATATATATGCCTTGCAAAGATTTTCTCCCAGTCTTTTCACTATCTTAGCAGTGTCTTTTAAAAGCATCGTAAATGTTTAAACTATGTTGAAGTTCAATTTATCTATTTGTGCTTTTCTTGTGATTTTGATTGTGCTTTTGGTGTTGTATCTAAGAAATCTTTGCCTAACATCTAGGTCGCAAAGGTTGTCTATTTTTTTTCCTAAAAATTTTATGCTTTTAGGTTTTTCATGTAGGTCTGTGATCCATTTTGAGTTATTTTTTGTATGGGCTGTGATATATGGATTCGAATTAATTTTTTTGCACATGGATATCTTAATTGTTCCAACACACCATTTGTTAAAAGGCTATCCTTTCTCCACGTTGCAGTTGTGCCCTTAAAACATTTTTTATATTTACAGAAAAGCTGCAAAGATAGAACGGAGAATTCCTTCACCCTGTTTCCCCAATGTTAATATCTTAGTTTTGACAAATGAACTGGAGTTTTGTAAGATGTTAACATTAATATTAGTACATTACCATGAACTAAATTTAGACTTTATTTAGATCTCACTTGTTTTTCTACTTACATCCTTCTTCTGTTCTAGGATCCAACCCAGGAAACCATATTACACTTGTTTTCATGTCTCCTTATGTTTCTTTGATTTACATATAAATCAAATAAAAATGTACTAGACCAAAGCCTTATAACAGAGACAAGGAAGAACTTTAAGTAGTATTCTGAAGTGCTAATTAATAGCTGTGGCTATTAATATTTAAAAGCAAAACAGAGGGTTTCCCTTCGGAGTTCATAATGGACGGTAGTATTCTTCAGTAACAAACATTTCATAAAAGTCATCAAAATAATTGCTCCTTTTAATCCACGAGCATTTGAGAAAATATTAAAATGAGAAAAGCAAATTTAGCATTTATCCAAAAAGCTTTATTAAGAGTTAATTTAAAAAATGGGAGAGTATATATAAGATTAGCTAGTTAAAATAAACAAGTTAGCAGGAATTAATAGGTAATTATTGGAGATTTTATTTCAGATATGACAACTCTGGTTGATTGCTGACTCTTGTGTAATATAGTTATGATGGAAAATCCCAGGTGTAATTTTTAGCTACTGAGCTGTGGCTTTATTCAACCAAGTGAAGCAAGTTCTGGATGACTTGACCCTGCTGTTGAATGACATTTGTGATCAGTTGTGTAACAACACAGCTGGAATGACAGGTGTGAACAGGAATAAAAACTGGAATAAGTACACAATATATGCTCTGTCTAGCTATTTTTTTTTTGTAAATCTCATGGGAGAAAATATGGCTTCTTCACTAGGATTTGCTGACATGGATTCAATATTTCGCAACTATTACTTGTATTCTTTTCAGATACATCTCATGGAGGATGTATTTTTTTTTTAATTTTTTTTTTCAACGTTTATTTATTTTTGGGACAGAGAGAGACAGAGCATGAACGGGGGAGGGGCAGAGAGAGAGGGAGACACAGAATCGGAAACAGGCTCCAGGCTCTGAGCCATCAGCCCAGAGCCTGACGCGGGGCTCGAACTCACGGACCGCGAGATCGTGACCTGGCTGAAGTCGGACGCTTAACCGACTGCGCCACCCAGGCGCCCCTAATGGAGGATGTATTTTAAAGATACATGCCAACTAGATGATTTGCCCATGATGAAGCTGTTCAAACTTTGCAAAATGGGTTCAAAGACATTTTAAGGACTCTGAAATATATTTTCAAGGATTTGAAGAGAAGCTGGACCATAAAGAAGATGGAACATGTTTTCTCTTCTAAAAGCTGATAAAGCTCAAATACGTCATTAATTCCTTTTACATACGCTTACAGGAAAGTTGAAAGAATATTATAAAAACTGTTTTCCCTGAATCATTTGAGAATAAATTGCTGAACTGACGTCCATCACTTCAGGTGTATTCTTACAAACAAGGACATTCCCCTACATCACCATGAACAAAATCAGAAAATTAACACTAATATGTTATTACTATCTGATCCTTAGACCCCATTCAAGTTTCACTAATTATCTCAATTATGTCTTTTAGAGCAAAAGAATCCAATTTACAATAACACATTGACTTCATTGTCACATCTCTTTAGTCCTTTTAGGCTAGAATACTCCTTAGTCCTTTCTTGACTTTTATGATCTTGACAATTTTGAAATCATGGTTAATTTATTTTGTAGAAATGTCCCTCAATTTTGGTTTGTCTAATTTTTCCTGATGACTAGATTCGGGTTATGTATCTCGGCAGGAATATTACAGATATCAGGCTGTGTTCTTTTCCATGCATGCTATCAGGTAGCACATGGTATCCATTTGCCCCATTACTAAAAATATTCACTTGATCATTTGATTATAGTGGTTCACTATGAAATTAATGTTTTCCCCTTTATAATTAGTAAGTAGTTTGTGGGGAGCTTTTGAATCTATGCAAATATCCCATTCCTTATCAATTTAACCTTCAATTTATTTGTTTTCATCTGTATAGGCTCATTCTTATTTTTACAGTGTGTTAAAATCTTTTATTGTCACTTTTTTTTGCAGTTTAAAAGAACTGGTAAAATACATAATATAAAATTTAACTAACTGTACAATTCAGTAGAGGTTAACTATATTCACATTGTTGAATAACAGATCTCTAGAATTTTTTTCCTTTTTTTTTTTTTTTTTTAAAGTAGGCTCCAATGCCCAATGTGGGGCTTGAACTTACAACCCTGAGATCAAGGGTCGCATGCTCTACCAACTGAGCCAGCCAGGCGCCCTTCTAGAATTTTTTCATCTTGCAAAACTACAGAACTGAAACTCTATA
This sequence comes from Puma concolor, assembly GCF_028749965.1. Taxonomy (NCBI): domain Eukaryota; kingdom Metazoa; phylum Chordata; class Mammalia; order Carnivora; family Felidae; genus Puma; species Puma concolor. Next base: position 48,460,562 of record NC_141673.1, read on the forward strand.
CCCACTGAAAAACGACTCTTCATTTCTCTCTCTTCCAAGACCCTGGCAACCACCATTCTACTTTGTTTCCACAATTTCAACTGGAAATTTGGAATCACGATAGTGATTGGGGATTACTCTAGATATCTCAAGTAAGTGGAATCATACAGTACATGTCCTTTGGTGACTGGCTTATTTCACTCAGTATAATGTCCTCATATGTTGTAGCATATAACAGGATTTCCTTCTTTTTAAGATCTGAATAATAGTCCATTGTGTATCTATACCACACTTTATTCATCTGTTGATGGACATTTGGGCTGTTTCCACCTCTTGGATATTGTGAATACAGCTGCAATAAACATGGGTATGCAAATATTTCTTCAAAATCCTTCTTTCAATTTTTTGGATATATACCCAGAAGTGGGATTGCCAGATCATATGGTATTTCTATCTTCAGTTTTTTGAGGAACTTCCATGCTGATTTCCATAGTGGCCATACCATTTTACATTCCCACCAGCAGTGTACTGGTGGTAATATCTAATGATATACATGTGTATATACATATATATACATACACACACACACACACACACACACACACACACACACACACACAAAACTCCAATAAAAAAACCCTCAGGATTCATTCCATATTTCATCCTTTCTATATTTTTAACTTTCTTCTCAGACAGTGGAAAACCTATTTTCTATCTTCCTTTTTCCTGTTTAGTCAGTTCCCTCATATGTAACCCATCTCCCTTCTCCATTGCAACCCTGTTAGATACACAGATCTCTCCTCTCCCTGCTTGAGTTCTGCCACTCCATGCCAGGCCACATTCCTGCATGGATACCCTCCTCACACCTGCTTAGCCTCTGACTCCCCATGTTGGGTTACTCCCATACACAGATGCCCCCCAACCCTGGAGGCTGTGGCAACCCACAACAGGCATTCTTCGAAGACCTCACTCAGGATCTGACTCCCCATGCCAAGGTACAGCCCATCATGAACCTTTTCCTCATTTACTTTGGGCTGTAATGCTCTAAAAGGCTATTCCTTCATGTGGATACTTTGGCCTCTATTCTCCCTAACCCACCCCCCTGCACCACACACACACCCCACCCAGGCTATTCCTTCCATACTGACACCCTGCTAACTCCATTTGGGCTCCAATAGCCTCATCACCCTGCCTGGCTCTGCACCACACACTGGGCCAGCTACCTGCACAGACTCCCTCTTCATCCTGCTCAGGTGAGGCCAGGTCACCCTTTTCTATTCTCTGGAAGGTTTTATGTAACTGGTGTTATTTCTTCCTTAAATGTTTGAAAGAATTTGGCCGGTGGCTTCTTTGTGGGAATTATGGAATTCGATTTCTTTCATAGACAAAAAGGTATACCCACTTTTCTTCTCATGTCAGTTTTGGTAAGTTGTTTTTTGCCCTGTGGAACCTCTATCAATTTCTCCTTTTTCATTCCTGATGTTGGTTATTTTTACCTTGTCTTTCTCAATCTGTATCAATCTCATTAGGGGCTTAGCTTTTAAATTATGTTTTGGAAGTACCAACTGTTGACTATGTTGATTCTCTGCTTAGTATTTTACTAATTTCTGCATTTATCTCTGTAATTGTCTTCCTTCTATTTTTTTTTAAAATTTCCTGTCGTTTTGGTATATCATCAAGGTAGCTCAGATTAGGGGATAGCAAACTTCTGTAAATACTTTTGGTAAATACTTTAGGCTTTGTGAGCCATAGAGTATGTTGCCACTATGCTGTTAGAGTACCAAAGCAGCCACGAACATGCCTATATGAATGAGTGTAGGTCTGTTACAATAAACCTGTATTTATAAAAACAGGCAGGGGGCAGGATTTGACCTATGTGCCATATGTTGCTGACCCCTTGCTTAGATCATTTGATCTCTTATAGGCCTGTTTCCATTACCTGTCATTTCTGTAAACGTTTGTCTGTATCTTGTCTTCTAGTAGGTAAATCACATTATTTTTGACTGAGTGCCAGAACTGCACCTGAAGAACTGTAGATAGTTTGAAACTCTGGACGATGTTCATCTTCCTCCAGATAACTACGCTTGCTTCTACCAGGCAGGTAGACTATCACTTGCAGTACCTTTAATTCAAACAGGGATTGAGAAAATTTGAATATGGATGAGCCCTTTGGGGTCCCAAATGAAAACCTGATGTGTATACTTTTTCTTTGCAGCCCTCAACTGTAGTTTGTGTCTCCTTAGCCCTGTGCATCTGTTAAAAATTGTGTTTAGCATCCAGACCTCTTGGCCTCTACTTTCAGAATTGAAATTTTAGAATACTTTTCAGAATGTCAAATGCCAGACTCGTATTTCCTTTTCTAGATTTTAACCCTGCAATTCTTCATGCATGCTTGCTTTTGATGCTTTCAAACAGATACACAATTTCTCCAGCTGTTCCAGTTGTTTTCAGTGAGAAAGTAAGGCCTCGGCCATTTATTCTGCCATTGCGGGAAACAGGACTCTCTTTGTACTAACCCAGTACACGGTGTGCCTTTTCAAAGCACAGATTTGAGTCTCCAGCTCAGAAAATTATGTTCATGTTTTAGAACTTCCATTATGAATGTTAGGCTTTTTTTTTTTTTTTGCCTGCCTTTCTAATTCTGCAATTTAAAAATTCTTTTTTGAAAGCAATACAATAGTTCTTAAACCTTAAAAAAAACCCACTTATTGTGCTCTTCACTTTTATTTTCATTTCATTTTCATATGGTGCTTTTTCTTTTCTTTCCTCAGTCTGTCATTTCACATTTCATCCTCTTCTGCTATGTAGCCACTTATATTTTTTATCTTGACACTTTCTTCTACCATAGCAGTAACTGCTTCACTGTAGCTTTTAGTCCATGGCAAATGTTTGACAGGTTGATTCCTTTCATTTGCAGGGTATGGGGCAGGAATATAAACAGGAGCCCCAAACCGTATGTCTAAATTTAAAAGTTATTAGGTTAAACATTAAAACTGTTAAATATACTCAACTCTTCTATTTGACAAATACACCTTCAAAACATCAAAGAAAGATGTGTAAAGCTATGGTTTTAATATGAACTGAAATTCAGTAAACATCAGATAAGTAAATGTAATTATTACTGTACATGTCTAGGTGTTCTCTTGAGGGACCAGGAATTCTTGCATACAGCATAAAATAAGCACATATTTCATAAGTTCTATCACTTATCCCATGAATTTTATTTTTTGCCTTTATTTCAGCACAATCCTTAATAATGTTATGCTATTTTCACATAGTTTGTGTTCCATTGACAGTAATGATCTACAAAATCACAAATTTGAACATAATCTTATTCAAAGTATATCAAATTTGTACACACGTGTATACACTTTGGTCATAAAGAGAAGAAAATCAATGCTTGGCACTTAGGGGGAAACAATGCTTTGTCATGGGGGAATCTCTTGCATTTGTGCGAAGGGGGAACTTGACAAGTTAAGTCTTTTCTGTGTCCCCATACTTCTGACACTCAAATCCTCCCTGCTCTATGAAGCAATGTCAGTAGCAGCACGATCCACAACCTGCACGGTATTTGGGCACACTTGTCTTTTGAAGATACTAAGCAGAGGATTTGGGAAAGCATTTCCCTAGGCCCTTAATGGGTTTATTCACAAGAACAGAAGTTTACAGTTACTAAGTGCACTGTGTTGGCACTGAGCATCAGATTCAAAGTGACAGTGCTGCCTATGTGTTCTTTAAGAAATCTGTGTGCTAATGATACGTGAGCTCCTCTAAAGTGCGGGATCCACAGCAGAGGCTCCTTTTGTCTAAGGGTGGTACTGGAATTTGGTTATAATTTTCATCTTCTCTACAAAATTTTTTTCTGGTTACTTTTTTTGTCTGATGCCAAGTTTTACCCCTCTCCTTGCATTTTTTTCTTTAGTATCTTTGTATCAGTGGAATGCCAAATACTTCACACTGTATATCCTTGCTAGTAGCTCTTTTAAAAACTTTCTATCCCTCCTCCCCCATGACTCCAATAGTCTTGTCTGTTCACACTTGTTTTCAATACCACTTACATATTTTGTCATTTATGGATTTTGATCTATAATCCAGTTTTACAGGTCAAATTTTGTGCCCTCCCCCCCCCCCCCCAAAAAAAACCAGGTATGTTGAAGTCCTAACTCCTAGTAACTCAGAATGTGACCTTGGAAATAGGGTCACTGCAGATGTAATTGGTTAAGACTGAGTCGAACTGGAGTAAGGTGGGCCCCTAATCCAACATGACCGGTGTCCTCATAAACAGACAATTATGAAAAGTTGGAGAGACACAGAAGAATGCACGTTATAACGAAGACGGAGATTGGAGCTATGCAACTGCAAGCCAAGGAGTGCTGAAGTCTGCCAGCAAACTGCCAGAAGCTGGGAAAAGGACCGCCCTACCGCTTTCGGAGGGAGCATGGCCCTACTTACACCTCGATTCTGAACTTCTAGGCTCCAGAACTGTGAGTCAATAAATTTGTTGTATGGCAGGTACCTTGTTACAGCAGCGTTAGGAAAATAACATGCAGGGTGCCCTCCTGCCCACTTGTTGCTCTGGTTGGTGTCTAGCAGGTGGAGGGAACTCTGAATCTAAGCTGTCACGAAGTTCACTGCCTACCATCCTCCACATTTATAAAAAGATTCTGTCACTAGAAATGCCTACATGATTACCCCAAAAGGAATGGGCTCCTATTCCATATGCTAACCTATAAAGGATCCTGAATAATTATATATAAAGGGTATTTTCCTACGTGGAGGCAAATGAACTTCTCCATAGTATAAGTATGGCTGCAATATATAAGACTTTTGAGTTACCGCAAGCTAAGTGCTTGCACTGTTAGGAACAAAGGTTCTCTATAAGTAGATACACAATAAGTTCTGGTAAAAGTCATTATGTCTTCGAAGTCCCATATGAGACACAGGCTATGTGAGAGAAATGGGAAGCTCCATTGCAAGAACTGCGGAGGCCTCAGTGAGGTCACTACTCCAGACCTTTAGATACTCCTGCTACTCCCTAACCATCAGTAGCTCACTGGAAAATAGCTATTTTGCAAAACTGTGTACTTCGTGGGGGCTTCCAACTTTATATAAGGCAACAGTGCAGAGGGCTTGGACACTCTGAATAAATCATCATGACCCCTGGTTTGTGCAACAGTCCAAACATCTACTGATTAATAAAAACATCCCCTCTCAACTACTTTCCCATTTATTTGCTCTTCATAGTATTCTTTTAACGACTATTGCCTCTCTCCCCTCCCATTCCCTTCCAAATTCACTCCAATCATTTTTATGCTCACCACCCCACTAAATCATACTATTCAAAGTCACCAATGAGTTTCAGACTGTCAAATCAAATGGTCAACTCAGTCTTCATCTTGCTGAACCCCTCAGTAGCATGTGACACACTTCATGCCTCTTTTATGAAACGTGGCTTGAGACACCTTCCTATTTGTCCCTTCCTTCCTCTGTGCCTCCCTTCACCCTTCCCTTCCCTTCCCTCCCCTTCCCTTTCGCTTCCCTTCCCACCCTTCCTTTTTTTGGCTCTCTCACCTCACAGGCTATCCCCTCTTAGTATTCCATGTTGCATCATCCCATTTTCTCTATTTCTAGCCATAGAAGCACCCTATAGTTCAGTCTGCTCACCTTTTCTCTTCAGCCATCATCAACCTCTTGGTGATCTCACCTGGCCCCACTGCTTTAAATACCATTTAGACACTGAAATCTCTCACAATTGTATCTCTGGCCCTAACATTGTCCCTGAATGCCAGATAAGTATATCCAAATGACTACTTGATGTCTCCACTTAGAGGCAAACTCTAAGTTTCCTCAAACTCTACCTCTCGATTCCTGTTCCCCCATCCTCTAGTCTTCTTCATCTCAGTAGAAGACAACTGTGTATCTTGTTTGTTTCTTAGGTCAAAAACTTTAGAGATCTCTGGTTTTTTCCTCTCACATTCACTTCTTGTCCATCAACAAATGAAATTGGCTCTACCTTAAAAATATACTCAAGGGGCGCCTGGGTGGCGCAGTCGGTTAAGCGTCCGACTTCAGCCAGGTCACGATCTCGCGGTCCGTGAGTTCGAGCCCCGCGTCGGGCTCTGGGCTGATGGCTCAGAGCCTGGAGCCTGTTTCGGATTCTGTGTCTCCCTCTCTCTCTGCCCCTACCCCGTTCATGCTCTGTCTCTCTCTGTCCCAAAAATAAATAAGCGTTGAAAAAAAAATTAAAAAAAAAAAATATACTCAAGATCTACTGCTTCTCCACTGCTATTACCTCAGTCTAAATCACTATAATTTCTCACCTACACTAATGCAAAATCATTCCAATCGGTCAGCCTGCTTCCACAGTTGCTCCCAACAGCCTATTCTTCAGACAGCAACCAGTGATAAAATGTAAGATTATGTTGTTCTTTTGTTCATACTCTTCCACGTTTCCTGTCACACCATGAGTAAAAACTAAAATTTTTATCATTCCCTATAAAGCCTTACACAAGTCCCCAAATACCTTCCTAAATCTATTTCCTACCATTCTCTTCTTTTCTCATTTTACCAGCCTTTGCTTCCTCAGTTACCTTTCAGGGCATGTGCACTTATTATTTCCTCTGCTACAATGGTCTTCTCCTTGATACCTTCTACCTGACTGACTTCCTCTCTATCTTCAGATCTCTGTCCAAACTGCACTTTGCAAGGGGCTTCCCTCATGAACCCCCTACAAAAATACACTGTTTCACTTAATAATGCTAACACCAACTTATCTTTCCTCAACAAAAATGAACTCCAAGAGTGATGTTGTCTGTTAGTTACATTCAGTGCTGCATTTCTAGCACCTACATGGGTGGCCAGCACATTTGTTCTATGAACAAATGAATCCTACCTAGAGATGCTAACCATAAAATGTGCTGATTCAGACACCATATTTGACCTCACATTAATCCTTATTCTAAGACTTCCTGAGTACTGAAGCACAGCCTCTTCTGGAGCGAACCTTGAAAAGTACACATATAAAAACACCTGAAAAGTGAAATTCCTGAGCTGTATCTTCTTCAACCAAGGTATCTCCACCATAATCAACAAGAACTCAGTCATAGTAGATTGGGAACCCTCCAAATTGATGAAAATATCCCATTGCTTCATGGAAAAATCAACTGCTCATCTCTTCACTAGTTTTGAGATGAAGGTTTTTGTTTTGTTTTGTTTTGTTTTGTTTTGTTTTAGTCTGGCTCTAAATGGTGCCTGGCATCTAGTCGGCAACTCGGTAATTCCTGTTAAGAATGAATGCACGGAACCCATTGGTAATTAAGGCCTTTCAAGTATTGCAAGACACTATTCACTACCATCCAATACTAGTTTTCCTAACCCAGCCTGGCCTGCCACCTAATGGTAGTTGTTTCTAACACTGTGCTAGGTAGGGCCCATTCTGTCCCATGAAGACTCTCGTTCTGAGACTTCCATCTTAGCCAATTTTTTTTTTTAGGAAGCAGACTCCACAAATAATGTCAACATTCCAAGATTTGGGAGATGTTAGCACAAATAGCTATTTTTCAAAACAGTACTTGGAAAACTGGAGGCAGAGCAGAAATGGATTGGCACAGGCAGAGAATTGTCCAAGTTGGGCTGAGATACAGGCTCACCAGAGTGGCTCTAGAAAGCATAAAATTCTAAACATTCTGCTCAGTGAGGGAAGGATGGCTGTTGAGACTACATCTAAGTACATTTATTTATCATTGCATCACATCCAAGACAATACATGCACTTTTGTGTAGCCTCATGTGCAGTTCAAAATGTTTACCTTGTTACTGACCATCATTGGTAACTGTACTTCTCCCAACACCCACTCCAGTACCCTGGACACTGGTGACCAGGCATTTGGCTTCCTTTACCCAGTAGTATGTGAAGTACCATGTGAATTTTAAGGTTGTTTCAAGGGAAAGTGGTGTCATGGACTGACTTCTGATAATATAAACCTTAGGCTCTCCTTTGATGTTATCTGAAATTTTTAAATAGAACATATCAAAGCAACCATTCTGATGAACAAATATGACACCTTAGGAGCCCCTTGAAATATTTCCCTTGATTGTATTCCTCTAGCTCCCTGCCCCCAGAACTACCATGCTGAATATTAGTAATGATTTCCTTGTATTACTTTTCGGTTGTTTCCTTAATATAGGAATCCCTAATACACTCACTCACTCACTCACTCACTCACTCACTCACAATTTTGCCTGTCTGGGAACTTTATATAAATGGAAGAACACTGTGTGGATTCTTCTGTGACTTGCTTCTTCCAGTAAACATAATTTTAAAATTCATTTAATGTCGCTTCATGCACCTAGATTTCTTGTATTTTTAGGCCAGGGTATTTCATTGTACAAATGTCCTATTTGTGTATTCAGTGGACATCTGAGCTGTTCCGAGGTTTTTTGCTATTAAAAATGTTGCAAAAAACATTCTTGTAAATGCCTCCTAGTGCAAAGATACAAGTTTCCCTGGGGTATATATGCACATTTACTTTACAAAGTAATGTTAAACTGGCTTCCAAAGTGGTCATACCAATTTGCACCCCTTCCGGCAGTTATTTTTTATTGCTTCATATCCTAGCCAATACTTAGAACCAATTAAATATTTTTTGTCAATTTTGTATATATGAAATGGGACCTATAGGGGCACCTGAGTGGCTCAGTCAGTTAAGTGTCTGACTTTGGCTTAGGTCATGATCTCGTGGTTTGTGGGTTCGAGCCTGACATCGGGCTCTGTGCTGACAGCTCAGAGCCTGGATCCTGCTTCAGATTCTGTCTCCTTCTCTCTCTCTGCCCCTCCCCAGCTCTGTCCCTTCTCAAAAATAAATAAATGTTAAAAAAAATTTTTTTTGCAATGACACCTATGATCTTAATAGGCATTTTTTAGATTACTAATGAAGTTAGTATATCATTTCATATACTTATGGGACATTCTGTGAAATGTCAGTTCATGTCTGTTGCCCATTTTCCTGTTGGGTTTCTGTCATTCTTATAGATCTTTTATATCCTTAAAATATGGGGGGGGGGGCACCTGGGTGGCTCAGTCGGTTAAATGTCCAACTCTTGGTTTTGGCTCAGGTTCTCATGATTCATGGGTTCAAGCCCCACGTTGGGCTCTTGCGGACAGAGTGGAGCCTCCTTGAGATTCTCTCTCTCCCCCTCTTACGGTCTATCTCAAAAATAAATAAATTTAAAAAAACCTTTTTTTTAATGTTTATTTTTCAGAGAGACAGAGTGTGAGTTGGGTAGGGGCAGAGAGAGGGAGGGAGACACAGAATCTGAAGCAGGCTCCAGGTCCTGAGCTATCAGCAGAGTCTGATGTGGGGCTCAAACTCACAAACCATGAGATCATGACCTGAGCCCAAGTTAACCAAGTTAATACTTAACCAACTGAGCCATGCACACACCTTTTTTTTTTTTTCTAATTGTTTTTAATGGTATTTATTTTATATTCTTGATAGTTCCTTTTCCAGACTGGAGCTTCTCTTTGCACTATCTTTGTGGTATCTTCTAACGAGATGTACTTCACGTATTCACCTTCATCAATCTTTCCCCTTTGATTTATACTTTGCCCTAAGAAATTCTTCTCTAATTCAAGGTCGTGAAATTATTTCCTACAGTTTCTTATATTTTCCTACATTTTCTAGCCTTGCCTCTCCCATTCAGTCCACATTTAATCCACTTAGAACTCACATTTATGTATAGCACTAGGTAAAAATCTAGTTTTTCTCAGTATAGTCCATAGTAGTTTCCATTCTAAAAATCCAGTTTATATATTTGTGGTTTTGGTCTCTCTATACTGTTCAATAGTTTATGTATTCCTGCTCTAAGACTTACTACACTGCACTATCTTACAATTCTTGACTGACAGGGCATCTTCACCTGTCTCATTCTCGTTTATCATTTGCCTTTAACTTCCACATAAAGTCTAGAAACAGACTGTCAAGTTCAATGACAAAAAGAAATCTCTTGGAATTTTAATTGAATTTGCATTAATGCTAGATCAGTTTGGAGGAACTGTTCTATTTATAATACTTTTTGTTCATGAACATGGTATGTCCATTAAGTTGGAGCTATAGTAATGTTTTCCAATAATGGTTTAAAACTTTCTCCAAAGAGGACTTGCACATCTTTTATTAAATTTAATACTAGCTACTTTATATCTAATTTCTATATTGATTTTGTGTTCACAGAGCTTGCTAATCTATTAATTCTAATAATTTATCATTGGTGTTTCATTAGTCTATAATTCTTCATTAGTCTATATTATCTCCTATCATCTGTAAACAATGGCCACTAGGAAGACCCACTATCACATTCTCTAGAGTGGCTCTTCTGATTCCATAGTAAAGTGGATTACTTTACTTTGCTGCTACTGGATCTTTCTAAATTTGTTTCCCTGTGAAACGAAGTACTCCAGTAAGATTGTTTTGACACCTAAATGAAATAACACATGGGAAAGTGGCCAGCATATATTAGTTTCATCAACTCTTTTCTTCCAGACAGCCCATTGCTTTCTTTCTTTGTATGCTCAAGGTATTTTGCACACCGCAATAATTTTGAGTATTCATTGAGTAGAAATTATTCTATTTCCTGGCTCCCAAAAACAGAAGAATGGGCCCATTCCTGAATCCCATACTTGGTACAGAGTTGGCATTCAAATGCTAAAAAAGATAGGCTTTCACCTAGGGTTAAAAACAAAATACAGTATTAAATAACTAAATAAAATTAAGCCCACTCTTATACCTACCATGAGAATTCTATTCAGAATAACATTAGGATACTATACACTTCTTCAAAGAAATGTTAAATATATTCTCTAATTAATGGTCTATGTATAGAATTACAAAATTTGTTAAGTACAAAATACCTTCCCTTCAAATGACATATTGTGTGCATTGGGCAAATTCATATTTTCAGTATTGGGTACCTGGGTGGCTCAGCTGGTTAAGCGTCTGACTTATCAGGTCATAATCTCACAGTTTGTGAGTTCGAGACCCACATCAGGCTCTCTGTCAGCACAGAGCCCACTTCAAAGCCTGTCTCCCTCTCCCTGTCTCTCAAAAATAAATTAAAATTTTTTTTCAGCCTAAAAAGGCAAGTAAAAAAGGTTTCAGTTGATTCCATAGGAAAAATAAGAGTATTATTTTTATGACTTCATTTTGGTTTGATTGTACTTCTGTGACTTAACAGGAATATTGGATCAGAAAAGAATCGTTTAGCTCTCTTTTGGATATTGGAACTTGGCTTGGATCTCTCAGTTCTTGTGTCTGCCCTTTATTGGTTGTATTTGGGTCTGAATGCATACAAATGAACTCAAGTATAAAATGGAATTACTGAATCATGACTTATTCTTTCCTTATATAAAGCTATCACTAGATGGCAGCACACTAACCTTTTAAGATGTTTTTAAGTTTAAAACTTAAACATTTAAAGTCACTGTAAAAATCACAAAACACTTAAAAATAAGACACCAGTTTTCACTTCCAAAATGGGTATATATTTTCAAAGCAACAATTATTGAAAAGTATGTGGAGAAATATGATTTTTCATATACAGTTGGAGTGAAGGTGATCAGAGGGCAACCTCATGTGTCAAAAAACCTCAAATGTTCATATTCACTGAATCAAGAATTCTAATAAACGACTTTCTGGAAAACAGAGATATACACTTAGATTTACTTAGGAGAGTCACTGCCATATCCTTCATACTAGTAAAAAATCAAGTGAAATAACCTGAATATCCAACCACAAGAACCGATTAAAACCATAAATTGAAATATCAGGCAGCCAGGCATTAAAAGTTTAAAAACCCAATTTATTGATCAGTACTGTGCATAAGTCACTTAGGCATCTTGTCCAAATGCAGATTCTGATTCCCTAAGTCTGGGATGGGGCCCGATTCAGATTTGGAACAAGTTCCCTATTCAGGTGATGCTGACATCGGTAGTCTGTAGATTACACTTTTAGACCAATTAATAAGAAAATGTTGATACTGTGAAAACACTCAAGTGACCCCATATAACCCACCTATACATTGTCTCTATAAAAGACTTATTCACAGAACATAGATGTCCAAAACCAACTACTTTTTAACTTTATTTTTTTAGTAATCTCTATACCCAATGTGGGGCTCAAACTCATGACTCCGAGATGAAGAGTAACACGTTCTTCTGACTGAGCCAGTCAGGCACTGGAGAATTTCTGCTCTTACTAATTATATGTTTACTATGAATCCGTTCTGTTCGCTTTTAGACTATGTCAATAATACTTTTTCCTGTGACTTCATGACCTTGTATTATATAAACCAATGAAATGTTGAGTGCAAATAGAATTGGTTCAATGAAAACTAAGTTTAAAATTTGGTAAGACTCAATAAAGATGAGTCACTTTAAAAACTGCAGTTGACAAAGACACACCACTTCATACCCAGTAAGATGGCTATTATCAGAAAAACAAAAAATAACTGTTGGCCAGGATGTGGAGAAACTGAAATTCTTATGTACTGATGGTAGGACTATAAATGGTGCAGCTAGTGTGGAAGTTTTGGGGTTCAGATTCTTGTACACCAATATTCACAGCAGCATTATTCATCGTAGCCAAAAGGTGGAAAAACCCAACGTCCATCGACAGATGAATAAAATGTGGCATATACATACAATGGATCATTCAGCCATAGAATGTGATGAAATTCTGATACATGCGATACAACATGGATAAACTTTGAAAACATTAAGTGAAATATGCCCGTCACACAGGACCACATAGTGTATGACTCCACTTATGTGAGGAACCTAAAATAGGCAAATTCATAGACAGAAAATATAGTAGAGGTTGTCAGGGGCTGGAATGAAGCAGGAACGAGGAGTTATCGTGTAATGGGTACACTGTTTGCTTGGGACGATGGAACAGTTCTGGGAATGGACAGTGGTGAAGCTACACTTTGTGAGTGTACTTACTATCACTGAAATGTACACTTCGAAAATGGCTAAAATGAGATTTTAAAAACTGTTCTACAATTTGAAAGATGCTGCTGAATCAGCTCTTACAACTAGTATTACAGGTTTCCCCGCTAACCAAAAATAGAGGTAAGACGGCATAAAGTGAAGGAATTACCTTTAATTTATATGGGAAACTTTTTGAGCATTCCCAGGCCCAAAAGATAACCTCAGGCTTAGGACACGTTTTGCTAGAGGATGTACAAAATAAATCAAGATGAAGCACAGATGCTCACAGTTCAAAGCATTGGCAGTTCACTGTGGAGCGTAGTTCCCCGGGAAGGAGCTTCACAGTACCACTCAGCGGCTCAGGGTGCATGCAGCCTCTTTAATGGCTTGTAAAACAAATGCTCAACACTATTTTCACCTTTTGCCTTTTTTCATCAAAGCAAAAATCTTCAGATTTCCTTAGGTTAGCAAAAACAGGCACTAATGTAGGTCTTTCACAACAGTGAAGCAGCATAAATGCAAACTTTTGCAAACTGGGGGATACCTATTTAGGCTTTGGCTAAAAGGTAATGTGGTAGACCTGCACTTGAGACATTAATTCATTCAAACATTTATTGAACGTCTATGTGCCACACGCTGATCTAAGAACTTGGAACTAAAATGAGGATTTCTGCTTTCGTGGGCTTCTATATTCTAATGAACAAACATACCATGTATTGTGTTAGGGAACATATGTTAATATATGCTTGGGAGAATAAAGCAGAGTAAAAGAGTTATCAGGTTTCTGTTCTTTAATAGAAAGGTGAAAATAAACCTCATTAAGATGACACTGTTTTGCAGATACCCAAAGCATTCCAGGCAGGGGAAATGGCCCCTGCAAAAAGGCTGAGAGGCAGAAGCATGTCTGGCCTATCTGAAAAAATGAGGCCAAAGTGGCTGGGATGCAAGGAGCAGGGAGTACAGAGTAGTATTGGGAGATCTGCTCAGAGAGGTAACAGGGGTCAAATCGTGGAGAAACTTTATATAAAGACTGGAGCTTTTCTGGTAAAAACGGAGACACTGTAGATTTTGAAGAGACATGATAAAAAATCGACATTTGTGCTGAGAAAAGATTGTACAGAAGCAAGAACAGAAAGCGGGGAGACCTCTTGGAATTACTGAAGTAATACAGGCAAATGACGAAAGCAGTGGAAGTGGTAAGTGGTCAGATTCTTGGTATTTTCTGACTATAGACAAAAAGATCTCCTGATATACTGGATGTGAGGTAGAAGACTGATTGCAAAGTTTGCACCTATGGAATGAAAATGATGCTATTGGGTGTTAGCTAATGAGAAAGACTGAGGGCTTAGCAGATGGTGGGGGAGCGGTGAAGAGTTCAGTTTTGGCATGTTGCTGGACGTGCCTATTAGATATTGAAGGTGTCTGGTAGACAGTTTGGGGAAAAGGTCTGAAGTTTGAATTGGAAATCTAAATTTAGAAATTGACAGCATACTAATACCCAAAGCCAGGAGACATCAGGGAGGCTAAACATCCTCAGAGTAACCCCAATTAAACGTCTAGGGAAGAAAAACAGCAAAAGACTAGGAAGGATGTAGGGAGTAATAAAATTTAAATGAAAGTCTCCATTTATGACTCCCAGCTTTATCTGCTTATTTATGCTAACAGATCAACTTCTGATAAAAGGGCATGTTCTCAGTATTTGTGTAAGCAGGGATAACAACTGGTAGAAGGTAACTCTAGGTAGGATCACTACCAGGTATCCTCAACGGAGATGAGAAGTTGCTCCTTCCATCTCCATCCTCCCTTTAGTGTCCATTCACATACTCAGATCATTTAGAAAGCCCAGGACAGCATATAACAGACTGCTATGGAAGCTTATAGGTAGGCAGTCTCCCAGTGGGCACAGATACACATAGCATTTTCATAAGTAATGTGAAATATGAAAGAGCTTAAAGCTTACAAATCCTGGAATAATTTGAGTTGCATAAAAATAACTGCAACAGACAAGTGTTTACAATGGATATACTATTAACTGAAAACCAGCCATCACTAAATTCAGTAACAATTAGCTCTAGCCTTCACATTCTGCAAATCACCTTCTAGAAAATTGAGCACATTCTTAGATTAGATGATTAGGAAAATTCTTTAGTTTGTATTTTCATTTAAGGTGATTCCCCACCCAACCCATCCCCTACCTGTGGAAATCCGACGAGGCAATAATGTAAAATGACTTAGTCAGTTTGGGGGATAAAAAAAACTAAAGTGATACACAATGGTACCAAAGTTTCTATACTGCACTGGGGTGAAGCCCAATTTCTTAGTCGATGCCCAAATTATACACATACATAAATATTTAATATATATAAATATATATTTAAAGTAGGTTCCATGCTCTATGCGCAGTGTGGAGCCCAACACAGGGCTTAAACTCACAACCCTGAGATTAAGACCTGAGCTGAGATCAAGAAAGTCAGACACTTAACTGACTGAGCCACCCAGGAGCCCCTAAAGAAGTATGTTCCTAAATGGTTACAGTTCAGGTATCAATAGCTTTTTAAATTAGCACTAATGGCAGAGCGGGGGCATAGTTTGATAGCATTCAGCAAATAACCGAAAAGTCATAAACACATCCTAACTTCGACTCACCATTCTGCTAGCAGTCAGGTAACTCTTCAGAGCCTACTGGCTCACTTGAAAAAGAATACTATCTATCTTTTACGGTGATTTAATAAACTAAGAGAATAGGTACTAGAGCCATTTCTAAAAATGCTGATGGCACCTTTCCCCCTATCAAACCAACCAACCAACTAACCATCAAGAGGGTAACTCTATTCTGCAGCTGGGTTGACAACCATTAAACAGAAAAGTGATAAAAACTATTATTAATGCCTTTCCCATCCCAGAACTTGACCCAACTACCTACCTTATGGGTGACTGAATGTGTTATTAAGTGGACTGCCACCACAAAAATGGAGCCTGCTCTCAGCTAGACTAAGTCCCAACAAACCTATCAACATCAGTTTATTCTCCCAAACTTAAACCACAAACCCTTGCACAATGTCCTCAACTGTTTTGAAGTCACTAGACAGGTCTTAAAATCTATACCACCTACTTACACAGCCCCCAAACTTCTGTGTGTGTGTTTTAATGTTTATTTTTGAGACACAGAGCACAAGCATGGGAAGGGCAGAGAGACACAGAATCCGAAGCACATAGCCTGACATGAGGCCCAAACCCACGAACCGTGAGATCATGACCTGAGCCAAAGTAGGACACTTAACCGACTGAGCCATCCAGGTGCCCCTATTTTTATCTGTTATCTTCCCTCCTGAGGAAGGAATGTTTCTCTTCTAATCCAAAGCTACTTCCTCTGGGCGCCTGGTGGGCCTAGTTGATACAGCACAGGACTCTTGATCACAGAGTCATGACTGCAGCCCCGTGCTGGGTATAGAGCTTAAATTTAACAACAAAAATTAGCTACTTCCTCTCCTACTGCTGATCTCAATGAGCATCATTTCCTAAACCAGAAACCTGAAGTTGTATCAGACTCATCCATTTCGATGGTTTCTTCTCTATTTTACTACAAAGTTATGGCTTTAACCCATGTCTTCAAAACTCCAAAACCATGTAACAAATTACTCTTGCTATTTCTTGGATCTCAAAAGGCACTAAATTCATACTATCTCCACATCTTTTTCCAAAACTTCCTGACTTGGGCAATGACATAGCATTACATAAGCTGTCAAAGTCATTTTTCTCACCTCCTATCTAAACATCCACTAAGTATATCAATTCAGTTTCCTAGGTCTTTCATGAAATCAACTTTTCTCTACTTCTATTATCCTATCTCCCTGTAGTTGAAGATTGCTGTAATGGCTTCACTGGTTTACGTGATCTATTCTTTTACTGATTTAATTTTATAGCCAAAAAGTTTTGAAATGCTAGTGACGGGACACTTCAAACTTCAACGATTCCACATCATGGGGGGGGGGGGGGGCAATCTTTTCTTTTTTTAAATTTTTTAATGTTTATTTTTGAGAGACAGACTGAGTGTGAGTGGGGGAGGGGCAGAGAGAGAGGGGGAGACACAGAACACGAAACAGGCTCCAGACTCCTAGATGTCAGCACAGAGCCTGATGCAGGGCTCAAACCCACAAACAGCGAGATCATGACCTGAACCAATGTTGGATGCTCAACCGACTGAGAGGGGGGGGGGGGGGGGAGAAGAGGGCAATCTTTACTGTGATTTACAAGCCCCATCGTCTTGGCTCTTGCCTTTTTCCTGAAACCCATACACAAGCTAATGATTCTCACTTCCCACTTGCGCCAATCTGGCATTCTTCCAATTCCTACTAATCTGCTCCCTCCTGCCAAAAGCCCTTTTGTGCAAACCTCTTGGACCAGAAGGGATCTCCTTTCCCCCTTCACCAAGTCTTATTCGTTCTTCAGGTCTCGGTGTTAACATTAAGGAAGTAAACCCTACTTTCTAAAGTTTTCGTATAAAGCTAAATATAGATTTTTGAAAGGTAAGATATATAATGTATATATCCCTTATCTGGCACTTACAACAGCAGTTGATGGGAACTGATATAAAAATCCAACCGCTCTGTTAGTGAAATATAAAAGGGAGACAAGATGGAAACAGAAGCACTGGAAACCATTTCTAACATTTCTTGTTTCATGGTAATGGTTAGGTAATAAAACTAGATTGGGAAAATTCTGTCTACAAATCCTTTAAAAGAAAAGGTCCATCTGGGGCGCCTGGGTGGGTCAATCGGTTGAATGTCTGACTCTTAGTTTTGGTTCAGGTCATGATCTCACAGTCGTGGTTGATCAAACCCCATGTCAGATTCCACGCTTAGTGTGGAGCTCACTTAAATACTCTCCCCTACCCTCCCCTGCTCGTTCTTTTTAAAAAAAAAAAAAAAAAAAAAAAAAAGCCGCAAGTCCACCTTTCACTAAATGAAGCCTTGACTGACTGCTATGGAGTCTTATGTGGCACTGGGTTAAAAAATGTTCCTAACAATCTTTCTTTCAGTCAAATACTCTCTGCAAGAGTCTCAACTGAATGAAAGGATGATCAATGAATGCAATCTTCTTCAAAATGTAAACATGTAAGAGTAATAGGGAAACTAACAAAACCCGAAACACAGTTTTAACGGGGGCATGGAAATGGATCCTAGTAATGGTAACTTATTTCCTCATATGGCTAGGACTGTTTATAGACTTACTACCTTCAACATACTTTGACGCATGCAGGTTTTCTAACCTGGGGCCTAATACCTGGCATACAAATCCTTACTGAAATCACAATTTGTTACTGTTTAAAAGTACTCTATATTGTCTCCAAGCTAGCTGGTAAAATAGTTTTGCTGTGATCTAGAAACATTTTTACTTGACTTGAGTCTAGGAAGGTCAATAATCCCCGAAAACTAGACAAACGTTATCTGAATCTTAGGTTTGAGAATAAGACAGCCTAGAACTGTTTTAGGTTTCTAAATCCTAATTTTAGGTTCCTAATCCTAATCATCTGCTTTAGAGACCATCAAAATGCCAATACAGAAGAAAATAACCAACTAGGAGGCTGGCTTAAAGACAAAATACAGATGAGAGTCCAACTTCTGTCATACTGTGTATTGCCAAAAAATATGAATTATTCAAACCAGACACAATGGTTAAATTATGAATCAAACAAAAGGACAAACTGTAAAGTATTATCAAAACCGTGTTTTATTTTTAATACAAGATAAATACCATGCTTGTTACTAGTGCAGTTTAAGGCCAACAATGGCCATATAGCAAACTGCTGAACAGTCACCTAAATGCTAAAGAAAGAAAAGACAGAAAATAAACATTAAACACAAAATTGCAATTACAAACATTTTAATAAAATGGAATGAGCTTTTTAATAGAAGCTAATATGGAAGTCTAGTTCTCATGGACACCAAAAAGATGTCTATTTGATCAAATATCACCTTACCTTTTGCACAGAAATCTTATTGTGAAGTCACCAGAGTCAATAGCTAAAATTTTAAGACTTTCTTTGGCCTTCTAGTATTAGACAAATTATTTACAAACCGTGATTTCAGTTAATTCATGGATACTGGGAATATGATACAATTTTTTTGTTAAGGGCTTTCCATTAAAAATTGTAAAACAACTATATAAGGCTGTACAAGGCTGTAAACTACTTTGCTAATATACCATGGGATGAAGAGGAAGAAGAGTAAGAATAGACCTTTTTTTAAGGCTAAAGTCATCAATGTTATAGATGCATTCCTTAGAATACATTATGATTTACCCCAAGGATCCTTTCCCATTAAATACCACCTGAGTACTACAATTTTCAAAGTAAAAAAATAAACATGAATTCACCATTGTATTTTAAAATAATATAACTTACAGAATGCTGAGAAGTGTTATGCAGTAACAGTGTGACCAAAAAAAAAAAAAACAAAACATCTTCAAAACGAAATGTTTTTACTAAATGCAGGGTCTGTCCAATTATGAAATTAATGCAAACATTTACACCCATGGCAGAGTTTTAGGATGCTCCCACATGAAAAACTTTCTGTAGTATTTACTATCTGCTAATACCATTTCAAGATTTGTGTGACTTCAGTTAAATTCTATCTAATATTTTAAAAGACTCCTATTCCAATATGTTAATATAGCAAGAAGTCTTTAAAACATGAAAATCTGTCTATACCTAACCAAGTGTTTGTATGTCCCATACAAAAACCACAATAGCTGCACACTCAGAATGAATGCCAACAACCTGAAATTTTAAAGAACATCGGTTAAGACAAACCTAAATCAATCGAAACTGGATACAATTGCCTGAATATTCATAAAAATCCATATTGCTTCTTTCTAATGCCAAGAAAGAAGAGTAAAAGAACTTCCTCCCAGAAGCCTAGACATTTTAACACATTTTCTATTTCAACTTACAGTGAAACTTTAATCCAGAATCTTTTGATTTCTCTAATCAAAAATCTCACATTACAAACACAAGGAATGCTATATGTAAGGCCACATCTTAAATTTATAATTTTTGGTTGAATATTTATTAAAAATTAGTCTAAGGCTTCTAAGAGTCAAGTTGCTAAAAAATGAAATAAATACTCCAGTGTTTAAACTGAAGGTTAATGTAAAAAAAACAACACACACACAGAGTAAGAACAGAAAAATAGAATGCTTTGCTACAAAAATCCCACTTAATATACTTTAGCACAAAAAATGTCTAATATGTACAATGGATAAGCGTGCATTTGAGTACATACAACTGCAGGAAACATTTACAGACAGCTATGGGATGCAAATGAACTTAATGAATAAAATTTAAAAGGCAGTTATCTGTAAAACAGTAAGACTCTCAATACTGTATTCTCAGTAAAGAATCAAAACATAAACTTCCTCTTAAAATAACAGGCTGAAGCTTAAAACACAAAATTGGAGTCACCTTATAAAATACAGAAAAATGCAATGACCATTCAGGTATGAAAACCAAAATGTTGAGAGCACTCCAACAGAAAGTTTCGTAGTAAGTAGCATTTCATTGTATAAAACAGTATGTATTTAGGTTATTGGCACATTTAAATACATGAGGGAAAGAGACGTCTTTACCCTTCCAACAATTTCCCCCTTCCACTATAAAATGTTATACAACATTCATTAAAATCCTGTGTTTGTTTTAAGAACTGACCTTAAACTAGTAAAAAACAAAGCAATATTCTCCACAGGAGAATTAAATGAAAATAATACCTTAAGCTACAATCCATAAGTTATCTGTGAACTTCAAATTGTAGTTAACTGCTTAAGAATATTCTACGGAAAGGGGCCATTAAATGGGCTAAACTATGATCAACAGCCATTGCAACTTACTCCAAATCTTGGTTATGAAAACTGACAAAATAAACACTTCCAAATTTACAATGGAATATCCTTTCCAAAATGTATGTCCTTTAACTAAAAGCAGCACATTCGATTGAGTGTTGCTTCAGAAGCAATACCACGGAGGTGCTGCATCAGTCATTCGTAACTTTACTGGCTGAAAGGAATGTCACTGCATAGCACTAATAAATGCCTATGGTTCAAAGTTAAACTCAAGTTTGTTTTCATATTCACTACAATTATTATTAAGAAATGAAAAGGTCTCTGAAACTCTCTTTCTCTCTGTCTTTTTTTTTTTTTTTTTTTTTTTTGGTGATGTATGTAATGATTTATCTCTTTGGATTGTTTTTACATGTTTAAAAAAAAAAAAAAAAAGAAAGAAAGAGTTTTTGAATAACATTAGCCCAGACAACAGAGGGGATATGAAGAATAAAACAAGGCTTGCAATTTTCACCTTTACTGCTATACATTCATGTGTTACCAGGTAGAAAAAGACTAAAAATTAATGGGCCAAACCAAAGTTGTTTCCTTCTGACATCATTTAAAAACAATGGGACTAGCAGCAAACAATTCTAGTACACTCACATTGTCTGCAACAAAAGTCACGTAATGAGATCAGCCACGTAGGGAGAAGAGTGAAACAGAATGAGCAATTAAAGGGTTCCACTGATAAAAAATGAAAAGGTAAATGAAGGATTTAATTAGTACAAAATTTCCAGTTCCATCTCAAGTTCAAGCGGTTAGATTTTTATAATTCCATTTAAAAACTCAGAGAATATCTTACTCTCATGGACATTTACTTACCTTTTAAGCTTACTATTAACTAATTTCCCTTGTAATATACTTATGTCCACACTTCTTCACATTAGGGCATTGTAATTAAAATATAATAAAGCTAAGGAATGACAAAACAACACCTATGCACAAAACAAGAAAACTGATTTTGATACAACTCTCAAATAATGTTAAAAAGGCAACTGCATTTTCAACAAGATAGAACACTTGAAGAATCTGAGAGCAAACAGTTCTGATGAATGCCAGTGATCTCATGCACAAATACTCCAATCACAAAATGTTTTAAAATAAAACTAGCAATAATACGGGTCATTTTGTGAGAACTAGTGTGATAGCGGACAAAATGAACGTGAAGAACTGCAGTGCAGATCTCTGGAGGGCTTCTACAAGTTGCACATGACATCATATCTAGGGTACCTAAATACTTTAAGCACTGTCCTGAAATTTGGCTATCTTTTTAAATACCCAATGTGTATTACCAGAGCTCTCAGATAATCAGATCTTAAAAACATTAAAAACAAATTAACTTGCTTAGGAATCCAACTCAAATTTCTGAAGTAATGATTCGGAATGACCTTCCTATACAAGTGTCCCATCAAGTTGACACTCTGCCTATGCTAATTTTGCAATTAAGAACACATGCTAGCCAAGTGCTTTTAATGTGGGTCTATATGCAAGGCAGATTTGAAAAAAATCTTTGATTAAGTAACTCTAGCATGAATCAAAAGGCTGCATGAACACACACAAGACTCCTTAAACTGTGGTGACAGGGTACACCTATAATCACCCATTACACATACAGGAGAATACAACTCGAGATCAGTAAGCATCACATCCTTCCAAAATCTATAGTAACCAGAAAATAAAACTAAATGCTCTCCTTACTCACATTTGTCTGCTGCACGGCTGTATTTACATTGCTCATGGCTTCAAAAATAAACCATAAGCACTATTAATATAAAACAGCAAATAACTGCCGCATCAAATCAGAATTGTCAAAATATTTCTTCAATGCTAGCAGTTTACAATTAAGCGTTTCAGTACATCTGTGTTGTAATTAAGCTGCATTACTGTAGCAAATCATGTATGGGTTTTTACTAAAATGTTAAAACCACAAAAATTTTTTTGACCCCTAACACATCGACTGGATTGCTATGTCTGTGAAACTTTACAAGTTTACATACCATTCAGCAAAATCACAAGCTAACTAGGTAAAAACAGCTAGAAAAGCAGAATATAGAAATATTAAATATCCATGTAATTCACCTATTCTAATATCAAAATCAAGGGCAAGAGACACTTAATTAGTATGTTTAATTCACTGAACGCAAGATTAGATTGGTGCATATCCAAAACCGCTATTGCAATGCTTTTTTAAAGGACAGTATAAATGTCATAGTAACATTATCTTTAGATATTGCTGAACACAAGACTTTCCCTGAGGTGTAAACATCAAATAACTTGAACAGCTTTACACATCAGCCCCATTGAACAGTTTATTACAACACTACATCTATTGTAATCAAAGTGGTGCTGTTTACAGACATTATCATATGAACATTTTTAACAAGAACAAACTACTATAAAAACAAGCATTTACTTGACGTTTTTTCCAATTGCTTGCACATTAGAATGGCCAAATGTATATAACCAGTAATAAAGTTGCAAAAGCTATAACTTTTTTTTAAATCACACAGGTTTCCTTCAAATAAAACAGTTAAGCAACATAAAAAATAAAAGTAGAGCTACTGGTTACCATTTATGCAGATTTGCTTTATTCAGATCTATTCCTGTTCATTTTATCCATGAATCCTTACAGGTTCAGTTCAATCACAAGAAGCAAACTGCTGGACAAGCGTCATTTTTCCCCCATGAAGACTGTTTTGTCTTGGAAGGTGTTCCTCTTCCTTCAGCTGTAATGTGTCAAAATTTGTGATGTAGATTTTGCTATTCCCCATAATACACAGAAAAACGCTGGCTTAACTATACATACACAAGTCGTGCATCTACTTCACTGTTACGTATTCTAACACAATAAAAGTTAACTGAAACAGTAGCTGCCTTCATGGTGGAGAAATGCTCCCAATTTATGTGATGATTAAAACGGACACATTCTCATTTCATTCTTCTTAGTTATTACTGCCTTATTAATTTAATGACTGAAACAGAAAGGAAAATATAGCAGCTGCTGTTTCTGTGATGATGGAAACATTTATAAGTCATTTTCTAAAGTATGCATACTACAAAAATAAATGGAAATGCTCGAATGATTTTAATGTAAATATTTTTCATTCACCCATATATCAATTCTATATAACTCATTAACAATTAAATGTGAACTGAATATAAAATGCAATAAATTATTTTACAAATTAGTTGTATTTATTTGACAGCATACAGGAACTTCTGCAAATTATAAATCAAACTGTTCCATGTTACAAAATTTATAGATAAAATTTATAAATATATAGCTCAATATGCACATTTAAATAAATATGACATCCACGTACAAATCTTCAGACGTGATACAAATTTAAAACATTAACTTTACTTTCACTCTAATGTAAAGTTACCTAACGTATTTAGATAAGCTAACCCAAAACACACTAAATAAGAATCTACAATGATAAATTTCATTGAAAACTCACATAAAGAAAAAAAAACCAATAAATTTGATAAACTGAAATTTCAAGAATACATAAATAGCAAACTTCAGGTAGAGGTTCACAAAAGCAGCATTCAATTAACTTGCATGTAAGTGATCACTGAAACACGAGGTATTTAAAATATAAATTCCAAGAGAGCATTTCAGCAAGATGATGTAGTAAAAGGTAAAAGGGCACAATATTTAGTGATATTCTTGCCATAAAAGTAATTGGAAAATACTTTCTGCTCTATAATTAAGAGTAATTAATACTGTCACAACTATAAATGTTTTATTTTATGTCCTTTCTTCCCGAACTAGGCTGTAACCATCTTAAGAGCATCAATATACATATGCATTCACATTGCCTAGGAGTGAAAACCTAAATTTTACAACCGCAAAAGAAAAAAACAACCACTAGCTGTTATAATTCTGGACTTTTTCTCTTAAATAATTTCTATTTGCCCATATTTTTCAACGAGATACTTAAACCATTGCTAATGTTACCTTTTATTATACCTTTATTTTATATTGACGAAACTTTAGGTAGAATTATTTCATGAAAAAAAAATCTAGAAAGGCAGCTTTTATAGGTTTTATTTTTATTCCTTGCAATGCATAAAAAAACCCCTGGTATTAAAGTATTAAAGAAAAGATAAGAAATATGTTCTAACCTGAAAAGATGCACTACTCTGAAATTCATAAATCTTACTACCAAAGTATGTTATCTCCCTAACCTTTTTGTTGTGATGTGAGAGATATAGAAGAGAGATCTGGTCATTAAGAGTGGAAAATTATTTAAAGTCACAGTGAGCAAAACAAAAATACCCAATCCTTCCAAAAAACATATGGCATACACTGCAACTTTATCTTATTAATCACTCCAAAGGAGAATTTTACTACATTTTATGTAGAGAACCCTGTTCGTGAAATCGTAACACACATCTTTATGCAGGACAAATGCACTCATCTTTTGCTTGATTATACTTCATAGGTAGACCTTTACTATTAATAAGTCTCTCATTTTCACCATACAGACATAAAATCTGGGGGATAGTCTGACAGTTTTTATTTCTATTTCTAAACACTTTACATTTATCCATTTGGAAATACAAATTTTACAAACTCAAACGGAAGCAAATTTGAAGGCAATACAACCCATTTCCAATAATCCAATCCCATATTATACTCTCAAATTTCTAGGACATCTACATGAACAAAGATATCAAAAAAGAGTGACAAATACATTCAATGCTCATGTTTTCAGAATACCATTTAGTCAGATATGTTAATATCAAAGCCACACAATTACTAGTTTTAGCTATCAGTTATAAAAGGAAGATCTATGTAAACAGTTGATAAGAAATTAAGAAAACAAATGGAATCTACAGCTCTTTAATGAAGTATATAAAGTTAAGCGCTAAGTAAAATCTCAATTCAGAGAAGCACCTGTATAACGAGATAATGTAAGATAAAGCCAATACTAACAACTCAAATTATGAGCATTTCTGTTAGAAACTTATCTAAGAAAATTTGTTAGCATCCGTATTCCTAAACTTGTGGCAAATTCACCTTTCTAGTAAGATTAAAATACATACTTGACACAGACCTTTCATAGATTTTCACATTAATATTGAATTAAAAGAATTAACTGAATAGAATTCTACTACAATTTTAGAGATGTGATTCTATTAACTCAGTGAAATAAAATTCACTTTTCTCTTCTGACAACTTCTCCTTAATGCGAGGAATAGGGAAGGAGTGGGCAAAAGAAATATGAAGTATCTGAATATAAAATTCTTCTTGTGCTGACTAAAACATATTATATAAAATTCTGCTTATTGGAGATATTTACAAAAACTCCCTTACTACCACAACATTTGGTATTTCCTTCTTTCTACCTGTGGACATAGTACTTACCTCATTTTAACTAAAGTCTTTCATTACACTATATATAAAACATACAGGACTGTTGCTCTAGGCAGTTCACTATGGAAATAAACTTCGCCACAAAGAAAACTCATCTTTGCCCCCCAAATTTCACAAACAAATTTTTTCAAATTAAGCTGTTTATGTGATTTAGAATTTCCTCTGAGGATTAAAACAAACTACCACAGAAGGCAAATTAGTAAATTTGGATACCATATATGGCACACGTCCGCCTTTTTGGTTATTAGGTTTTCTTTAAACAATGCTAACTAAATATTCATTCAAAACATTACTTATTCAAAATGATCTAGTTTACAAACTACAACAATGGTAGTATATTTCACATTGAGATGAAGGTGAGAGCAAGGTGACTCACATTGGCATTGAATTTTCTTTTAACAGGGAACATTAATCATTTGTAAACAAAACCTATTCTTAAACCACAATGAGCAAAAACCACACTACACATCCATTCAAGGGATTACTTCCTATCCTCTGTCACTTCAATTAAGATAGCCATGTAGTAAGATACTGCAAATACTAAAAGCAAGGAAACTCAGAGCAAAAGAAGAGAGAACTAGCATATCCAGATGAAGCAGAGCAGTTAGGATATATGGGAAAACACAAACACAAGGCTGGACAATATGAGGCAGAACTCAGATGACTTAAGAGTTGCAGAAATAATTTTTAAATATCATTTCCACCAGTATCATTCATTAATTAAAGATAACTTAATTTTCACATTAGCCTCTAAGTAACACTACATCTTAAAGACATGAAACATCTTAGCATGTAAGAAAAAACTTTTTATCTTTTGGCTTCCCTCCCCCCCCAATTAATGAGAAACTATCAATTAAAGACTGCGAACGAAGCACCCTAAATCTTGTGCAATGACAACACCAACTTAAAACATAATATATATGGGAAAAAAGCAATCTTACCAAAAATGTGGTTATTTAATTCATATCTCATACAAGATGCTTAAAATTTTTATCAAAGAAATGGATATTGATTTGAAAATATGTAAAACCTCATGGGAGGAAATGCATGAATAAAGAGTATTTTAAAAAATAATCTGGATTCATCACTCTTTGTACACAAAGAAAAACTGAATCAACAGAAATTTGCTGTGTGGCATTTTTCCAAACAAGTAATAAGAGGAATGCAATCTAAAAGAAAATAACTCAACCATGAAAGTAAAATTATTTCTATAAGAAGTGTACAATCTTAAAACACTGAACTACTTGTGTTTTGCTCAGAGTGGTCTGAGAATAGAGGCAGCAATTACAGAATATGAAATACAGTGTATTTACATACTGAAAATTTACAATACTGGTATTCCCATTAAAATATCACCTACTTGAACTTAGATACTGAATGCTTTCAGAAAATTAATACATATTTTAAATGAGAGAATGCAATTAACATTACCAACAATTCAAACACAAAAAAAAATTAAGATGGGACAGACAATAACAGCTTACCAACATCATTAAGTTTCCAGTTAAATTAAGAACTTGCCCTTTTATAGCCATTCATCAATTTAATAATAAATTACATTACTGTTTTATTTATATACACGCTTGCTTACTGACATTCACGTTAGCTTCCAAGTTACTTGTATTCCATTTAGTCCGTTTAAGATTTACATGAAAGCTCAAAAGGACTCATATTTTAAAACTTCTAAAAAGGTCAACAGACCCTATTATGGTAATAATTAAATGTGCAGGTTTGTTTGTTTAAAAGTTTTTCACTTGAATATATTTAATCCTAGACCCCACCCCTCTGATTCACAACTACATCCGCAATAAATACTGTTTGGTATTGCAAAGGTACAGTAATCCAGGATAACAGAATTTTTTGCTCTAGAAATGCTTATGTAAATTTTTGCTTGGATGAAGGCACATAACAATATTACAACTCAATTCTGATTAATGTACAAACAAAACATGGGAATTCTGGTATGGTACACATCAGTGATTAAGAAAAATGTCAACAATAGTTTGCAAGTTAGGAATTCATAGTTAATGTCTGAATGTAATGAAACTCAAGCCATGGTATAGTTAGGTGTGCCCATTACTGGAATGTAATGTTAGTTAATTCAAAGTATTTAAAATTAACAATGGACTTTTCAAGGAGTTTACTTGGCTGACTATGCTAGTTTAACTAAAACCAGGAAGAAACTAATTAACTTTGAGTCTAATCTGGTTCAGAAGTCCTTGATGGGCACATCCAATCTTGGAGAAGACTAAAGATGTATGCAAGCTTTGCTTATCATGCCTTCAGGAATTAGAAGCTTGTTGAGAACTAACAAAGTCTAAGTAAAAGCGTAACTTCTTTGTAGAAACTGTATCTTACTATAAGTGAAATGGTTGATACAATTAAGCATTTCAAGTAATAAATTGGCTATAATTCACCTTAAGCAACAGATGGACTGAGAATTTTTTCATAATATGGTATTAAGATCTATTCCGGCCAAGGGGGAAAAAAAACTACATTTTTAAAATTTAGTGTTTAGATTTACATGACACAACACTTAATCCTTACATCCAAAAGCAATATTAATTTCAATAAGCCCAGTTTTAAAAGTGAAAGATGCTTTGGCTATTAATGTTTCGAGATTTTATTAAGTTCTATAATACCATACATGGAAAACTATTTTAAAATTAACGTTTTGATAAATATTCAAGATGCATACTCAAAATGCTAGAAAAGTATTTAAACTGGTCTTTTCACTTCAAAAAGCCCTTAATATGTAAATAATGTAATAGCTTACATACCATAAAGACTTACATGCTTATTTTATAAATTGTATTATTTAAAAAGGATCTCATTTGCTAAAATATATCTATTAAAGAAAATGCTATTGTCACAGAATTACATACACTTTTAGTCTTTCATTCTGCCCATAACAATGTAAATACTAACAACTGCATGAGTAAATTTTCAGTGTTTCCCATGACTATGGAAAATAATTGTGTAAAGTGCAGTTACCTATAAGGGGTTTGTTTTCACCTAATTTAATTTGGATATGCCACCAACACATAAAGAAAAAGTTTTTGTTTACAGAATAAACTGTGTCACATGCACAAACCTTATAGTGCCTTGCCCCTACTTTTCACATGAATAAATGCTGTTCACAAATATAAAAATAAAATTACACGTGAAAATGAAGTATAAACAGACAACTTCCCACTTTATGAAAAATGTACACAAGAAATAGTTTTAAAATACAGAAAAAAAGACACAATGATTATGATTTATGAATGAAACATCAAAGAAAATTATTTCAAGGTTATTCTAACCTGGGATGCATGATTTGATACAATTTAAAATTCTTAGATATGGAGTACCCTGAACCCGTTTTAATTAAGTTTCGTATCTTCTTTGCAAATTAAAGGATATGGTTTTTTTTATTTTAAAACAAAAATTATATGCCAGGAAAAATGTCTTTTCTAAGGAATACTTTTTTAAGTACAAAAGCGCTTTCAATGCTAAGAAATCATCCTTCTGTATTATAAACTATTATAGTGTTAGGTTTTCTTCAAAAGTTTTAGGGACAGAGTTAGTTCAAGGAGAGAAACTTTCAATTTAAAAGCCCAAGCACATTTTGTGTGTGTGTGTGTGTGTGTGTGTGTGTGTGTGTGTGTGTGTGTGTGGATTAACTCCTTGTATTTTATATTTCAAATTACATGCAAACTATGTATGTAATTATGACAATTCCCATTTTTAGATTTTAGAAGTAGACATGAGTCCTCTTGATTATTTTCTTGCTAAAGCAAGGCCATTAACAATCTAAAAGTTTGAATTCAGCAATATTCAAGGGTAAAAGGTCAAATTTTTTTTTTACCTGTCATTACTTACCTGTCATTTCTCTGAGAGGTTTCCAGAAGATTAAATTCAGAACAAGTAGTTGGACCATTTAAAATGTAGGTATATACTGTATAAACAATAGCCTTGGAGTTATAATTACTGTTAACAACACATATGCTACATATAACAGGAACAAGAAATACCCACCTTCTAACGATGACGATACTCCCGTTCTCGGTCACGTTCTCGGTCCCGGTCTCGGTCCCGGTCCCGGTGTCTCTCTCGTTCTCTGCTTCTCTCTCTATAATAATCATCATGACGATCTCTACTACGGGATTTATGACGCCGACTCTTTTCTCGTGATCTACTATGGTCCCTCTCTCTTGATCGTTCACGTCTTCTAAAAGAAATTACTGGATTAATGCTCTCTGTAAGTGGATAGCAGTATTTACTACCTAAAGCAAAAAATTCCTTGTAAATCTAGTTTAGACTTAGGATATCCTGAACTTCCAGTAATGACTTACTGACTCACCTGTAAGCATGAATGAGAAATCCCATTTTTGGAGCGCCTGGGTGGGTCAGTTGGTTAAGCAACAGACTCTTGATTTTGGCTTAGGTCATGATCTCACAACAGTGGGATCAAGCCCCATGTCAGCCTCCGTGCTGAGCATGGAGCCTGCTTAAGATTCTCTCTCCCTCTCCCAAAAACAAACCAACAACCCCCCCCCCCCCCCCCACCACACAAACAGAAATTTCAATTTTAAAAATATTCACCCCCAAGTTGGGATCCAGACACACCAGGGCAATACATCTTATCATCTATTACATCTAATAGCCTGCATCAGACATGTAGTGTTTACTGAAGGAACACAGAAAGGTAAAGGGAGAAAACAACTTCAAAGGACAACTTGTTTCAAACTTAAGACTGCATAGAAGATAGTTTTTTTAGGCATAAAATTCATGAAACTATTCAATACACAATGAGATAAGTATATAAAATTACCACCCATTAACAGGTTACCTAAACCTATATGTAGTATCAAATTTAGACTTATAACTAACCCAAATATGATTTACCATGAGTGCTACTCCACTAAGAAATTTTTTTTAATATTTTAAGTTTTTATTTATTTATTTTGAGAGAGAAAGAAAGTGCAAGTGAGGAGGGGCAGAGAGAGGGAGAGAGAATTCCAAGCAGGCTCCGCACTGTCAGCACAGAGCCTGATGTGGGGCTTGAACTCAAACTGTGCGATCATGACCTGTGCCGAAATCAAGAGTCAAACACTTAACTGACTGAGCCACCAAGGTGCCCCAGAAACTTTCTAATAATATATATGTTTGCTTCAGGGGTGGAGGCAGCTGGAAGGCATGGTGGGAAACAGAATTCAAAACTTAGTATTTATGACCACTAGAAAAGACTGGGAAATAATTCACATTGTTATTAAAAAGAAACGTTTTATGAGCTACCTTCGAAAAAAACAAACAATAAAAATGAGGTAATTTAATCAAAGTATGTTTCCTAAAATACTTTTAGAAATTCTGCTAAGTTCTGAAATTCACAAAAAGGAAATCCAACTGCCTGTAAGTCGAACCATCTATTTTGTATTTTTGTAACAGACAGCTAGACTTAGCAAACATTATTAGATGCTAAGCTCCTTGATCAAGAAAGCAATTCTTACTTAGGACTTAAAAAATTAAAAAGAGGACTAGGTAAGATATGGACTTTAGCTATGACACATTTGTTTAGATACAAAGATCCTTACTTACACTGGGTCATGAAGGTAGTAATTAAGAAGTTGGGTATCATGACAAAGACAAGCTCCCTTTATCTTTTTTTTTTTTTTCCCTTCCCTTATCTTAATGAAGACTCTAACACTGGAGTACACTAAAGACAGACCTATGAATATTACATAACGATTAAAGATCTACCTTTCAAATATATGCAAAATTTCAAGGTTAGCTGCACTGCTAAAAAAAAGGAATTACCTAATTAGAAAATATGAACAGATCATTAACTTCCTTGTTCAAGAAATATTTATTTAACACCCATCTTGTACCAAACACTGTTTAGTCATTAGAAATACTGTAGTGAACAGGACAGGTAAGGCCCTTCCCTTTTCCAACATGTGTTCTAGAGAAGAGAAATGTGCAATAAAAAATAGATTACCATAAGTACTATAAAAGAAATAAAAAGAACAACATGACAGAGTAACCTGGAGAAGATCTCTCCTGGAAGTTAGACTGAGTTGAGGCATGAAGGATAAGAAGTCAGCTTTGTGAAGAGTGAGGAAAAAGGGCTCCCAGCAGAAGGAATATCAAGTATAGAAAGTGTGGGGTGCCTGAGTGGCTCAGTGAGTTAAGTGTCTGACTCTTGATTTTTGGCTCAAGTCATGATCTCACAGTTCGTGGGTTTGAACCCTGAGCCTGGCTCAACACTGGTAGTGCAGGGCCTGCTTGGGATTCTCTCTCCCCCTCGCTGCCCCTCCCCCACTCACGCATGCTCTCTCTAAATAAATAAATAAATAAACTTGAAAAAAAAAACGGTATAGAACAGTGACGTGGTAAAGAGCTAATGTATCAAGGAAAAGAGAAGGGAGACCATTGTGACTACAGAATAGTGAGCAAGGAGTAAAGTACACAATGAGGCTTCGAAGACAGGCAGGAATCACACAGTGCCTGAATGTTTACAGTCTTATTCTAAGAGTAACCAAAACTTCTTGAAGGGTTTTATTTTTTTTAATGTTTATTTATTTTTGAGAGAGAAACAAAACACAAGCTGGGG
Source organism: Puma concolor (assembly GCF_028749965.1). Classification (NCBI taxonomy): domain Eukaryota; kingdom Metazoa; phylum Chordata; class Mammalia; order Carnivora; family Felidae; genus Puma; species Puma concolor. Next base: position 48,493,378 of record NC_141673.1, read on the forward strand.
AAGGGGAGAGAGAAAAGGGAGACAGAATCCAAAGCAGGTTCCAGGCTCCAAGCTGTCAGCAGATAGCCCGAACTGGGGCTTAAACCCATGAACCATGAGATCATGATCTGAGCTAAAGTTGGACACATGACCAACTGAGCCACCCCAACGCCCCTTTTGAAGGGTTTTAAAAGCAAACACCTGACATTTGATTCAATATTCAAAACAAAAGAAAACAATCTAACTCTAGCTGCTATACGAACAGTAATAAGTAAAATCAAAGTCCTATTTTAAAGTTTCAAACACGGTATTTTTTCTATCTGTAACATAATAGTTTTAAATAGACATGACACAGGAAAGTTTTACCTTGATCCAGAACCATAAGACTTGGATTCAATTCCATGAAGGCAATCTTGCAAAGAGCTAATAAGAACTTTGCAGCGATCATCAGCAGATACTTTGGATTGTTTAATTAAAGAAATTGCAGTTACCAATGTCTCAATAGCACTCCCATAATCACCTATGAGGCAAAGGAGAGGGGTTGAAATGAAATAAATTTTGTTTCCAAAATACCCCCAAATCATTTGGGATAAAAGTGATAAAGTATTTTATAAAAGAAGAACACTAAAGTAACTACAGAAGACATCTTCATTTCTTTTTTAAGGGCTTCACCATTTGTAAAAAGCTTTTATGTGAGTAAAATTAGCACAGTTTGTTTATTATTACAGACATGTGAAGCACAGGTTATTAATTTGTAAATATGAGAATCAGTTGCCTTAAGGTCCCCAACACATTACATGTCAGGACTAAAATTTAAATCCATATATAAGAATTTAAAATTATGGGTCTATTCACTGCACTGTGACACATCACTTCCCTCAATTTCTTTTAAATAAATACAGGTAATGATTTGGAAATATGAACATAAATGCTAAATATAAATTACCAGTCTTCAAGATTGCACATAGTTTTAGGTCATTCCTAGTAACATAAATAAGAAATATTAATATAGAAAGAAATATACAAACCAGCACTGGCATCAGACACAGCTCTTGAAATAGCACTGCTTGAGATTGCCCTATTTCTATTCATGATTTCTTCAAACTCAGCTTCACTCAATGGCGTTCTTGCAGTATCCATTTCCCTTTAAAATAAAAATGAACCTTAAGTTGCACTCAACAGATTTTTCAGTTAGTTGTAACAGTATAAAACAATTCATACTAGTTGCTTGTGACAAGTGTCTTAGAGCTAGTAGTTACTTTTCCAGACTGAAGCATGCTATTTACCTTACAGAGAGAGCAAGTCTAAGCAAAATTCTTCAACACTACCTTTCAGCTGAAATAAAGTAGCAGCTTGGAAACCTTGTCTTTCTGGAGATCAGGGATAATGTATTTACAGATCTATAATATTTTTCAGTCATACAAAAACATACATAATAAACGGTCCTGAATGTTATAACATAAGGTAGTTATACATTATTAGCTCTTTTATTTATATATACATACATTTAAATGTTGACAGCAAAAACTACAGCCCTACACAATCAAGGAATTTGGTTACATTTCTGTTTGGATCCTCTAGGCACAGGGCCCAACTCACAATAGAAGGATAACAAATGTCTGATTAATTAAAAGAACTTCAGGCGGGGACAAGATCTTAGATCATCTTGTTTGCCACTGAATCCCCAGAAGAGTATCTGGCAAATAAAAGATAGTAAGTGTAAACATTTGTTGGAAAAAAGTGAATTAAATGCCAAAACTTTCTAAAGCTGCTGGACAACTATGAAAACTGTACATGTACATTACATGTCGACTATACTTCAAAAAAAAAAAAACAACTGTACATGTACAGTACAGGAAAAGGTAAGCGTTCTTCCATCTTAGTTACTAGTTACAAGGTAGGACACTGAGTTGAGGGAAGCAGCAGCAGTTCATTCCAATACAATGAGGAAACAGCTAATCTAACTTTTTACATGCTTTTAAGGTATTACTCTCATTCCCAAAACTTTATAGACATCCTGACCAAATTAGAAGTTGTTCAAAATCCATGTATAATTTCAACTAAATGCTGTGACTTGTGCCCATTCTATCCCTCTTAAAAAAAGAAATCTCATGTAAGAGGAGTTTTCTCCAATTTTCAATAAAAAATTAGTCATAAATAACCATCACCCTCCAATTCTTGAAAACCTAATACTATCAAAATTCTACTATGTTAGGAAAAAGATACGAAACTCAAATTTTATAATCAAACCAAGTCACCTAACCCACGCCTGTCCTCTAAAGGTGAACACTTAATATGAAGTCACTAACTGGAATTAAAGTGAACAGAAGAAATTATACTAGCCCAGTAGTTATTTTCTAAAGAAAACAGAGCCATTTTTGGCAGTCATAAAGATGCAACCTCTATGAACAGATAATGGTTAATGTGCTTTGTTTACAACATCAAATTTATTGCCATATGCCTGTGCAACTGCATGGAATTAGGCAGATTCTCAAATCCATTCCTTCAGGACATTTTCAGACAAAATAAAGTACAAAGTAGTTTAACAGTGATAGTTTAAAAATATAAAATCAAATGACAAACTCAGAAGTAATTAAAGAGGGCAAATTCAAATGGCTCTTAGAGATTATAAATACAGCTCTCTAAATTATGTTTTGAGTATGGATAGTTTTTAAATTACTCTGGAAGGGGGCTAAGAGATCATTTACTTCAATAATGGTTTAAAAAAAAAAAAAAAAAGAAATAATGGTTTTCACCTAGCTCTTCTCCAAGGATCACCATTAATTACTTTAATTTCCACAACTGTGTTTTACAAGTGTTTGTCTACCCAAATATACTTGTGTATCATTTAATGTTTCCATTTCAATTAAAAGTTAGTAATTTGATAGTCGGGACTCCTGATCAGCAACGAGAATCAATAGTACCTATCCAACAAATTGATCGAATTCCTAAAACGAAGAAGGAAACTTTAGTACTCTGAGTAGTATCATCAAAGGTAAATGAGATTCACTTTAAAATCTTAAAAGTAGCTTGAGGATCCCATTTGCTCACTTAAATTATCTTTATTACTATCTTTATTAACCTCTTTTAACTTAAGAAATAATGGAAAGGATCTCCATGAATTAGTGACTTGCTCTAAATCACACATCTATGTAAGTGGTGGAAGGGGATTATTCCCAACGCTGTTTAGTATGTTTTCATCATATGATACTGCCCCTTCTAAGAAGAGCAAACAATATAGAAAATGAAGTATCTGGGGAAAAGCCCATAATTAAAAAACAAAAACAAAAACAAACCTCGGCGATGAAACGTAGAGTATTTTTTACCGATCAAATAACACACCAAGTCTACTGTCATGGATACATACTGACTTACCTGCCAGGAGGCCCATAGTCACCCCTATCATACGGTGGAGGTCGGCCATATGGATCTGTTGGTGGTGGACCCCGGCTATCTGATGTAGGCATGCCGCTGTTAGTCGGTGGAGGAAAGAAAGCCGGGTTCACATGTGGAGCTGGTGGTGGGGCACCTGGAGGTGGTCCAGGAAGATGCGGAGGAGGAGCAAGAGTAAGGGGTGGCCCAAGAGGACCAGGTGGGCGAGGTGGAAAGGGGCCTGGAGGTGGAGGTGGTCCCTGTTGTGGAGGTGGTGGACCAGGAGGGGGGCCGTAGCCCGGAACTGGAGGTGGAGGGCCAGGAGGAAGCGGACCCAATGGAGGCTGCCCAAAAGGTTGTCCAGGAAAAAGAACTGGTGGTGGTGGGCGATCTCCTCGATTAGGAGGCCCAGCTAGAGGAGGAGGCAGAACCTGACCAGGAGGTGGAGGACCTGGTGGACCAGGTGGGCCTGGAGGACCTAAGGGTGGACGTGGTGGAGTCTGTCCAGCTATAGAATAGAGGAGAGAGAAGGAGAGAGAAAAAACCACTTCAATAAGGTATTTTAACCTTAATGCCAAGATTATACTTTTAAAACACAACTCATAGACCAAGATTCTTTCTCTTTAAATGAAACCCATATGGTAAATGCTACACTAACAACTATGAAAGTGAAGTACATCTTTACAATTTTAACCAGCTCAATTTATGCTTAAGAAAAATTATTGAAACAAAAAACGTTAATAAACATTACAATGCTTAGAGATAGTTTCCATCTTTCAGTGTACACACACTTCTTACAGTGAAATCACCCACCTTATATTCTACTCTGATGCCAAGCTAGAAAGTGAAACAAGGAAAAATGGTCTTGAAAGGATTTTTTAAGAGGTAAGAAAATAAGACGGATGTAAATATTCTATATATAAGTCAAGCAAGTTTGGAGAAAAATAAAGACCTTTTAGGCCAAAAATGGGTATTTCCTCTATGCTGTGCCCCATATGCCATGGAATCCTAGTTTCCAGGAACAAAGGCCGAGTTCCTTTAACAAGATGCTTGATCAAATTTCCTGGATTCCAAAAATAGCATAACAAGGAGAGTAAGTCACATTAATAATGCATTACTTGAAAAAGAGAGAAAAGGAAAAGAGGTATTAAGGTAGACACATTTTATCCATGGTAATTTAAGAAAAATTTTACCTGGAAAAGGTGGGGGTGGCCCTCCTGGTCCTGTTGGTCCAGGAAATCTGTCCCCACCGGGAACAGCCCCTGGAAAACGGCCCCGTCCTCTACCACCTTGTGGAAATGCTGCACGTGAACTGCCTCCTGGAGGACCAGCTTTACCTTCCCCAGACATTTGTCCTGATTGTGTAGCTGTAAATATCCAAATACTCATAAATAGCATTTATTAAAATAGTCCTCTGAAATGTAACCACTGTTATTTAGAAATAACTCTACTTCAAAGTTCACATATGCTATATACTAACTTGCAGATGTCTTGGGCCTGTCCAAACTACATGAGAAGTACTGGATGGAAACATTCACATCTACTTAAGTTCTTTTGAAGTCTCAAAATATCCAGAGTTAAATGTATTTCCAGTGGGTAAATATGAGTTACTTTCAAAATACCAATACTCAGCAGCAGCCAAGACTAAAATTCTCCAACACAAATCTGAATTTCAGTAAGCACAGATTATTTAAATTTCGTATCATATTCTTCAGTTAAGTCTTAACTGCTAAAACATTAAAAGAAAAACAGCCACTTCAATTTGTTAATTACACGATTATCCACCTTATCTCTTTAAGTGAGAGCATTTCTAAGTGTTGTTAATGGCCAATCTTTTCTATATTCACTTTACCAAGTGGTGAAAGATCTTGGTGCCAAGCAGAAAATCAATGAGTATTTTCTGGTTATCAGTGGTTTCTCCCCCACCATAACACACATCCACGTAACTTCCCTTCAATCTAAAGCTTAGAATGTAGTTTCTTCCTTTCTCTAGGATGGGAATGACAGGACAAGACTGGCAGAGCTATAGAACTTGCACACTGTTGTATAATATTGGGTCTGTGACATCTAGAGAAAAATGGGAGTAAGTTTCCAGTATATAGGACCATAGCCATAAACCAGTAATCAAATCAAATTTAAGGGATAAACTTTCTAAAATGGATTCTCCAATGAACTAAACATTAAAATGACTTCTCTAGTGTAACATCTAACAAATGCTAGCAACATTGGCTAAAAATGCACATCTTTTAATAAAGGCCTCTGAGGAATTGCTTACTTTTCCTGGACTGCATTTCAAATTGACTCAGGAACTGTTTATTGCATGGAGTTACAACAGGATTCTGACCATGAAGTTCTCTTTTAGGCAACAGATCCATTAACTTTTTTGAGGATGCTTCAGATCCAACACCAACAAGGGCAAACCTAAAAGATGTTTAAAGGGGCAAAGACAGAAAGTGAGGAGGGATTAACAAAGCTACTGTTATTAAAAAGGAAATGGTATGAATTTACCTTTAAGAAAAATGAAAATTTTCTTTAAGATAAAACTATACAAGTTCACACTTTCATCCTTAGCTTTTTCAAAATAACAACCTACCATACAATTCACTCAATTAAAATGTACAATAAGTGTATATTCAGAGTTTTAGAACGATCACCACAATTTTAGAGCGTTTTCATCATCTCAAAATGAAAGCCCATACTCATTAGCTGTGACTCCATTTCCTCCCAACCCCCAACTTTAGGAAAGCACTAATTCACTTTCTATCTCTATGAATTTATCGATTTTGAACATTTCATATACATGAAATTATACAATATGTGGTCCTTTATGAATAGCTTTTTTCACTTAACATAATGGCTTTAAAATTTATGCATGTTGTAGTATGTATCATTACTCAATGTCTTTTCATGGCTGAATAGTATTTCACAATATGGATACAACACATTTAAAAAAATCCATTCATTAGCTGATGGACATTTGGGTTGTTTCCATTTCTTGGTTATTATGAATAATGCCACTGTGCAAACATGCTCAACATCACTGGCCATAAGGGTAATGTCAATCAAAAACCACAATGAGATGCCATTTCATACCCACTAGGATGGCTATAATCAATAAGATAAACAGTGCTGTTGAAGATGTAGAGAAACTGAAAATTTCATACACTACTAACGGGAATGTAAAATGGTACGGTCACTTTGACAAATAATCTGACAATTCCTTCAAAGGCTAAATATAGACTTAACATAGGGGCGCCTGGGTGGCTTAGTCGGTTAAGCGTCGACTTTGGCTCAGGTCACAATCTCACAGTTCGTGAGTTCGAGCCCCGTGTCTGGCTCTGTGCTGACAGCTTGGAGCCTGCTTCAGATTCTGTGTCTCCCTCTCTCTCTCTCTGCCCTTCCCCTGCCCATGTTCTGTCTCTCTCAAAAATAAAATAAACATTAAAAAAATTAAAGAGATATATATATATTTATGTGTCTTTATACATATACTTACATACATACTTATATAATACATATATACGTATATATAATATATACAGTTAACATATAATCCAATAATTCCACTACTGGTATATATATACACCTACCAGAATTGGAATACATATGTTCATATAAAACTGGTACAAGAATATTCACAGGGGCATTATTCACAAAAGCAAACGTGGAAACAACCTCAATGCCCATCAGATGATGGATGGAATAAAAATGTGATATAACCATATAATGGAATAGTATTTAGCCATAAAAAGAATTAAGTACTGATACATGCTGAGACATGGCTGAATCTTGAAAACATTATGCTAAGTGAAAGAAGTCACAAAGGACCACGTATTATATTATTCTATTTCTATTTATAGAAAATATTCGGAATAAGCAAACTCAGAGACAAATTGTTAATGGGTATGGGATTTCTTCTGAGGGTCATGAAATGTTCTGGAATTAGTGATAACTGTAAATATACTAAAAATCATCAGATTGAATATTTTTACAATTTAATGAATTTATTAATTTAACAAATATGTATTGAGCACCAACTCCTACATGCCAGGCACAATCCAGGGCTAGGGATACAAGAGTGAACAAAACAAAATCCTTCCTCTTGTGGAGCTTACAATCTAATTGGAGACAAGACAAATAAGTAAAATACACTATAATAAAGAAAAATAAAGAAAGGAAATAAACTGGGGATAAAATTTCAATTTTATCTGCTCCTACCCTGTAATGATATGAGCAGAAGCTAATATTTTGCATAGGGTGATGAGGGAAGGGAATTCTTTCAGGAGAGTCCTTAATGAAGTGAAAGAGGGGTGCCTGGGTGGCTCAGTTGGTTAAGCATCTGACCCTTGATTTCAGTTCAGGTCATGATCTCATGGTCTTGAGACTGAGTCCTGCGTTGGGCTCTACACTGAGTTCGTGGAGCCTGCTTTGGATTCTTTCTCAAAATAAGTAAACAAACATATTAAAAAAAAAAAAAAGAAAGAAAGAGATCCATGTGGATATTTAGAGGATATAACAAACCAAAAATAAGAAACAACTGGTGTAAAACTCCTAAGCAGGAGTGTTTTTGAGGAACAGCATAGACAAACATTGCTGAAACAGCATAAGGAAGGTGAACAGTGGTAGGAATAAGGTCAGGCAGGTGGTGGGGAAACAGATCACATAGTGCCTTATAGGGCCACAGTTAAGATTCTGGCTTTTACTCTTAGTGATAGAGAGCCATTAGAAGATCTGAAAAGGCAATTATTGATGGCACTTTTTTCCAATATTTACATTTTGTAATAGCATAAGCCATAGGGGATTTGGGGTGAAAGCAAGAACACAGGTAGGAGGCTATTACAAAAGTTCAAGTAAGAGATAATAACGGCTTGGGCCAGGTAAAATAATTACTGTAACACACAAGGTATGACGGAAAGAAGACATAAGAGAGGATGTGCATTTATGGATAAGTACGTTTAACTCATTTTACCAAACATGTTCTAAAACCTGTGAATTGTAATCCTGTTCCTTCTTTTTCCACTAAAAATATAAGCACGAGGAAAAAAACCTGCAAGTATATTCACTAAAATATTAAGAGTGATTACCTATGGATGGTGAGCTTGTAGCTTTTTATTTTCCTACTTCTGGGTATCTGTTTTTTATAATATTCCTATAATGATCCTATCTCATTCATATAATTTAATAAGTTTAAAAAACTGAGCAAAACATTTACGTTACATTATTTTCCAGCTGCCCATCTTTCTCCATCCCTTAATCACAGGATAATAATGCTTCTTCAAACTGTCATTTCAAAAGTCATTTCAACCACAGAGAAAACTCAGGAAAATTAAATAGACCTAATCTGTCCACACTTCCAGTTTCACTAGTTTTAGTGAGCTAGATCACAAGGTAAGTAAAATAAGTACATATCTCTGCCCAAGAACCCTCTGCCAATGTGGATAATAAAGCGTGTGAATGGTTAACATTAAGAATAGCTACTACCAAAATTATAATCTCTAGTTACTAACGTATTAGGAAAAAAAATGAAAACAAGATTCTTACCCTTTTGACTGGCCATTTGCCCGATTTTCAAAAAATTTTATCTCCAAAATATCATTTACTCCCAAAGAATGAACTGCTTCAGTTAAGTCTTCATCTGTTGTCCACTGCAAGATATTTCCCCCTCATTAACCATCAAAATATAACCAAGATGTTTATTGTTTCAATTTAGTTTTTAAGGGTAAACTCAGAACAAACAAAAGACCATTAACAGTGCAAATCTAAGTGCAATTTTGCCAGTTGGTCTCCAATTTTTAAATGACACAAAAGCACCTGAGGACATTAACTTCATCCTTTGATAAGTTTCAGAAATTAGAAGGTATATATCCTTAGAGATAAAAGACTTTTTTCACTTTTAAAGGATTTCTGGTCTCTCCCAACTTCAAACTGCTATGACGTTACATTTTTAATAAAACCAATCTCACTTATCACTTCTCTCCCTAAAGGAAAATTACTTTGGGAAACAAAGTCCACCTTATGTTTGAGTATAAGATTTAAAAAAAAAAAAAAAAAAAAAAAAAAAGGCACATGTATTGAGTACCTATCATGTACTTTATACCAGATATTTAACTCTTAAAACCCTATATTAAGTCCTGTTAGTATTCCCATTTCACACATGGTACAAAAGTTAAAAGGCTTGTCTAAGATCACAAAAGTAATAAATGGAGGAGCTAAGGTTCAGTTTTATTTAGCAATCACACTCCTCACAACTACACTGCTACAGTCTCCAATATTATAAAATTGCTCAGACTGAATGATTACAGAGATGGGTTCATTTTTTAAAAATGTGAACATTTAAAAATAAAATGCTACTTAAGAAGGGTGACAAATGTTAATTTATAGACGATTTTTGAACTTTCAAATTATGCAGTAAATGTTTCTAAGAGAGATGAGGGGAGCCTGGCTGGTTCAGGTCATGATCTCGCCATTCCCAAGTTCGAGTCCCATGTTGGGCTCAGTGCTGACAGCTCAGAGGCTGGAGCCTGTTTTCAGATTCTCTGTCTCCCTCTTTCTCTGCCCCTCCCCTGCTCACGCACACACACGCACACTCTCTCTCAAAAATAAACAAACATTAAAAGCAGGAAAGAAACTCAACAAGCCTGAAATATAAATTAGATGCTGAAAACTTTTTTTTTTAAAGTAATCTCTCCACTCAACATGGGGCTCAAACTCACAACCCCAAAATCAAGAGTCGCACGCCCTTCCAACTGAGCCAACCAGGAGACCCTAATAATGAAAGCTTTTAAAAACCAGGGTCGTACTGTGCTTTTCCCTACAGTTCTGAATCCTGGTTTCAGACCTTATGTGAGTATTCTAGGATACTGTAAGTATAGTAGTAATAGGTTAAAAAGAATATTACATTTAAACTCAAGATAACTGAACTATATTTAACTGGAATCTCTACCAAAACAAGTTGAATGACCACAAAATTCAAAACTAGATCTAAAATTTATAATGTTCTAGGGGCACCTGGGTGGCTCAGTCAGTTGAGCATCACTTCGGCTCAGGTCACGATCTCGTGGTTTGTGAGTTTGAGCCCCACATCAGGCTCACTGCTGTCAGATTGTAAGTGCAGAGCCCACTTCAGATCCTCTGTCCCTCTCTCTGTGCACCACCCCGGCCTGCATTCTCCTAAAAATAAATAAATATTAAAAAAAAAAAAAAAAGGGGACCCCTGGGTGGCTCAGTCAGATAAGAGTCTGCCTTTGGCCCAGGTCATGATCTCACAGTTTACGAGTTTGAGCCCTGCATCAGATTCTCTGCTGTCAGCACAGAGCCTGCTTCAGATCCTCTGTCCCCTTCTCTCCCTCTACCCCGCTCCTGCTCTCTCCCTCAAAAAATAAATGTTAAAAAAAATTTTTAATAAAAAAAACAAACACCAAAAAAACCCACAAAATTTATAATGTTCTAAACATATTTGTATTTCCCTCCTCACTGCATAAACAAGTATACAGAGCAACAAATCAACAATTTATTTTATTTATTTATTAGTATTTTTTAAAATACTATGAAATTTATTGTCAAATTGGTTTCCATACAACACCCAGTGCTCATCCCAACAGGTGCCCTCCTCAATGCCATCACCCACCCTCCCCTACAAATTTTTATTTTATAAAAATGGAACAGATTAACTACGTGAACAATTCAAAATCAACTACCAATAAATTTAATTCATACATTAAGTTTACTTACCCATGTCAGATTTCCGATATACAATGCAATTCTCTTTCCAGTATACGTATAGACAACATTTGGTGCTGCTCCTTTACCCACATCATCACCAACAGTTGGTGGGAGAGTATCCATGTAATCACGGTCTTCTGGGGCATCTCCATTATTTGCAGATGGAGAGATGACATCATCATACAAATCTATCTGATCATGCCCACCATATTCAGCTTCCTGAGACACAGAAATAATGCCCTAGATTATACAACAGTCAGACTACCACTAAATAAGAATACAAATTCATTCAACTATTTTGTTTTAAAAATCCAGTAGAAAATAAAGCCCCAAAGATCTCTGTACAAATCTTTAGGCCATAGATGTAATCTTGAATGGTGCCTCGAAAGTGAATTTTTACACAATAAATGCTATTTTCCCACTGATATATGTTATAATACAGGAAATAACGTTCCTCAGGGAAAAGAATACGTAGACAAAATACAGTAACAATATAAAACTTTTCTTGGAAGTACAATATTCTGAAAGTAGAAATAACAGTACATAAATGCAAATAGATGGACTTTAAAAAACAATACAAAAATATCACAAACAAAACTTAAATCCATTATAAATCTTTAACTGCAGAAAAATACAACTATTATTTTCTATGATACTCAGAATCTTGTTTTTCAACTCTGTGAAAGATGTTAGTTTTAGAAAAAAGCACACTGAGCTAAGCCAACGGGAAGGGATGAAGAAATGTGGGTACCTAAATTATTCCAAAATCATAACAAATCAACAGGAAAAGAGAAACTATAAATAAAATGAGTAAGACTATTCAAATTAGTATCTAGTGATAGTTCCATTATTCTCAGTCAATAAAGAGTTAATGCTTACTAGACTTCTTAGATCTGCAGTCAATTTAGCAAAAGATATCTAGTCAATTAGCAAGAGAAAAGTGATATGAACAAGGATCTAGTAAAGCTCTGCCATTGAGTGTCACCAACAGAATGCCCCTTACAAGCCTAAATGGTAAGAAAAAAAAGAAACAAAAAAGAAACATATGTAAACAGCAGAAAAAGGAAAAAGGCAGGTTCTACCCTAAGTAAGTACAAGAAAAATGAAATGCAGACATTGGCAGAACACTCAACCCCACTTAAATTGCCTTTAGTAAAGGCCACAGGCTTGACTAGCCAGAATCCAAAGAAAAACTATTATCTTCCTTCCTTTCCATCACTAAGTATCTAAATCAATGTGAACTATTTTTTCTTATGAGGTAGAATATTTGAGATAATAAAAAGAGAAGCAATTACAATTATAAAACAAACTTGAGTTCAGATATAAGCTACATAAGCTATATGCTCTCATTAATATAACTTATTAAGAATGAAATGTTATATAAATGGCACATAATGAGAAGCTAATAGTTCTAATAGTTTTAAGGACTATTACAAGAATAGAGAACGACCCACAGACAGGATTTGTAATATGACTGTAAACAGATCAACAAAATATTGTTATCATAGGCCCCATGGGAACAGAGCTCAATAGCTGTTTTGTTATTCAGAAGGGCATCAGAATTAAGATTTTTTTTTTTAAAGAAAAAAGAAAAAGAAAAAAAAAACCTAAAAGGGGAAATACCAATTATACACACAGTCAAATGGATCTGAAATTTACAAAGTCATCTTCAGGTAACCTTCTGCATAACCGACTTAACCAATTTACTAATTATATAACAGCATCTTTACATAACATTTTGTTATGAGGCCCAATGTCTCTAAGACTTATTTAATAAGGAATCCAAGATCTCAAAGTAAGTTAAACAACAAAGCCATCTTTAGCAATGGGCAGAAACTAAGACCACAAGTCACTAAATTATGCCATAATTTTGTTTGTACAGCAATATCAAAATAATCTTTCTTAACTGAGTTTTTCTTAAAGTAACATGTTCCAATTGCAGTGACAGTGAAAATTAGAAAAAAAGAGGATGAATTTTTGTTATCAAGTTTCAGTGTAGCTGAAGCTTCAGGCAGCTTGGTGGCAGCAGTGGTTCCATACACTTAAGATACTAAAAAGATTCCCACAAGGGGTAGTGGGCATTTTAAACTCCTGCAATCCGGTTCTGTACTTTATCAAATGGAATTATTATTATTACTATTATTATTCAAAGGGAGCTGTGTTTCCATTCTCCTTAGCAGAAACTATAGTCACAATATATGGTCTGAGGGAGAGTCAAAAAGAATGCAAGGATTATTTAAAGGGTTATGAAATAGGTTAACACATTATTTGATTTTTCATTAGTTGTAAATCTTGGAAAATGTACACACACTTAAGTAGACAATAATTTATAAGCATAATCGCAGCTACACTGACCTGGTGAATCACAATCAATTACTATTTTTGTCCATCCACAAATTGCTATGTTGACACCAACCAATTTTCCATATTGATATGATTCTATCAATATTTAGGATCAGCCATTTTGTCTGGTAGTTGGACTGCTTCCAATTGGTTGAAGTATGATGCTAATTGAGATCAGGGTCCTGGGGTTTGATATCCACGTGGAATAGTTAGCTTCACTTTGTTTCAAGGCCACAGCCTGTACTTCTAGCCCCAACAGTATGCATTTGAATGCGGTGAAAAAATATTAATGAATCTAAATACATTTGCTACCATTACTAAAAATGCAACTCAGCATATACTCTTTTAATGTCAGTAATCTTCCTTCAGCTTCAGCATATCACATCTATCCTCATTATAAAAAAAGATAACACCACATCTACTTTCTGTTCCCACTTTAAAAAGGGAGGGAGGGCATGCATATTCTGTAACTATGCAACATAATATCACAGGTCATATAAAAAAAGGTGAGCTCTGAATGTCTACTGAACAAAAAAATAGCTTCTACTTTGTCATAGAGAAATGGTCAACAGTGTCAAGTTCCACTATGGAAAGAATCTTTTCAAATTATTACCTTTAGGAAGTTTTAATGGCATTCAAAAACCAACCAACCAACCAACCCAAATCAACACAACCCCTCGAAATATTTCAGATGCCAAACACTGCCCAGTCTTTATTTTTCATACTAATTAATCTACTAACAGAGCTGCACATTATATATAACTTCCAGTAAAATAAAAGTTCTTCGGATTTGTTAAAAAATCCAAGTGATTTTTTTCCATTTCCTACATTCTAAATTACTACAAGCATTATAAAGGCAAGGCATCCTTTCAAGATTTTATACTTCAAGATTATAGTCTACGTGATATACAAGTAGCTGTTGCCACATTAGTGAAAACATTAAAACAACATGGATAGTAAAATAATGAAAATTCTATTAGGTCCTTTTTAAAGGCAATGTTTCTTAACTTTTTCATTACCACCATCTTCTTCCTTCCAAAGACTTATCTTTAGACATACTTTCCTTATCACCTCCAATAAAATTTTAATTTTATGTATATACTGTATATACTATTACTGGGATGACCATGGAATAACAGTATTACACTCTTCACTCTCCCTAATAAGCCCAACGTGGCCTTTGGTGATCTGAAATTGTAATAATACCTTTCCTGCATTATATAAATACCAGTCATGGTACAGTAAGAGCCACTTATTTCAAAGCCCCTCTATTAAAAAAACAAAAACAAAAAAGGAAGGAATTTAATAGTCATTTCCATTTGGAGAAATATAAAGGAGGGAGAGGTTTACAGTTCGTATTTACAAAATGTATCCCATACCACGGAAGAAAAATACTAGCATGCAAAATCCAACAGCAGATAATCTAATATATATTTATCTTTATAAAAAATACATCATCTTCTGATTTTTATCTACTTACGGTATGAGGAGATCTGAAAATTCGTCTGTAAACCCTGTAAAAAGCTCAACTAACAATAAGGAAGCCAACTTGGTACTAAAAATATGCCACATAAACCACAAAGTGGACAGTTCACAGGCAGCTGATAAAGCTACACTGATAAAATGGGGCGCCTGGGTGGCTCTGTTGGTTGGGTGGCCGACTTCAGCTCAGGTCATGATCTCACAGCTTGAAGGCTCATGGGTTCGAGCCCCGAGTCGGGGCTCTGTGCTGACAGCTCAGAGCCTGGAGCCTGCTTCAGATTCTGTGTCCCCACACACCCCCCCCACCCCGCCCCTCCCCTGCACATCCTCTGTCCCTCTCTCTCAAAAATAAACATTAAAAATTTTTTTTAAATAAAGATAAACTACAATGATAAATAATAAAACTAAGAGTTCTAGTTCCCCTAATATTTCTCCCATGGTTTCTCAATCTCTACCTACCTCATTCTCAACCACAGTTTTATCTCAGAGGATATTCTATTAAACATAAATTTATCAGAGACAAGATTTCACTGACATTTGTCCAATAAACTTTTTTTCAAAATGGGCTAAACAACTGGCTAAAGCAAATACACAATGCTTAAATATAAAGTATAATGACTCATGAATGAAGGCAAGTTGACTTACGAGGATGTCTAGGTCCTTAACTTCTACATGAATTTTTCCCTAGCCACAACCTATATACATTTTCATTTTATTTTATTTTATTTTTTTTTAATTTTTTTTTCAATGTTTTTATTTATTTTTGGGACAGAGAGAGACAGAACATGAACGGGGGAGGGGCAGAGAGAGAGGGAGACACAGAATCGGAAACAGGCTCCAGGCTCTGAGCCATCAGCCCAGAGCCTGACGCGGGGCTCGAACTCACGGACCACGAGATCGTGACCTGGCTGAAGTCGGACGCTTAACAGACTGCGCCACCCAGGCGCCCCTACATTTTCATTTTAAAGCTGGGTGGTCAGATTACTAAATAAGCACTGCTATCAGTGATCTACCGGCAGACAGATCAGTAACTAAATTCTATACTGAGGTTTTGATCTCCAAACAAGCAAAACACACACTTCAATGTATACAGTGTAAACTTTCCTGAGGTTCCTAGAATTTTTTTACCCGCCCCCCCCCACCAACAAACAAGCTACAGATAAAGACACACATAAAGGAGTGGGTTTTACAATACATGACCTGCCAGAATGTTATAATTATGTAGAGTCCCTCACCCCCACTACAGAGCATTCTAAGGGTAGAGATTACTGAACTTTGTAACCCTCCTTGTTGGCATATAACAAATAATCAAGAAATGTATTTTGAACAACCGAGTTTAAAAATTTAGTCTTGGTCAAAATAAAAAAGTCTATAATTATATTAAATAGTAGGCTAGTAACTACCACATAAGAACACAAATCCCAGTTCAAACTGGACTGACATATACTATAGAGACTGAAACAGAACTGCTTTCTTCTCAACTCCAGATCAAGTAATGTAGAGGTTTGGAAGTAGTTCAAATTCTCTTTCCACTGGAGCAACTGTTCTCAATTTGGTTACATCCAAAGACCTTCAATTTAAGAACTAAAGAGCACCCATAAAATAGCAAAGTCCCTTGTGCCTTCTCCCTTTCTCCAACTTTATTCTCCATTCTTAAATTCATCTGGTGAAGAAAGGAACTCGATAGTCTCACTAAACTTATTCTCAACCGCATCCCCAAATTGAAGTTTCTTCTAAGACACTTGGATGTCCCCTATTTTTTGAAATATGAAAGAAAGAAAGCTTCATAAAATACACCTGAAAAAGGATTCATAAGTATCACTTCAAACAGAAGAAAATGGAAAATAGACTACAGAGAATTTTAAAGTATACAAATGCAATTAAACTGCACCTCACATGAAGAATAAAGTTTTTTTGAAGGTTTACAGCAGTTTAGAAGCCAAAATAAGTCAAGATTGATTATACTTAGTAAAACACTTTACTCAGCTACAGTAAGTCATAATTTACTTTAGCAACCAGTAGAAAGAAGGTTGCCAGCTCACAATAAAGTGAAAAATCAATCAGGAATAATTCTGTATTACATCTAATTCTGATCAAATTTCAGAAAAATATTTCAACGACAGTAACATTTTAAAAAAGAGGATTAACCTTGAAAACGACCAACCATCTTTTTGTGCAAGAATTACCACAGCAAGCAATAGATAACAAAGGCCAACGCTATGCAAAATAATAACAAAAACAAAGCCTCTATTTAATCCCATTAATGTATTCAAAAGTACTGTATAAAAATTTACTGGTAAAATTATACAACTATGTGTGAAATAAAATGCTAGAAGTTCAAATCAACAAAAAGCTACATTTTTAAGAGAACCCTACAAATAGTTCCTCATCAGGGCCACAAAATTTTAATCTCTTCTTACCTCCTGCTCAGTCAGCACTAGTTACTGCACAGGGATAAACAAGTCTATCACTCCTTCCAGCTATATGTATTAGAGAAATGCCCATCCCAAATTAAGTATGTGAAAGCCTAAAAAAAAAAAAAAAAATCTCTGATGGAGAGGTCCTGAAGAAAGTTCAGTTTCTAAAATTGTACCCAAATTCTTCTTTTATCATAAGGAAAAAGGCAAAGCAAATGTATTTTCTTGTAGGAAAAGCTAATGAAGAAATCTTGAACATTTAACTGTTCCTTTACTCGTGGGTATGGCCTTCTTTTAGATGGGATGTTATGCCCATTTGATAAATAAAAAGAAACTTCCTAGAGATCTTGTGTCTACTGACCTTAAAAGCATTAGAATCTGACTGTAGCACTCAAGATAATTTTCTAATTTGTCACTGACACAACTCAGGCATCACATGTCCAAAATATAAACACAATAAAAGGCACGAAGAATTTAAAACGTAACGTTTGATTACACTAACCAGTTTTTAAGGGAGTAGCACACATTTAAAGCTAGTTGAAAAAAAAATTTTTTTTTCTAATACTTAAACCTGGGGCACAAAGTCATTAGTGAAAACAAGAACAGTAAGGATTTCTAGCTTTCCCTATCTTTTAAATACTCTTCAGCCCCTAGTCACAAACAATGTAGGGGCTTTTGTGTGACTCAGTCCTTAAGCCTCCGATTTAGGCTCAGGTCATGATCTCAGGTTCCTGAGTTCCAGCCCCGCATCTGGCTCTGTGCTGACAGCAGGGAGCCTGCATGGGATATTCTCTCATTCTCTCTCTCTCTCTCTCTCTCTCTCTCTCTCTCATTCAAAGATAAATAAGCATTAAAAAAATATAGAAGTCTCTAATGTAGGAGGAAAAAAAAAAACAAAAAAGAAAAACGCAATAACCAGTAGCACTGTATTAAGCTTCTCTTACAGACCTGGAAAGCATAAAAAAACAAGCTTTTAGGTGCACTACAGTTAGGCACAATTTAATTTTTTAAAATGTGTTACTACATAAAGGCAGCAAAGATGTGAACAGCAGGTTTAGAGCTTACACGTCACTACTCTAGTAACAAACGAGATCTTTTGCAAAGATGCCCAACATCAGACATCACAGCTCCGCGGCTAGTTCTTCTAGTCAACTGTGGCTTGTGAGATACCGGAAAAACCTTGCATTCTCACTTTCTCCTACCTTTCAAAACGTAAAGCAAATCCCTGGGAAGACATCTAACATTTTGCTTTTTGAAAATCGGGTCTTATTTACAACCCTTTATTTTTACACCGTACTAAAGAATTTCGGCTGAACGTTCTTCATTTTAGCAACTCCTCTTATCTCTTGGTGAGCAACCATCTTATTTTTCCATCCAACCACTACGCTTCCAAGTCTTCCTTTTGGTTCAGGCCACCCATCTTCACACGTATTTTCATCACAAAAGCCAAGAACAACTGGGCCTCAACGGCACTGCAAGACCTGAACCACCGAAGCACGGCCCACGCACCGATTTTTAAACACGCTCGATGGTCCAAAAGTCAAACGACGACTTGTTGCAAACGTGCCCACACCTAAGCCGCCTTCAGAAAGTGTGAAGGGAGGAAGAGGAAGGCGCCACGCCGAAACCTGTCGCAAACTCGAGCAGGAGCCCAGGAAACTGGGCGCGCGGGATACAAAGGGCCATGAATGCGGCCTTCCATGAGGCGACCGTGCGCGGCCGGGGAGACAAAATGGAGCGACGAGAGGAATCGGAGCCCGAGCTGCAGGGCCGGGGAAGAGGCGGCGGCCGGCGCGCGCCCCGCCGGGCTTCTTCCTCGACCCCGCGGCGGGGGAGGGGGCGCGGCGGCGGCCCGTTCTCCCCGCCGCGCACACGCGGCCCCGCCGCCCGGGCCTAGCGCGGCGGGAAGCGCCCGCCGGCCGCCGCCAACAATGGAGCTGGTGGCGGCGGCGAGGGAGGGGCCGGCGGCGGCTGCACGGCGGCCCGCGTCCGCGCTCCGGGCCCCGTGGCGGGCCGCAGCGCCCGCGGCCCGCGAAACGATGCGGTAGAACGACGGGCGAGGGGGGCGCAGAGCCGGGATCGGACGGCGCGGCCCACAAGAGGCAAGGGCGCACGGTCTGCAAGCCGCTCCGGCTCACAGCCCACGGCGAGCCCAGGGTCAGCGTCCGGACCGCAGCGCCGCCCGCTTCGGCGGCGTGGGCCCGGGCCCTCACGTACCTGGTTGAACTCTTCGCCTACATCCGCGTAAATGTCTATGTGGTCCACACCGTCCGCCATCTTCCCTCGGCCGAGGCCGCCGCCGCCTCCTGCAGGTCTGCCCGCCGCGGCAGCAGCAGCGGATCTAGCGGCGGGGGCGGGGCGCGCTGCGTCACTTCCGAGGCCCGAGGGACGAGGCGGGGGCGACCGGGGGCGGTCGGGGGCGGCGGTCGCCTCTGCAGCCCGCCCGCTCAGCAGCGCGGAGTAAAAGCCTGCGTCCCTGCGGGCAGACGCGGCTTCTTTTGTGTGTTAGGCCTGGGGTGTGGGGGCACGTCCCAGCTGTTTCCAGAGACTGTGTTTTCACGTTGCCTCTAGCACACTCCACCGTTTTGTAATATTTTCATTTCTCAGTTTTTCTTACAATTCTCACGGCCAAGGCTTCTAGAGAGGTGGAAGTTTTATGTCCACGATTAAATACGAAGTGTAACCCAGCATTCTGTGAGCGCCTTGGGAGTGAAAACAGCGTTCTTAACTCTGCATCCTCAGAGACCCGCAGTTTTATTTGCCTAGTAAACGTTGGATTCCCGCGGATTGTTATCTTGAGTAATTTGCAAGCCACTTAGGTTTTTTTGCATGCTGTTTATGTTTGCATCTCTATCTCCTGTCACCGGCTCCTTTCATCTCCTCTTTCCCCGCTCTTTGCCCGCCGTTTTTTCCTCCTTAGATCGCAGTTGGTTTTCTAACTTGAATGCGGTCATCCTAGAGACCCCCCCCCCCCCAAACGTGGAGGCATCTTGAGGAAAGTGGCTTCTGTCTTAGAACCATAGAATGTCTGAGCGAGAAGGGAACTGGAAAAGGTGTCATTAGGTCCAAACATCTCATCTTACAAATGTGGGAACTGAGGCCAAATAACAAGGTAAGTGATTTAAACGTGATCACGTGGTCAACACCCAAAGAGCTTTTGTCATAAATACTTTAGTCGAAGATGTCTCTCCAGTTTGAAACCTTACTCCATTCTTTATTTCTTTTTCACCCAGTTCGAAGCCCACCAAATTAGAGTGTGCTTGCTAAGATACAGAAACCTTTCACGCAATGGTAAGCCAAACAATATACATTCCACCTCTACTTGGTATGGTGGAAAAAGCTTAGTTGGAGTCTGATAGACCAATCTGGTGCTGTCGATACAATTACTAGTAAGACAGTTTTACCAGCTAGATGACCTCAGTCAAGTTACCTAATCTCTTTCATGGTCAATCGCAGAATCTGTAAGCTCCAGGTAATAATTTTTATCTCACCAAGGTTGAAAGTTGATGGTGTTTTAAATGAGGTAATATGCAAAATGCCCTATCCTCTTCTTGAAAATACTGATTTTCTTTTTTCCATGGGGCTTTATAGAAGGAAAGAGCTACTCATGATAAAGGGTGAGACCTTATTTTAGATTAGTAATAGGGTAAGGATAATAATGGCCCATCATAGATGTCCACATCCCAATGCCCGGAACCTGTGAATATATTACTTTACGTTGGAAAAGGAACTTCACAGGTACGATTACATTAAGGATCTGGGATTATCCTTGATTTCCTGGTAGGTCCAAAGTAACCGCAAGGGTCCTTATAAGTGAAAGAGGGAGGTGGGTAGGGGAGATGTGATGAGAGAAGCGGTTTAGGTTCTCTCAGTACACTTAAAAATTATTCCAGGGCCTGACTTCTGCTGTTGCCTACAAAAAGTCAACTGTCAGTGAGACTGTTTCTTTGAAGGGCATTGGTTTCTGCCCCCTCTCCCGCCCCCACCCCTGGCAGCTGCTTTTAAGATTTTTTATATTAGACTTTGGACCCTTATGGGGACGGATATAGTTTGGTCCTCCTTTACCTCCCAGGGTGCTGTCCTTCTGAAGACCACCTCAAAATATGGTGTACCAGAGTCACTAACAGTTCCTAAGTTCCATATTGTGTTTCCGTGCAGCTCAACCTTGCAGCCATCTCTTTTGGAATCTGAAGTGCATAAGCTCTCTGAATGTGTAGGCCTTATCCTCTTCTACTTCTTGACCAGCTAATTCCTCACTCACTCCCTGGTTAGCCTTTTTGATGATTTTAACAGGTTGTTACAGGGTACCTGCTTACTTAGCAATGTTCAAGAAATGAAATATTATTGTAGATTACAAAAGAAAATGCATAATAATAATGAAAACAATAAGGAAAAACTCTACCACTTATTGAGTACTTTTATATACCAACCTCTTTGTTAGACATTTTATAGTCATCAATGTACATAGATGAAAGATTGGAGACTTGGGTTCTCATCCCGACATTACTGACCAGCCAGGTAACCTTAGGCAAGTTCTTTACCTCAAGTCCCCCAGTGAAGGTCCCTCTCAGTTTTGAAATGCTATTATTCAAATTTATACAGAATTCAAAGTCCAGAGTGCCTTGAGAGGAATTTGATAATGGTATTACCAGAAATGTAGTAGCTTGAAACTATAAAAATTCCTTATCTTATAGTTCTCAAGATCGGAAGTCCAAAATGGATCTCACTGGGCCAAAATCAAGGTGTTGGCAGGTCTGCGTTCCTTCTGGGAGCTCTGGAGGCAAATACATTTTTTTGCCTTTTCCATCTTCTAGAGGCTGTCCATGTTCTTTGTTTGTTACCCTCCCTTCCCACAATCATATCACTCCAACAATATAAACAATATAAAATCAAAATATTTTCAAAGAGTAACAAAGAGGTTGGAAAGGAGGTAACTAATGTTCTAAGGTTTTCTGTACATCTGTTTCTTCTCTATACAGAACTTTCCCTCCTTTTCCATACACACGTGTATGCAGCAATGGCAACCTCAGTTCCAGCGTTCAAATAAGCACCATTCAAGAAAATGGCTATCTGTCTTAGTTTCAATTACAAAATCTAAAGAGAAAGCAACTGATTAGCTCAGGTTTTATAGGAGTCTACTTTTAGTCCAATCAAGTTTGTCTAAGTGGGTGGAGTCACAGAGTAAGACGTAGCTTACAAAATCTACTCTGTGAATTAGGAAAAGGTGGAGAATTATCAGTGAAAGATGATTGCTTTGAACTAATGTGATACCCCAAAGGTGGTCTAACACATTCCACCTGTTGGATGACAACACATAGACAAAGACCTTATGGTTGGAGAAGGCAAATCCAAATCCATAAATACTAACACATATTGTCATTTTGATTACTTCATTCAAGTCAGTCAATGCCGTAATCTCTGTAGGAACGTGAGTTTGATTCTAACATACTACAGGTCATAGTTTAGCCCTATGCTCCCCAAACTTTTAAAAAATATCCCGGGCATTTTATTTTATTATTATTTTTTTTTAACAAATCCTTTTTTTTTTTTTTTTTTTTTTAGTTTATTTATTTTGGGAGAGAAAGAGAGAGAGCATGACCCGGGAGGGGCATAGAGAGAGAGTGAGAATACTGAACAGGCTCTTCAGCATCAGCCAAGAGCCCTATGTAGGGCTCAGTCCCACAACCTGTGAGATCATGACCTGAGCCAAAATCAAGAGTCAGATGCTCACCTGATTGAGCCACTTAGGTGCCCCTATACCCCTAACACTTAAAAAATGCAGCCATAGTATACATAAATACAAATATTATTTCATGTTAACATTTTAATACCATGAACACACATAAAATATATCATTTTGAAGGATGAAATAAAGATTTTTTAAATGTCTGGCTATGATATCATTATAATGATATCATAAAATGCCTCATTTTATCATTAGTGGATATAAATCCATATTTCAAATAGTCTTGAAATTTTTGGTCCTGCTCTTGTCAAATCTGATTACATCATCCTTATTTTCATCCCTTATGGGACTGACAAGAATTTATACTAGAAATACATAGGTGTTGGCTCAGACACTTTCTTGTCTATCACTTTCATTATTAGTATTAACTATGAGCCATAGTTTCTTAGAATCTCCTTTTTAAGACTCAGACACTTTGGGCGCCTGGGTGGCTCAGTTGTTAAACATCTGGCTTCAGCTCAGGTCATGATCTCATGGTTTGTGAGTTCGAGTCCCACATTGAGTGAGCATGAGTCCTGCTTCTCCCTCCTCCTCTCTTTCTTTCTCTCTCTTCCTCCCTCTGCTCCTCCTGGGATTCTTTTTCTCTGCCCCTTGCTCACTTGCACTAAATCAATCAATCAATCAATCAATCAATCAATAAATCTGACATACTTCTAAAAAAAGAGACTCAGGCATTTTGTGATGGTTAATTTAAAGTGAGAAAGTGTAATCTGTAAGTCGATATAACTGGGCTCTCATAAACAGTATCGTAATACACTACACATGAAGTGTAGTAAGTGCCTGTGTGAAGGAATCCCTTTAGAATCCTCTGTATCGGGGCACCTGGGTGACTCAGTTGGTTAAGCATCTAACTTCAGCTCAGGTCATGATCTCACAGTTCATGGGTTCGCGCCCTGCATCAGGCTCTGTGCTGACAGCTCAGAGCCTGGAGCCTGCTTCAAATTCTTTGTCTCCCTCTCTCTGCCCCCCCCCCCCCCCCGCTTGTGCTCAGTCTCTCTCTTTATCTCTCTCAAAAATGAATAAACATTAAAAATAATAATAATAAAAAGAATCCTCTGCATTGTCCCCCTCTTTCCTCAGGACTGCCCCCAATAGGGGCAATTATGTGAGAAGCAAAAAAAGTTAATGGTTCAAAGTCTCTCTCATTCATGGGCTCTTTCCATAACTTGTTTAAGGCCATCATTCCTTTCCACTCCTCTCTCCTCTCTGTCATACATCCCCCACTTTGTGTTGGATAGGTGTGTGTGGTGTGGCAGCAGCCATCTTTTTGGATCTAATGAGAAGCTGAATGAGGGGGATTACATTTAATTTGGATTTAATGGAAAATATTTATGTATAAGTTATTGGTAACCATCCTGACATAGGAATGCTTTCCAGAAACATTTTTACTGCCACTATGCCAACTCATCCAGCTTCTGTGACATGAAAATGCAAAGCCAGAGGTCATATTGTGATCTGAGTGTGTCCGGTTGTACTAGGCACTAGAAGTATGTGGGTAGTGGAAGAGAAACAAAGTTTGAAATGTATGAAGTCAGGTATTATTCTTTAGAAAATTAGTCTAAAGAGACATGCAAAATTACATGTGAAAGATTTGGTTCTCATTAATGCCTAGTCAAAATGGAAGTCTCTCCTGACAGGAATACACTAAATAATGAGGCATTTAGAATTATCAACTCACCATATATTCTCTTAATGAGAAAATCACATGAAATTGAAATCCCTGTGTCTTTTGTCCTCGATAACAATTTGCTTTCATACCTTATTTTGTATTCATAATTTTTTGTTATTTTTCTTTAAGAAAGCTTTCAAAATATGGGTATATCAATCCCTGGAAAGCCTAGATTTATGCCTGCCACATACCTTAGTAACTTGAAATCATTTGACATATGAATTGAGTGAGGACACTAGGGTCAATTCATGTAATAAGTATTAGTTAACCTTAATTTTTCAACTTTTTAAACAAAAAAATAGAATAATACTATGCTCTATCATCTTTTCATATGCCTATATATATATTTGCACACTCCAGAAACAGTTGGTTAAACCAATTGCGATGCTGAATAAGAAAGACTTATTTCAACCCCTGAGAAGTGAGGCATCACACTCTCTGCTTGTCCCTCCTTGAATCAGGTAGTTCCACATTTTTTTGTTTATTAAGAAGGCTCCATGCTTGACGTGAGGCTTGCTCTCATAACCCTGAGATCAAGAGTCGCGTGCTCTATGACTGAGCCAGCCAAGCGCCCCCAGTTCCACACTTCAAGCACTGCATTTCCTATTACCAAATTTTGTTAGACTGAACCATATCAAGGTGTAGGTTTTATAGTTCATAAACGGTCTAACATTGGCAAATTCATAGAGTCACCCTAATATATCATTTAGAACGCATTTGGCTTCAAGTAAGAGAAACAAAACTCAAATTGACCTAAACAATAAGGAAATGTATTCTGAGGATATCCGTGAACTCATACAATTGACTGAAGGCCTGAGAACCACGTTTGGAAAACAGGCAGAAACCAAAGATGGCAAAATCGAGTCAGGATCACGCTACAGAGATCAACTGCCTTGGAAGCTACTGCTGGCATTGTTGCCACTAGACAGTTGCTGTCACTCTGCTGAACTCCACCATTAATGGTTGCTTAGCTCATTGGTAGACTGCCACACCTTTGGATCACCTTCAGTCGCCTCATAACCAAATCTAAGTGTTCTTTTGTGCATTCCCTCAAGGTTCAAAGTCCAGAGCTGCAAAATAAAACTTACAGCACATGGTCAGGTGCACCCTGCCAGGGTGATCAGCTACTGACCTAAAAAAAGTTCACCTCAGCTATATATAGACTTTTGTCTCTACTCTATTGCGTAGAAACATGTTCTAATGTTAATATTTTTGGGCAGTGGGATTTTGAATATTTTTAGTTTCTAATTCATACATTTTTTGTCTGTTTTTTAATATTGCTACCACCTGTATTTATTCACCTTATAATCAAAAAAAAATTTCAACTTCATTTTTAAAATTTTTGTTTTTTTTTTCAACGTTTTTTTTATTTTATTTTTGGGACAGAGAGAGACAGAGCATGAACGGGGGAGGGGCAGAGAGAGAGGGAGACACAGAATCGGAAACAGGCTCCAGGCTCCGAGCCATCAGCCCAGAGCCCGACGCGGGGCTCGAACTCACGGACCGTGAGATCGTGACCTGAGCTGAAGTCGGACGCTTAACCGACTGCGCCACCCAGGCGCCCCTCAACTTCATTTTTAAATAGAAAAGCATAGGGGCACCTGGCTGGCTCAGTTGGTAGAGAATGGGACTCTTGATCTTAGGGTCATGAGTTCAAACCCCACGTTGGGCATAGCGCTTACTTAAAAAAAATAAAAATAAAATGTTAAAAAATAGAAAAGCATAGAATTAAGATTTTTTTATGCAGTATAGCCATACCTTGCACTCAGGAAGGAGCGTGACATTTTTTAAAAATTTTATTAAATGTTTATTTCTTTTGAGAGAAAGAGAGCACACACATGAGAGCAAGGGAGAGGCAGAGGGAGAGAGAGCGAGAGAGAGCGAGACAGAGAGAGAGAGAGAGAGAGAGAGAGAGAGAGACACAGAGAGAATCCCAAGCAGGCTCTGCTCTGTCAGTGCAGCCTGACACAGGACTCAATTTCATGAACTGTGTGATCATGACCTGAGCTGAACCAAGAACCAGACATTTAACCGACTAAGCCACCCAGGTGCCCCAACATTTAGAAACATGTAATAATAACGAATCACATACCTGATTGAAAAATAGAAACACATTGTGGCACCTGGGTGGCTCAATTGGTTAAGCATCTGACTCTTGGTTTCAGCTCAGGTCATGAGCTCACAATTCGTGAGTTCGAGCCCCGGATCGGGCTCTGCACTGACAGAGAGGAACCTGCTTGGAATTCTCTCTGTCCTTCTCTCTCTTCCCCTCCCCTTCTGATGCATTCTCTCTCTCTCTCTCTCTCTCTCTCTCTCTCTCTCTCTCTCTGTCTCTTTCTCTCCTCTCTCTCTCTCTGTTTCTCAAAAATAAATAAACTTAAAAAAAATAAAAATATATGAAGGCTACGTTGTAGTTTGCCATGAACTACTTTTTTCAGCACTTGTGTGAAAATGTGTTTTAAAAACAGACATTTCTCACCATGGTTTTAAAGTGTATTGTTTGATACAAGTGGTCTTCTTTTGTGCTTTGTAAAATGCATTAGTCTTTGTGTTTTGAATGATTTATTTCTGGAAATTACTGAAAGTGAAACGAATGTAAAATCCATATTAAGAGCTGGACTTGAGCAAAATACAGTAACATTAATATGAGTGAAAGTATTTTTCAACATCAAAAACCACTTTTTATGGAGCTAATGGGACTCAAAATTAGTAATCATACAGGTTTTTTTCCTACAACTTCTACAATAGCTAAATAAATGTATAAGTGATGACAAAATGTATTCATTCTACTATCCAACAAGTATTTTTAATGCAACTGCTGAAGGCGGCCACTGTAATAAGTAGGAATGAATGATACAAATGTAAATAAGATTTCACTATCGTGAGAAGTGAGAAGTGAGTAGTGAGAAGTGGCATGGTAAGGTGTAATGTGACAGATCTTGGTTTGAGACCCACTTCTTTCGGTTGAGACTCAATTGTGTCATTTTGGGCAAGAGTTATTGAACTTCAGTGGGACCTGTTGCAAAAAAATAGAGATAATAATATCCACCTAAAATAGAAGAATGGAAAGAATCCAACAATTACTGTGCACATAGCATTATGTGCCAGTCCCTGAGATATATACTTTATATACATCAACTCAAATTAGAAAGTATAGGTACAGTGTGAGAGATGGGTGAGCTGGTAATCCTTAGAAGTACAGATATCACGTTGGAATCTCTGGGAATATGTGTCAGTCAGAACCTGGCAGGAAAGAGATGGCACACACAATGGGGAAATGGAGTAGGATGTGATGGAATATCCATTTATGACAGTTTGGACAAGGTTGAGAGAAACTAATGGAAGATGATGAAGCACTGTAGGGCAAGCCCGAAGGGATAAAGGGAACAATCAGTTACTCAAACTCAGAGAGAGAGATCTGTAGCTGTTAGTGAAGGCTGCCTGAATCAGCTGTAGCCTTCAGGCATACAGGGGAGAGTCTGGAAAATAAGTCCTGACATTACATCTCCCTTGACCTTAGATTTGGTAGGGCCTCCCACTGGTTGAACCCAACTGGAAGTCAGAGAGTAAGAGGTACCGTTGGTATGGTCATAAAAGGTCACCCACTGGAGCAGACAGCAGGGTAGAAAGGGTGGAAAGTAGATCTGGAGAAGCAAAGGAGGGTATCTAGCACAGAAAGTATAGAAATGAGGGGCGGCTGGGTGGCTCAGTCAGTTAAGTGTCGAACTTCTGCTCAGGTCATGATCTCGTGGTTCGTGGGTTCGAGCCCCATATTGGGCTTGCTGCTATCAGTGCAGAGCCTGCTTCAGATCCTCTGTCTCCCTCTCTCTCTGCCCCTATCCCACTTGCGCACTCTCTCAAAAATAAAACATTAAAAAAGAAAGTATAGAAATAAGCAAATGTTGCTTCCCACGTATGTTCACTTATGGTATCAAAAAGCTGTAATCCACCTTATTGAAGAGCAGGAACTTCAGAGAAGGCATCTTGCCAGGCCAGTCTTACTTCAGAACCAGCCTTGTT
This sequence comes from Puma concolor, assembly GCF_028749965.1. Taxonomy (NCBI): domain Eukaryota; kingdom Metazoa; phylum Chordata; class Mammalia; order Carnivora; family Felidae; genus Puma; species Puma concolor. The sequence goes on from NC_141673.1 coordinate 48,522,128, forward strand.
GCAAATTCTGGGTCAAAAGTGATGAGATTTAAGTGCATTAGTCAACTCTGGGTAAGCTTTCCACATGGCCAATTCAGTGATTAAATTGTTCAGTGGTGAGCATAACCAGTTTCTTAAAATGCCTCTTCTTCACTCAGAGTCAAGAAGAAATGTTTCATCTCATTTACCCCTAATAACTAGGTAAGCTATTATGGAGCATGGGTTCTGACTATCAAGCTATTGTATCCCCAACTCCATCTCATTTTCCTAGACCCTCCCAAAATGAAGTTAATTCTGCCACTCACTCCTTTTTCTGTAGGCTGTCTTCCTTCAGCAAGAAACAAACCCAACTGCTCAGGTCATGATCTCACAGTTCACGAGTTTGAGCCCTGCATTGGGCTCTCTGCTGTCAGCACAGAGCCCGCTTGGGGATCTTCTGTTTCCTCCCTCCCCTGCTTGAATGCACGCATGCACACTCTCTCAAAAATAAATAAACATTAAAAAAAAAATCCACAACGACCCCAATTACATGGATCCAGGAACAGAAATACCTATGGTAGAGTTACAAACTGTCTCTGCTCTAGGCTCCAACAGTGTTAAGATTGACCTTGGAAGAAGCAGGCCTGAAGAAAGAGAACATAGGTGGTTATGATGGTAATAGTGATGATAATGATGATAAATCCTTATATCACACTTTTACTGTGAATTCCTTGAGGTCAGGGGATACATTTTTCTCATCTTTATTTTCCCATGGCATTTGGAAGAATGCCTTAGTTGAATAAAGTATTAAAAAATGCTGACTGAATTGAATTGTTAAAAAGAATCAACAAATTTCAGAGCTAACAAAGATGTATGAATCCAAGTCCTCTCCCCCCCGCTTTTTTTTTTTTTTTACAAAAGAGGAAACCTAATCCTAAACAGGTTGGTGGTAAAACAGTGCCACCACACAAATCTTTGAATAAACAAGTAAAAGCAGTTGGAACTGAGATATAGGGGTTTACTAGATGGTGTCGACAGAAAATGAAACAGTGAAAATTGTTGAAAAGCCTAGGTTCAGTCAATCTCAGACTTGTTGAATTTTCCTTTAAATATTTCTTAAATACTTCCTATGCTGCTATTATTATCCTGATCCAGACCGTCACCCCTACAAATAATCAACGGAGATAATCTAATCCAATGTGCTAATTTTACAGTGTAGGAAAGTGACTTGCTCTAGACCATGGTGTAAGGGATGCATCTCCTTCCCTCTTTAAGAGCCATTTTCAAGTTTTGCCTAAAGTAAGAATAGAATCCTGATCTATGGACAAACACTTTGTTGCCCTAGTTTTCCCAGCTTCCTTTGCAGCTAAGATAGCATCATGGGTTGGCTAGCAATACAACTTAGTTGAAATTTAGCTGGTAGAATATGGGAAAATTTTTGCTCTCTTAACATATAGGATAGATAAGACCTTTCTCTTCCTCTCCTTTTTTTCTGCCTTGAATGTAAACTTGATACCTAATGGAGTTATGGCAATCATATTGCAACCATGAGGAAATAACCATGTGGGAAAAAGCCTGCATGATAAAGATGCAAAAATAGAAATAGCCCATGCTAAGGTTCTGTTCTGGAGTATGATAGAACTATTGAATAACTTCAGACTCTGTCAGAGAAAAAAATTAAATTGTTATATATGTTAAATATGTTATTAAAAAAAATTAAAGGTAGCCTCCAAAATCAGAAAAACAATGTATAGCCTTCACACCAGGGAGAAGAAGGTAGTGGGGAGATGGAAAGCTTTTGCTAATCTAACAGGAGCCAGGAAAGGAGGAAATAAAGAAAAACAGAAGTATAAAAAGAAAACACAAATTAAGATAGTAGTTTATATCGGGACGGTTTACATCAGGACACAACCATTGTATATCAAACTACACTCATCAGTTAAAAGATCTAGATTATGAGTCAATATGATTTTGAGAATGCATAGGAGATACACCTAAACAAAGACAGAGAGATTAAAAATAAAGGGATACCAAAAAGTGTGACAAGCACATAGCAGAAAAAAGTTGGCATAGTTATATTAATATCAGATCAAAGAATTTAAGAGAATTTAGCCATTAATAAAAATAATGGTAGCAATGTCTTTTTTTTTTTACCAGTTTTATTGAGATACAATTGACATGCAGCATTGTATAAGTTTAAGGTGGACAGCATAATACCTTGACTTCTATATATTGTGAAAGAATTACCACAATAAATTTAGTTAACATTCATCATCTCATATAGATACTAATAAAAGAGAAGAAGTATTTGTTTCTTGTGACAAGAACTCTTAGGATCTACTCTCTTAACAACTTGCAAATATACCATACGGCAGTGTTAAGTATAGTATCATATTGTACATTACATCTTCAGTACTTACTTATAACCGGAAGTTTGTACCTAACAATGTATCTTCTTTAATGTTGAAATGAGTAAAAAAGTAAAGGGTAAAAATAATAATAATAATAATAATAATAATAATAATAATAACAGGTAAAAGAAAAAATAACTCTGTAGAGGCAACTGCTATTGGCATATTGGGTATTTTCTTTGAATATTTTCCTTTGCTTCTTTCCCTGACTGGAAGTGACTGTGTATTTTTTTATATGCCATAGGAAATTGATATATGATAATTATAGAAAAATTTAGACAATGCTTAAAAGTAAAAAGGGGAAACTAAAAATTAGCATTATAACTAGAGATAATCCTATTACCATTTCATGTGTATCTTTCCAGAGATTTTGATGCACATGTGGAAATACACATTTTTGTTTTAAAGAATGGTGTCATGATGGGGTTCCTGGGAGGCTCAGTCGGTTAAGCACCTGACTCTCGATTTCAGGTCGGGTCACAATCTCATGGTTCAGGGGTTTGAGCCTCACATTGGGCTCTGTGCAGACAGTGCAAAGCCTTCTTGGGATTCTCTCTTTTCCTCTCTCTCTGCCCCTCCCCCATTGGTGTGTGCGTGCGCTCTCTCTCTCTCTCTCTCTCTCTGTCTCTTAAAAACAAATAAACATAGGGGCACTTGGGTGGTGCAGTCCGTTAAGCATCTGACTCTTGGTCTTGGCTCAGGTCATGATCTCACCGTTTATGAGTTTGAGCCCCACATCGGGCTCTGCGTTGATGGCGTGGAGCCTGCCTGGGATTCTGTCTCTCCCTCTCTCTGACCCTCACCCCCCCTTGTGCTCTCTCTCTCTCTCTCTCTCTCTCTCCAAATAAATAAATAAATAAGTTTTTAAATAAAATAAAAATAAAAGTAATAAATACATTTAAAAAATGGTGTCATGATGTGTGCCCCCTTTTTTTGCCCAATGATATAATGTAAATGTCTTTTTATATCAAATATTCTTGTGTATCACTTTCATGCATATATATTATCCTTGTGTGACTTTACCCTATTTCTCAATGCATATTTTCATAAAGTTGAAGCAATACTATGTATCATTTTCCATCTTGCTTTTCTCACTTCTATAAATTAAGCAACTTTGCATGTTACTAAGATTTCTTTCTAAAGATAAATTTGAATGATCAAATGATATTTTATAGCTGTGGGTAACTAAATTAGCTATTGCTCTCTTGTTGAATATATAAGTTGCTCACAACACTATAAGTTTCACTTACAGATATTGCAACAGTACTTATTTTTCAGAATAATTTTTTAAAATTTGTAGCTTTGAGGCATTGTATTATAAAAAGCTGGCACTCATATATGTAAACTAACAAAGTTTATCGCACAAGTACTTCATTTCTTAGCTTGACCTAGTAAATCTTTAGCTTCATTGATTTTGGCTGCCATATAAGGAGACCCTCCCTTGCCTGGGTGATTTAAAAGCTTCATTCATTGATAAGCATCCCTTATTTTCCCTTTATTGGCAGTAGGGCTTACACCTAGTATTAATGCTGCTTCTCATTTTATCATTTTGGGTTCAAACCCACCTCTGTGATAGCCACCACTGAAGACAGATTTTGGTAGACTTTGAAAAACTTTTTTTTTTTTTTTTTGAGGCTCCATTTGGAGTTTCACGGCTTGTAAGAGAAAACGGCTTGCAGCTCCTGCAGCAGCAGTGGTCAGTCCAACTGCTACCATCATACTGGCCGTGGCTCTGGCTCAGCTCCCTGGTCTCCACCGAGAGTGCGGTGTATCCCAACCCAAAGGTGGCAGCCACCAACTCCACGCCTCTCCAGAAGAATTTTTAATGACACTTGGATCCCCTAGATTTTCCCTCAAAGTTATTATAAATACAAGGAAGGCACCAGCAAGGCATTAATTGAATGTCTAATTAACTATTAATATGTATATAATTAGCATATTTGCCCTGGGTAAGTCAAATACATGAATTAATAATGAATAATGAATTTAATGCGCTGATTATATTCTCCATAGTGTCAGTCTTCTTAAGAACTCTATGCAGATAGGACATTTATTTCTCTTTTATAAGACCTGAGCATCTTATTACAAGGTGCCACAGACTTTTCCAGTGTCTTATGTGTCTTTTTGGTATTTGATGGGTCAAATTTGTGATTTGACGCGAAGTCTTTGGTAACATGATTGTCCCATTACAACATTGTTTCTCCCTGAATCCCTGCCTCCCCAAGTCACAAGGACCAGCTGGGCTGGTGGGGAGATCTGTGGCCTGAAACTGTAAATGTTACTGGCATTGAGGGAGCAGGCTAAGCACACAGCTGAGCTGAGTGAGCTGCAGAAGAGCATTCTGGATCTTTGGACTGAGGGTGAGGGGCAGAGACAGGTATTAGAAGTCAGAATTGTGCCAGGAATTGAAAAGCCAGAGATAGAAGAATGGAGAAAAAACGTCTGGTGAAGAGTGTGCAGTCTGGGCCTGTCCACGAACCTGGTTGGAGGCTGTTCCCGCTGGTTTTATTGCATTTACCTCCCTATGGCACAAGAGGGTGTGTTCCCAGGGTCAGGAGAGGTGTCACCAACATGCTCGGCCCTGCCTCTTGAACTTATAGTCTTTAGGTTAAGTAGTGTCCCAGCTTCATGAAGGTGCACGTAGTAGTTCCTGTGGCTGCTGTAACAAATTACTACAAACCCAGTGGCTTAAAACAACACGAATTTGTTATCTTAGCATTCTGGAGATCAGAAGTCTGAAATGGGTCTCACTAGCCTAAAATCAGTGTGTTGGCAGAACAAGGGTTTCTTCTGAGGCTTTAGGGAAGAGTCTATTTCCATGCCTTGTCCATAAAAGATCAGTCTTCAGACTTAAACACATGTCTACAGGAAACCTTTGTTCGATTACTGCACAAAGGCCCCCAAGCCTGTACACAGAAGTTCCTTTTGAAAACTAAGCAGCCCTATGTAGGGCACATTCTGCAAAGTCGAGTTCAGATGTGGCCATGGAGACAAATGGACGAGAAGAACCACTCCCCCCCCCCCCCCCCCCCCCCCGCATAGGACAAAATCTGGGATCACGGAGAGGAAGGGACAAGGGTTCAGGAGAGAGGTCTCCACTGCCCCCACCCCCCGACCCCCAGACATCAAGAATACCAACTGCCAGATGGGATAACCTAGGCACTTATTTCTCCACCAGGTCAGGGAGTCTTTGCAATTACCCCTCTGCAGGGTCTGATGATTGCTGTGAACGAGAGGCTGCTGTTTTCTTCCCATTTTCCCTTTTTTCAAATAGATTGTGGAAGTTTGTGTGTATATTGGTTACCCCCTTCCTGCTCTGCAATTTATAACAGGAAGGTTGGAGGACAGATTTGTCTTTTTAGTTTATAGGCTATCAGACCATGAGAAATTATATGTGGATGTTACCAATAGGACTGAGAATTAGCCAGAGATTGTGAACTTTGAGCTGGAAGCAGAAACTGAATGGAACTTTGGTGGTTTCTCTCCCCAGAGAGGAAAAAAATGTGTGGGAATAAGGGTGTACATGGATATTTGGATGACTCAGGGGGGAAAATGGGCCAGAGACTGCTAGTTGCTTACCAATATGTCTTCTCTTCCTTCTTCATATTAGAAGTCTTCAGTTTGACACATGGCCACCCAGAAAGACAATATATTTCCCAGCCTTGCTTGCAGCGCAGTTATTCATATGATTAAGTCCTGGGCAATAGGATCTGAGGGGGAGTGATGTTTGTGACTTCCGGGTTGCACTTTTTTTTTTAAGTTTATTTATTTTATTTTGAGAGAGAGAGAGAAAGTGGGAGGAGGGGCAGAGAGAGGGAGAAAGAGAATCCTAAGTAGGCTCCATGCTGTCAGCACAGAGCCCAACTCGGGGTTCAATCTCAGAAACTGTGAGATCATGACCTGAGCCAAAATCAAGAGTGGGCCGCTTAACCAACTGAGCCACCCAGGCACCCCCTGGGTCTCACTCTTAAAGGGAGTGGCATACTCCCTTCCTCTTTTCCTTCTTGCTGCTCAAAAGGTGATGATATTGAGCCACCTGAGATCATGGAGACCAAAAGAACACCATACAGATAATAGAGCAACGAAGTAGAAGGAACTTGGGTCCCTGACACTATGGAGTGATATACCAGACTTTTACATGAAAGAGAAAAATCCTTTCCCCTGTAGGCCAGTATTATTTTCAGTCTCTATTTGTGTGGCTGAAACAATATCTTAACTTTCACAAGCATGTTGAGTTTGAGGTACCCTGGGAAGGTTCTTATAAAAAGTATCAAACATACTTGAAAGTAGAAAGAATAGTATAATAATTTCACGCATGCTCACCTTTAGCTTCAACAACTACCATTTCATCTATCTTGTTTCAGCCCAACCCACATTTCCTCCTCTCTTCACTGGAGGACGTTGACACAAATCCCAAATGTTGTATGGATCTCTAAAAGATAAGGATTCTTTTTTTTTCTTTAAAGAGTTTCAAGTGTTTTTGAGTAAAAACATATTGAACGTACCTCTTTAACATTCAGGAGATAGCTCCTGGCCTGAAGGTACTGCTCTGAGAGGCATCTCTCACGTGGAAGATATTTAAGGCCTTGGCAGCGGCTGAGATAACCCAGGGAGAGTGGTCACCTGAGCTGAAAACAGAAAAATTACATCAGTTCAGATGAGCAAAGGTTTCTTTCACTGGTGTCTTGTAGTATAGGAGTTATGGAAGACGGAGTAAATGCTCATGTACAGAAAGCTTTTATGGACACTGTTTCCATTACCCCCAGATCCATTCCTCATCTTGATTTCTTTCATCGGCTCTAATCTCATTTCCTAGATGTTATTTGTGCAGGGTTGGTCATGTATTTTAGTCACAGCTGAGGAGACCCAAGGAATGTTTATAGGTTACTGATTGTTGCAATTTCTAGGAAAGCCTCTCAGTTTTTCAGGAACAACTGGCATCTGCCTGGATGGTGTAGTGTGATGGAATGTGCTGGAACTGCTGCAGTCATTTTGTTATCATGAGAGGATTCTAGAATTACTGTAGAGACAGAGAAAGAAGGCAACACTGAGTAAAGACATGGAGAGAAACCTAGTCCTTAGTGACAAGGTTTGGACTGCAGGGCCAACCCTCTTTTAAAGCCATCACTCTGGACCTCTGAGTTACGTGAGTTAGGAGCTTAACAATTTGCCCACGTTGCTTAAATCATTTAAATCATTTTAAATGTTTCAATCATCTTAAATCATTTCAATCATTTTCCATTACTTGCAATACAAAGCATTCTTACTGATAAGAGCAGGCCAGGAGGTCAATGTTTCTCAAGACCTGGAGGAACCCTGATGCTGGTCATCTCAGTTTTAGCTGAGAGGGTGATATATTTGCATAAGAAAACGAACTAGATGCTGTCCTCCCCTGAACACATTTCTTTGGTGTTCATTAGCAGTAAACAAATATTGCTTTTTGGCAGATAGGTAAATTTCCTTCAAGCTTCTCTTAATGGCTTCTACAGGTACCCACCAGTTGGCTGGGGGTGGGCAGGGGACAGTGGTAATGGTCGCGCTTAAAGGTAGGAGTTAATAGCAGATGTGGAACCAGCTTCTGTGAAGGAATGTGTTCTGGGTAGATAAATGCAGTGAGTTGTATATAAAATGTGCCTTGGGGGGCGCCTGGGTGGCTCAGTCGGCTGAGTGTCCAACTTCGGCTCAGGTCATGATCTCGTGGTTTGTGGGTTCGAGCCCCACGTCAGGCTCTGTGCTGGCAGCTCAGAGCCTGGAGCCTGCTTCGGATTCTGTGTCTCCTTCCCTCTCTGCCTCTCCCCCACTTGAGCTCTGTCTCCCTCTGTCTCTCAAAAAATAAATAAATAAAAGTAAAAAAAAAAATGTGCCTTGGTTATGAGACAGACCTAGTTATTCTCTGCAGAAGCACAGCATGGAGCTATTGCTTTAAGACTTACTTAATACATATGACCAGGTGGACAGGAGGATGTAAAATAATGTCTTTTCAAACCGTATTCTTCAAAACAGCAGCCAAACTGGTATGAATGGTTCTTGCAGGTAGATATTTCTTTGCCATAATTTTAGAGGGAAAGGAGGGTAGATGGTGTTAATGGGAAGGTTAGAGCAGGATGAAATATTCCGTATTGATGAGGGATGACTTCAACCTTCAAGATTTTGTGTTGAAGTCATGGGACCATCATCACCTAAATGTGGTTTCATTCTGCAGCTGACTCTTCAAGTTACCATTAAGCAAAGAGTGCTCAGTGGCCGATGATGCAGATGATTACTAAAGGCACCCCTAAATGATTTTTTTATATGTAGAAGGGGGAATCTTTTTTCCTTTTTACTTTCCACTGAGGGGGGAAAAAAATGGCAGCCATGAAGACTATTTGCCAGAAAGAGTACTCACACTTTTTGACAAGCAATTTGCTTGGGAAATTAGCTGAGGTCATATATCTTTCATTAGGTAAATGGAAGACAGCACATGAATATTTCAAAAAAGCAAATTTTACCTATTTAAATTTAGCTCAGAGTACCATAGTTTGTTTAAACTTCATAGATAAGGACCTATAGAAATACAGGCTTATTTTCATTTTGAAGTACCCAGAACTGGAGTTTCAAGAAGCCAGAAGGGATTTATTATTTAATCATAAAGAATTTATAAATATTTGTGTTAGCAACTCAAGCATCTTCTTTGGAGTCTAGATTCCATGGTAATAGGATTAGTAACCACATTTGCCAATGTTGGGATGGGGAGAGGCAGCTCTCTTAGAAAAAGCCAGCAAAGGGTCGCCTGGTGGCTCAGTCCATTATGCTTCCAACTTCAGCTCAGGTCATGGTCTGGTGGTTCACAAGTTGGAGCCCACCGGGCTCTGTGCCAACAGCTCAGAGTCTGGAGCCTGCTTCAGATTCTGTGTCTCCCTCTCTCTCTCTGCCCCTCCCCTGCTCATTCTGTCTCTCTCTCTCTCTCTCTCTCTCTCTCTCTCTCTCTCTCTCTCAAAAAATAAATGAGCATTAAAAAAAATTAAAAAGAAAAAAAAGAAAAAAAGCAAAATATCCCAAGTGGTAGGACTCCCGCAGATGAGAGTAGAGAGCCCCCTGCTGGCAAGAAAGGACAGAGACCAAAATAGAGGCATTCACCTAAAGGCTGTCAGAAATAATGAGGGGGGTCAAACTGAAGATTTAAGGTCGATGAGGCAGATCACATTTATTGCCATCCTTGGCAGGAGAATCTGGAATTTGCAGAGTTGGAGGCCCTTGGTCTGTCCTGAGAGACAGGTGTAAAGGTTTGCCCACCTGGTACAAAGATTGATGACCTGAGTAGGAGTGAAGAGAATTAGGAAAGAAGTACAACTAGCTGCTGAGCCATAAACAGGAGTTACAAGTGTTGGTCTCATTGGGATGAACGAATCAGCGTAGAAACGGCAATCCAGGTCTGAGGAGAAAAGTTTGCAACCATTTCTCCACAACTGGGAGGAGTTTTTGAGATGGTAGTCTCTCAAAGTTCCTGGCCAGGAACCCAAGGTGAGTGTTCATTTATTATCTATCTTTCCAAAACACTCCCTCCCTTTCTCCAGCCCCTGGACTCATTTGTGAAAAAGCTTAGGAGCTCTGGCTTCATGATGAACCCCAGAGAGGTCACTATTTGAAATTGCTGCCTGCTGCTACTGGGGCCCCAAATTTCTGGATCCCTTAGGCATTCTATTTCCCTGAGGGCCGAGACTGGTTTTTAAAAAATCTTTTCAGCTCTGACCCTCCCTAATACGATGCCTGGCTCATAGTAGATGCTTAATCCATATTTGTGAAGTAAATGGATGAATCATTAAGCCAGGCCTGTGGGAGGTTTATAATCCGGTGATGTCTCCGAGGGGTAATTTACTTATATATTCATTTACTTCTACTTTATTTCTATTATGTCTTCTTTCACAAGGGGTTTGGAAAAGCTTATAAAAATACATATGATCAAATAGAAAATATAAATAATAAATAAAGCCAGCATCATTAGAAACATGCATTGAGCAAATACAAGTCAGTGGAGTAGAATGAATTATGCAGGCAATAGGGCTCTGTATAATTATCTGAGCCACAGATTCAGATTTGAGTTTTCCACTAAAAAATGAAGGCCAAAAATGACTCTCTTGACTACAAAGGCAAAAAATTCTAGCTTCTCAAGGTTTTCTTGGAACTTAGCTCTAAAATAAATTTCTCGTATGGAGCTTTATATCTGGGACATTGAGTGAAATGATAAGTGGGTATCCTCAATGATATTCTTACAGAAAATTCTATAGGGCTTTTCTTTTTTAATTTTTTTTTCAGTGTTTATTTTTGAGAGACAGAGATTGAGTAGAGAGGGGGCAGAGAGAGAGGGCAACACAGAATCCAAAGCAGCTGTCAGCACAGAGCCTGATGCGGGGCTCAAACCCACAAACCTTGAGACCATGATCTGAGCCGAAGTCAGATGCTTAACCAACTGAGCCACCCAGGTGCCCCTACAGGGCTTTTCTAAAGTTGTGTCTTATAGCACGAAACCTGAGGCTTCTCCTATAGTACATCTCATGGAAGTAATTCTGTAGTAGGCCAAGGAAATATGGGTTAAGACTGAAACTTTCTAAAATTTTAGCTAAATTTAAAAAATATTTATGTTTAGGAAACCCAGAGGATTTCAAGTCCTTCAAACAATTCTCCATTAAAATCACCTCTCTGAACGAGAACTTTCATAGGGGTTGGGAGCAGATCCTTAAAGTTTGCATCTTCTCTCAAGGCCTAAAAGTTCCTTGTTCTATGTTGTTCATTGAGACTAGCAGCATATACTATAGTTATCAGATGAGATTTTTTACAAGCTTTTATGAAAACTGAGGTATCTAGAGGCGCCTGTGGCTGACTCTTGATTTTGACTCAGGCCATGATCTCAAGATCATGAGATGGAGCCCCATGTTGGCCCCTGCACTGGGTGTGGAGCCTGCTTAAGATTCTCTAAGATTCTCTCTCCCTCTCCCTCTACACAGCTCCCCCCACAGTCACCACCCGTGCAAGCACACGCCCACATGCACGTGTGTGCTCTCTCTCAAAACAAACAACAACAACAACAAAACACTGAGGCATCTAACCAAAACTTTCAGACTGATGACTAGCTACCCTCTGCCCATGTCTATGGCTACTTAGCAAATGATCTTAAAACTTAGTGTTTTCAAACAACAATGGCCATTGTTATTATCTTTCATGGTTATGGGCGGTTGACTGGGCTCAACTAGGCAGTTCTTGCTCAGCTTTTCTTGTGCAGTTACAGACAGTGACTTGGGCTGGGAATCATCTGAAGGCTCACTCACATGTCTGGTACCAGCTTGAGAAGACTTGATCAGCTGGGGGCTCGAACAGCTAGGCTCCTTGGGCAACTCTGTCTAGTTTCTGCACATGTTTTCTCCAGCAGCATGGGTCCAGGATAGCTGGACTTCTTACACAGTAGCTCATAAAGAGAGAGATGGAAAGAGAGAGGGAGGAAGAGAGAGAGAGCGAGAAAACGAGATGGAAGTCATATTACCTTTTTTGACCTAGCCTTGTAGGTCATGTACGGTCATTTCTACTACATTCTGTTCATTGAGGCATGCACAAAGGTCTGCTCAGTTTCAAGAGGAGGGGATTTAGACCCCAGGAGACATTGATAGGGGAGTGGCAGAGTTTGGAAGAGCATGTGGGACCAAAAATATTGTTGCATCCATTTTTGTAAAATGTAATCTGCCACACCCTCTTCATTTCAAAGTCCACTAAGGGAGTGCCTTTAACCAAGACAAGAATGTTCTTAAGGACCCCTTTCTGAGCCTTTAATAAGTGAATAAATTTTAAGTCTGGGTTTTTTTTTTTAAATCATAGAATGTGGATAAAGTGACTTAGCATGGAAGATTTTCAAAGAAGCTTTTACCAATCACTCATCACAGACATAGAAAAAACTGCATAAGGCTCTCATGGCAAGCTGAACATGAAAGCCATTCCTAGTTCATGTCTCTAGCAGGGAGGGAATGCAGCCAGATCGCCCAATGGTTTTCTATCATTCAAAGAGCAGATAAAAGAAAAGTGTGGGAACGGGGAAGAATATAGGCTTGCTTTAGGCCCTTCAATATAGTTATCTGGTTCGTCAGGAGATAGATCTGTCAGAAGACAAATACTGACTCTTGCTAAGATGTTAAAATGCAGCTTTTGTATAAGAACCAGTAACGAGGAATTACTAATGTGTTCAGGAATCTTTCCCTAGAGTAAAGGAATAAAGCCAGAGAAGAGGTAAACTAAAGACAAACGGGGGAAGAAAATCAACTCTATAATTCATTTATTTAAGTTTTAAAGTCATGCCCGTTTAATTTCAAGAACCTGAAGTCTCCAACAGTCTATTACATATATATTTTTATTGAAGTATAATTAACATACAGTTATATTAGTTTCAGGTGTGCAATATAATGACTCAACAATTCTATACATTACTTGGTCCTCATCACAATGAGCGTCCTCTTAATCCCCTTCACCTATTATATTATTTTTGATCATTTTTTTCCATTAGGTGTAATAGTAGAGTATTTATGTTTTCAACTGTTTTGAATCTTGTGTAAAATATAAATCCAGAAAACCTCAGTTTGACATATTTTAGGGAAGAAATAGGCATAAAGTTTAAATGGAATGTTTAACAAACAGATGGCTTTGTATTTTGGAGGAAGTAATTTAGAACAGGCTTTGCATAATTTTGATAGCACAAAGTCTTTACCTGCTGCTTTATTTAAATTAAGCCTTCTAGCCAAATGGAAAACATGAGGAGATGTTCCTGGGTACTAACCTTAGGAACTGTAAATTTCAGTGTAGTCTTAGGATGATACCAGCGGGAAGAAAGGGAGGCCTCCCAGTTATCAACTGAGATTTGTGCATGTTTGTGCTGACCATAAACAGTTATGTCTCCAGATCTAGCCTCTTTATTGGTCTGACAGCAAAAACTCAGGCCTCCCACAATGTTCATGAAATTGAATTTCAGGCACTGGTTTAAATTTGAAAAAATCCAATCTGATCCTTCTGTGGTCCTTCTGTACACCACTGCACCAACCCAAGTAACAATCAGAGGAATATTCACTAGAATTCTGAGCTCCCAGAGCTCCAACTCCACGAGCCAGCCTCCCAGGTGGATGTCCTGAGAGAAGGCTCCTGAAACCCTGCCTTTTTGGAGGCTCAGTGGGGAATGCCCATGAGATAGTGTAGGAAGACCAGGAACCCGTGTTCTCAGACTGCCCCGAGTGGATACATTCATTGCTTACCCAACAGTTCCTTGGGAATAGAACCCCCAGTGGGTTTTTTTCTTGTAACTTTAAAAAAAAATTTTTTTTTAACGTTTTTATTTATTTTTGGGACAGAGAGAGACAGAGCATGAACGGGGGAGGGGCAGAGAGAGAGGGAGACACAGAATCGGAAACAGGCTCCAGGCTCTGAGCCATCAGCCCAGAGCCTGACGCGGGGCTCGAACTCACGGACCGCGAGATCGTGACCTGGCTGAAGTCAGACGCTTAACCGACTGCGCCACCCAGGCGCCCCTCTTGTAACTTTTATAGAGGGTAACACATATACACCAAAAGCACCAATCCTACGTTCACAGCTCGATGAATTATTGTACACTCATACACCTAAGTCACCCCCACATAGATCAAGATGTAGAAAATTCCCATCACTTTCCTTCTTCCTTCTTCCCAGTTTGCACCCCCGAACCACGGGGAGGTAATCACTATTCTCATTTCTATTATTATTGACCAGTGTTGACTGTTCTTAAACTTTGTATTAGCGGAAGCATATAGTATGTATTCTCTCAAATTTGGCTTCTTTCACTCAGTTTAATATTTACGAGATTCATCATGTTGTTGCATGTACAGAAGTCTGCTCTCTTTTTTTAATTGCTATGTAGTATTTTATTTCAAGCACATACCACAACTTACTTATCTATTCTTCTGTTGACTGGCATTGAGGTGTTTCCACTTTGGCTAATACAAAGCCGTGATGGACATTCTTATGCACATTCTTTGTGGGCAAAGGTACTCATTTCTCTTGAGGAAATTCCTAGAACTGGAATTGCTGTCTTAGGGTTGGCAGTGTTTAGCTCTAGCAGAAACTATCAAATTGGCTTATGAAGTAGTTATAGCACTTTACACTCTCACCAGCCATGTATAAGGATCTCAGTTCTTCCACGTCCTTGCCATCGTCATTTGGCTCTGTAAATCCTCTTAATTTAGTCATTCTGGTTGGTGTCTGGTAGTGGTTTCAAATTTGCACTTCCCTAATGAGTAATATTACTGAGCTCTTTTTCATATGCATATTGGACGTTTGGTTATCTTTGTGAAATACCTGTTCGGGTTGTATGGTGACTTTTAGTTGCGTTGTTCATTTTTTTCTTATTGATTTGTAGGAGTTATTTACATATTCTGAACATAAGTCTTCTGTCAGAAATATGTATTGTGAATATCTTCTCCCAGTGTGTGATTTGTCTTTTTATTCTTTAAATGGCACCTCTTTTTCTAGTGTTTATTTATTATTTTTGAGAGAGCATCAGTGGTGGAGGCACAGAAAAAAAGGAGGACAGAGGATCTGAAGTGGGCTTTGTACGGATAGCAGTGAGCCTGATGCAGGGGTTGAACTCCTGAATTGTGAGATCATGATCCGATCATGATCAAGCCAAAGTCAGACACTCAAACCACTGAGCCACCCAGGTGCCCCTTAATGGTATCTTTTAATGAAGTACAATTTATCACATTTTTTTTTTTTTGTAATAGTGCTTTTTAAGTCCTGGTTAAGAAACCTGTGCTTGTCCCTATGTCATTGTTTCAGTCGCATTTCAACCAGAGCAGCAGAACCACTAGGGAGATATAGATGAAGCAATTTATTTATTTATTTATTTTTTTTTTTTAATTTTTTTTTTTCAACGTTTATTTTATTTTTGGGACAGAGAGAGACAGAGCATGAACGGGGGAGGGGCAGAGAGAGAGGGAGACACAGAATCAGAAACAGGCTCCAGGCTCTGAGCCATCAGCCCAGAGCCCGACGCGGGGCTCGAACTCACGGACCGCGAGATTGTGACCTGGCTGAAGTCGGACGCTTAACCGACTGCGCCACCCAGGCGCCCCGATGAAGCAATTTATTGTAAGGAACTGTCTTATGTGCTATGGGGACTTGCTGGGCAAGTTCAAATTCCATAGGTAGGCTGAAGCTGCTGTCCACAGGCAGAATTTCTTCTTCATTAGAGAAGTCTGAGCTGTGCTCTTTAAGGCCTTCCACTGATGGAATCAGGCTCACCCATATTATCTAGGATATCTAGGATATGCCTTACTTAAGTCAACTGATTTTGAACTTTAATCACATCTATAAAATGCCAACATCTAGATTAGTGTCTGATTGTATGACTGGGGACTTTAGCTTAGTCAAGTTGACACATCAAAATGTCATCGTAGTCATTTACAGATTTTTCTGTGTTTTCTTCTAGAAGTTTTATTGCTTTACCTTTTTATTTAGTTGTATGATCCATCTTAGAGTAATTTTTGTGCATGGTGTGAAACAGGGGTCAAAGCCAAATGGGGAATAGTTATGGGGCATCAGTATGTTCAGGGAAGATGTGCTATGGTCCCGGCCCCAAGGGATGAATTGCAGATTGATCCAAGCCAATCATGGTAGTCCTATGTCTCTTTCATTCATTCAGCAGATATTTATGGAGTCCTTGCTATGTACCAAACATATCCTCAGTTCTGAGAATGCGACAATGAATAAAATAGGTAAAGTTCCTGCTGTTGTGAAATTTTCCTTTACACGTAATTGATTAGAGTTAGGTATGTGACCGCATTCTAGGCAACAGTACCTGAAGAGATACACGCTGTAGACATGAGGGAAAGGTATTACTCCTTGATAAAAGGGAGACTTTCAGCGAAAACCTCTCTGCCTTGTGCACAGGAGGACGTGATATTTGGTATTGCAGCAGTCTTAGAGTAATACCCAGAGGATGACAGAGAAGCCAGCCCAGAGCCCTGACACCTTCAAGCTCCTTAAAAAAAAAAAAAAAGTTTATTTATTTATTTTGAGAGAGAGACAGAGAGCAAGAGGAAGAGGGGCAGAGAGAGTGAGAGAGAGAATCCCAAGCAGACATTAGGGGGCTCAATCTCACAAACTGTGCGATCACGACCTAAGCTGAAATCAAGAGTTGGACACTTAACTGACAGAGCAACCCAGGTGTCCCTTCAAACTCCTTTATTGTCCAATTCTGGAATGACCCATCTCCAGGTTTCTAATGTGACATAATTAAATATTCTTATTGTTTAAGCCACACTTGGGCATTCTATCACTTGTAGCTATAGACACATATGTTTCTTGGCCTGGCACCACTGCTCTCTAACATTTGTGCCACAACTCACCTCAGTTCCTTTTATTATCCAGCTCTAGCCTTTTTTTTTTTAATTTTTTTTTAATGTTTATTTATTTCTGAGACAGAGAGAGACAGAGCATGAACAGGGGAGGGTCAGAGAGAGAGGGAGACACAGAGTCTGAAACAGGCTCCAGGCTCTGAGCTGTCAGCACAGAGCCCGACGCGGGGCTTGAACTCACAGACATGAGATCATCACCTGGGTCGAAGTCGGACGCTCAACCGACTGAGCCACCCAGGCACCCCCAGCTCTAGCCTTTTTAAAAAATTTTTATTTTTTTTTTAAGCAATCTCTACACCCAACATGGGGCTTGAACTCACAACGCCAAGATCAAAAAGTCCCGTGCTCTACCTACTGAGACAGCAAGGCACCCCTATCCAGCTTTAGCCTTAATTTTGCCTTCTACCTTAGACATTTATACTCAAACCTTCTCTAGCTCCCTTTCTAACTTGCTTTGGCCTTTAATGAAGAAAATTGATCCCTTCTGCTGAGGTCCTCTGGCCCAAAGTTTCCACCTCAACACTGTCTCCACCTCAGTTTCTCTGCCACAGCCAACCTCTTTTTCTAGTTTGACTTCCATTTCTCCAACCCTCACATATGCCAAGCCCCAGTTGCGAGGTAGGCACTAGATTATGGTTATACGGTGTTTGAGCTATGGTTGGCGCATTTCCTGATGCAAAGCCACATGAAATATACTATGGAGGAGCAGAAACTAAAAGCCTTGCCCAGAAGCCAGACTTCAGAGACTGAAGTGGACATACAGCTGAGGTGAGAGAATACACTGCCCCAGAAAGCCAGAGAAATAGCTGCTCAATGGTTTCCAGTTGCTATGTGGCCTGACTATACTTCCCGCATTGAATTCCTTGGAAGTTCCTTGAATTCTCATAATGAAACTCTTTCCTTAAGCCACCTTGAAGCGGTTTCTGTTTCTTGCAAACAAATCACATAGACTGTGGCTCTTACAGTCCCCAAAAGGGCCTTATTCTGTCAAGTGTCCAATTCCCACTGGGAGAGAATATTAGCAAGTGTTCGGGAGTTAAGCCGGGTATCTGTTATGTACACCTCCAAGCTGCGCCAGTAATACCTTCTACAGATTCGAGCCTAGGATTCTGAAATAGAGAAGAAATCCTTCCCCGGTCTTTTCTCAGGGTAGGTTCCTAAATTCCTAGAGTACCCTCTTTTGAGAAGACAGGGGAAGCATTTAACTCTTCTGTCTTAGTTTGGGTCATTGTTCCCCAAAGCAGAGCCTTGGACAAGGACTTGAGTTCAGGTAGTTCAATTGGAAGATGACTGAGGCAGGGATGAGGAGCAAGCAGAGAGTGTCACAGGGCAGGAGGAAAAAGTAAGTGGCTCATTAGTCACCTAAGTTACCACCAAGTGACTAGGGCTCGACTCCACTGGAAACTTTCTGAAAACCCGTGCAGTATGTTCCTTGGAATCCACCTGCTCTACCCACCATTGGTAGAGGTTTGTCCCCAGGGTGTTGATTCCCCTGTACTTTAGGGCTGTTTTGTGCAAGGGATAAAGCAACTCTTGTGGCTTCAGAAAAACCTCAGAGGCAGAATAGCTGGGGGTTCCAAGGGCACGCAGTGTGGGATACTGGCAGTGAGCGCGAGAACTGCTCAACTTCCGCTGAAATCAGAGCTGGGCCAAGGAGATGTACCCAAACCATCTTCTACAGTCTCTCCTTGGGGAGAAAGGTTTTATCCTAGTATCATTAGACACGACTGTGGGTCCCCAGAAGCAGGAACCTTAGAGGTAAATATGGTTATCACCTGTGACAGAACTGCTATCTGCTAACCAAAAATCCACACTCTCTTCTTCCTGGGTATTCTGCTGACCCATATTTCCCAGCCTCCCTTGCAGTTAGGTGTAGCCACCGGACCTGAGTTCCAACCAATGGAATGTGAGCAGAAGTAAGGTGCACCACCACCAGGCTGGCCCATAAACATCCTCCCGTGCATACTTGTCCATATTCTTTTCCCTTCTTTTGGCTTGTTCTTGATTCTCAGGTGACCTTCAAAACCAGGTGTTGAAGATAGCAGAGCCTCTGCCAGCTGGGTCCCTGAATAACTGTGTGTAACACAGCATCTCTTTCTTCCCCTCCTCCCATTCTTCTGGGCCGCCTCACTTACCTGGAACTGCCTTGCTCTGAGAGAGAGAATAACCTCCCATGGTGTTGGGGCCATCATGCATTTGGGGATCAACTTATTACAGCAGCTAGCTTAGCCTCACTAGTATATATACCACAACACCTTACCATTCCCCAGGCACAGGAATGATTCTTCAGGTGTCTGAACTACACTATTTATGAAAGATTTAAACATTTAGGAAGATGATTATAAAACTGATACACACACATACAAAAATTAAATGACTCCTGTCTCCCTTCTTGCCCCATTTCTAGCCCCACTTGGTTAGATAACCATTTTTAGCTATTCATTCCTCTATTTTCCTGATTGTTACCTCTAAATAATCCCCTATGTCTGGTTTTACCAATGTTAAAAAATATTTAGTGGCATCCCACTATGAAAGATGAGTAGTTATCAAAGTCGTTTCTTTAACTTAGGAAAGTGAAAGTGTTCTAGGCAGAAGAAATAATGTGGTGGAGGGACCTCACACCTGCTTTGATTATAGGAAAGACAAGCAGCATGGTGATGTGGGACAAGCACAAACTTTGAACTCAAATTTGTGTAGAATTTAGCTTCTACTACCTATTTGCAAGATTAGGGGGTTGTCAAATGAAATGATGCATCTACAGGTGTTTTGCTCTGGGTTCATCTCTAGAAATATTTTCACATACCACCACACTCTATGGTAGGTGGCAATTAATGTTAGTGTCAAATTTTAAGAACAAAGTGTTCTGGAGGGTAACCTGTACGGAGTGCCTTGTACATCTATTACTACAATGAGATCTTTAGGTTACTGAATAAACAATTCCACTCAAGTCAGCACATCTTGCTCCGGCCAAAAGAGGGCAGTAAGAGACACAGAGTGCATTTGCCTTTAGAGCGAGGAGTCTTGCTTAGCAACCACGCCAAAGTAGTATTTCAATTGTTGTCAGCCTATCAATGTTGGCCTGAGCCTGGAAGTGTATAAAATCATCCTTCTCAAATGATAGATCCATAAAAAATTACCTAAAAAAAAAGTCCACTGTATTTCTTGAAACATTTATATAATAAATTTACATTTACATCAAAAATAATGAAATAACAGGGGTGCCTGGGTGGCTCACTGGATTGAGCATCTAACCTCAGCTCTGGTCATGAGCTCATGGTTCGTGAGTTGGGCTCGTGCTGTCAGTGCAGAGCTCACTCTGGATTTTCTGTCTCCCTTTCTCTCTGCCCCTCCCCTGCTCATTCTCTCTCTCTCTCTCTCTCTCTCTCTCTCTCTCTCAAAAATAAATAAAAAAATAAAAACATTAAAAAATTAAAAAATGAAATAACATAGTAATAAACATCATCATAATAATATAATAGTATTACATATTCATTTATAAATTATCAACCTACATGTTTAGATACTTTGTTCAACCATTAGGTATCAGCCATAAGAAGGTTATGGTCCTGTTGCTACAGTGTTCTTATATGAAGAAAATAGCTCACTTTTTGTTCTCTGTACTGTGTCCAAACTGATTCTTTTTTTTTTTTAATGTTTTATTTTATTTTTTTAAGAGACAGAGAGGAACAGAGCACGAGCAGGGGAGGGGCAGAGAGAGAGGGAGACACAAAATCGGAAGCAGGCTCCAGGCTCTGAGCTGTCAGCACAGAGTCCGACACGGGGCTTGAACTCGTGAACTGTGAGATCATGACCTGAGCCGAAGTCAGTCGCTCAACCCACTGGGCCACCCAGGTGCCCCCAAAGTGATTCTTATGCTGATTCATGTTACTTAACAAATCACATCATCTAAAATCTACCACAGAGTTTTCTTCTTCAGCAAAACTCTTCTCCTCCAGTCTGTTTAAATGTTCCCACTATGGAATTTCTTAGATTGGAAAAGTAACAAACTCCTAACTGACTATTCAGTAATGGGAATTCTCAGGAATCCTTAAATTACATAAATAAGTCATGGAGGGAGTTTGCCTTAGACCGGATGAGCTACCGTGGTTGGAAAGACACACGTCAGATTTTCAGACTTGGAAAAATAAGTCACTTTTTCCATTGCTACTTGATCTTAGAATTTAGATACATTTTGATTAACTGCAAGTTCAAGTGGGAGGGTAACATGGGGGGAGCGGGTGTAAGCGCAGAAGGAAGAGGGGATTATTCTTCACCACCATTCTTGAATTTCTTTGTCAGAAGGAAGCCTGCCAGGATGGTAGTTGGGAGCCTCATCTTAAATAGGCATCAGTTGCCAGAACAATAAAACATGTGACGCACAAATGAATTTAATGTTTAAAATGAAAATAAATTTTAATATACATTTAAACATCTCTATACAATAATAAAAACTAATGTTTATCAGAAATTTTCTCAATTTTTCCACACGTATTGCTAGACTCTTCCTTGAGAATCTTCACTGACCCAATGGGTTTGCATATTTAAGTAGAAAAGGAAAACACCATCCTTCCAAATATTCAGAGTTTATTTGGTATAAGTGTTAGAAAAGAAAAGTTGCCTTTTTCAGGTAAAACTCATCAGGAGGTGGTGTTTTGATGTGGGAACAGACAGGGATCTGTGTTAGGCTGGTCTCTTGCTTCAACTCTAGTACTAATTTGACCATAGGCAAATTATTCAGCCTCTCTTTGCCTTAGCTTCCTTATCTGAAAAATAACAATAACAGCAAAATGCCCAACTCATGGGGTTATTGTACTTGGAATATGATAGGCACTCTGTAAAATCTAAAGTTTGTGTGTGTGTGTGTGAGAAATTATTTTTGAGCAAATGACTAATAAATGTTACCCGCTATCATCACTATCTTGGGCCATAGCTTCAGCAAATATCAGTTATGTCAGTAAAAAACAATTATTTCATTTGTTCTTTACTACCTGCTTTGGGAAATTTAGAAGGGTCTACATCCCGATGCTTATTCTTGCTCTAGCAAGAATTTTACAGCATCTGTCATAATTATGGTCTTCAATAAGGACAATCAGTATAGACTGGAGGCCAGGACCAGAATGTAAGTAGATTCACTGTTAAGCCTGCAAGTCTGAACATGGGAACAAGGACAGGGGACAAGACTGAATTTGGGACATCAGCTTCCATGGGAGAAAGAGGTAAAAAGGTTGGGAGGGGAGAGAGAAATATGGAAATACCATTAGACAATTGTTTGTGCTGAATCCAGAATCTATGGGTATCTATGGCTCAAGACGGGTAATCAGTGGGACTTAAATCACCAATACCTAGAAGGTCTTTGTATATACAGTTGGCTTTGAAGATAGTCGTCAGCTGATATTAATGCCTAAGTCATGAGGACACTGGGATTTAGAGGCACGAAATCCAGATTCTGCAGAGAATGAGGTATCAGAAGAAATTTGGTTTGGGGGGAGCTGGCGAAAGGAGAAACTGTAAAGAAACATGGGAACATACGAGGATTATTTCAAGGGAATGAGTTAAGATCACTCCTGGGTATATGGGCCAATTTGAGTCACTTGGTATCAGTGTGTCAGCACCATTCTAGTGGCCCAATTTCACATAATTGCAAGGGAGAAAAGTGCCTGTTGGCCAGTGGGGCCATATGTTTACTGTCTTCTTGGAACTGGAGCTATTCATGGGCTTCCAAGGTGACTCCAAAGGTACAGATACCAGAGCTCTTTGGGTCATCTGGCCAACTGCTCTGGTTGAGTAGGAAGGGTTGGGGGGTATGGTGCTGAGAAGCCCCAAATAGAAGTGGAGACCAGGATCCACACAAATCCTGGTCTAGTCTTGGATTCCATGCACTGAATGGAGACGGGAAAATTTTGAGGAAAGTGCTACAAAGAAGAAGCACCAGGGCCCTGCTTGCCCAGGTGCAAAAGTGGTACTTCACTTAGGTCAGAGTGGAGTCAACAGCACCCATATATTAACTTCCTTACTTAGAGTTACTGTTTGGGTATGGGATTGGTCTAGAGAAGGGATGACCCTAGTTATAGCTGTTAAACACATGTAGCTATGATAACTTAGACCCGTGGTTCTCTATGCTGGCTACACAGTAAAATCAACTGAGAAACTTTAAAATAGAACAACAACAACAACAACACACACACACACACACACACACACACACACACACAAAATGGTGTGCTTGGGCTCTCAGACCAATTAAATCAGAATCTAAGGGGTGATAGACTGATATCATGATTTTTAAAAAGTCTCCCCAGATGGTTCAATGTACAGCTAGAACTGAGAACCACTGCTCTAGATGTTCCTCATCCATTTCTCCGTGATGGCATTCTTTGCTACCACTTGATTCCTGGGAATCCACTTGGTAGTTTCTGAGCACAGATCACTGTGCTCTCCAGCCAAGTCTGGATTATCTACAATTGGGGAAACTTCACCTACTCTTTACTTCTATCAGTCACAGATGTTGTACAGCTTAGCTCACCTCTTCCTAAAACTCTGGCTTCAGTCTGGTGCTCTCTCTGCAGCCTGATGTTTCTGATTTGCATTCACTCTATTGTATACCTTAGTTCAGTCAATATTGAGCTGTAATCCTTAGCATTCTTGGAATCAAACAATGAGTTGTTTGACTTTGAGACCCTTCAATCATACACTTTTGTTAAAAATACTCTGTGAGCTCTTCTTATTTTTTAACCAAAAAGTAAATAAAAAGTAATTGGTTTAGAGATTTTGGAGATGCCTTAGAATATCATAAACCAGAATGAAAACCAATGCTATAAAAAGATCTGTAAGACAGCCTCTTCTCCACTGTCCAGCCCACTGCTCCCTTGTGGTGTATTCAATAAACTTCTATCTCCCTTAAAAAATAAAAATTAAAAAAAAATAATAATATCCTGTCCCTTTAAGATAACAAGGAAACCCCTAACAGAAGACTTACTATCAGCCCTTTCTAAAAGCTTATCTATGCAGTTAGGCAAATGTCCCAAAAATTTGGAGGTATTTTCCTTCCCATGACAAGGAAAGTCTACTATAACAAAAAGCCCTGACTTAATTTCCTTCCTTTCTTTCTTTCTTTCTTTCCTTCTTTCTTTCTTTCTTTCTTTCTGTCTTTCTGTCTTTCTGTCTTTTCTTCTTTCTTTCTCTTTCTCTCTCTCTCTTCCATTCTCTTTCTTTCTTTCTCTTTCTTTCCTCTCCTCTCCTCCTCTCCCCTCCCCTCCCTTCCCCTCCAGTTCCCTTCCCTTCCTTTTTGTTTCTTTGTTTGTTTCTTTCTTCCTGTCATTTAAGTCCTTAGGTGGCTTCAAGGTGCTCCTGCTGAAGGAAAATAGATGGAACAAGCAAGGTACCAGAATACTTTTTAGCCCCACAGCTCTGGTTTTTATTAGGAACAGAAACAAACTGCAGTTGCTACTTAATTAGGAGAAACTACTTTATTGTACAAAATCCTTCCTCAGCAAAGTATCCATCTACCAGTTTTCTAAGTTCTCTCGTAAAGATGCTAGCCTGGGAAGCCAAAAGCATTTATGTGTGGCCTTCCTGTGATATTTTAAAAGTCACCCAGAAAAGCTGACAACATCTTAATACTAATTTTTACGTATGAAATACATTTATATCCTTTATGTCCTTAAAATCTGACACCAACCTGGTGAGGGGCAAGTCCTGTGTGTCTAGTCCCATTTCCTTTTTTCTGTTTTACAACTGAAGGACTAAGATTCAGATGGCTTATGTGGCCCTGTGGAAAACACACAGTGAGTTATATATATATGATTTATTATATATAAGGAATTGGCTCATGTGGTTATGGAGGCTGAGAAGTCCAAAGATTGGCCAACAAGCTGAAGACCCAAGAGAACGGATGGTACCATTCCAGTCAGAATCCCAAGGCCTGAGAACCAAGAGGCTAATGGTACAAGTTTCCTCCCATGCCTGAGCCCACAGTCAGTAGACGATCAACTTCCCAAACTGAAGACAGTCAGGAAGAGAATAAATTCTCCCTTACTCCATCTTCTGTTCTGTTCAGGCCTTCAATAGACTGGATGAGACCCACCCACACTGGGGAGGGCAAGTTGCGTTACTCATGCTACCAATTCAAATATTCATTCAGAAACACCCTCCAAACCGTCCTCCCATATAACATTTAACCAAATATCTGGGCAGCCCATGGCCCTGTCAAGTTGACACAGTCAATTAACCTTCACAAGTATCCACTTAATTGTGTGTACCTTTCAGCCTAGACATTCCTGGAATTGCCCCCTTCTTGTGTCACTGCCTAGAGGTCAGAAACTCAACTTGTCCTTTTGGATCCCACATGAACTGGCTGCGGTGGACAAGTCATTTCACCTCTATGATCTTCACATTTCTCAACTGTAAAATTACAGGGGTCAGATTGAATTTGTAGGACACTTATGGCTTGAAGGCAGTGTTTCTGTGACTCTATAGCTGAATTCTAAGACTTTAAAACCAGTTTGACTTCTGTTTCATTCAAAGCTGTGTTCTAGGGTCCAACAAAAGTATGAATGTTACAGGTACTTACTCATCAAGTAAAATCAACATGAAGGTGATAATGCTGTATCTGTAAACCAAAATATGAGAGTCTATTACGTGGTTAGCTTTATACTGAGTACCATGGAAGATAAAATTTGTTGCACCAAGGAACTTACCATCTGTTGGTGAAAGGTTAGCACCCAAGATATCCTGATGTGACTTAGGGGTGCCTGGGTGGCTCAGTCAGTTAAGCCTCTTAC
The DNA here is from genome assembly GCF_028749965.1 of Puma concolor. Classification (NCBI taxonomy): domain Eukaryota; kingdom Metazoa; phylum Chordata; class Mammalia; order Carnivora; family Felidae; genus Puma; species Puma concolor. Next base: position 48,547,673 of record NC_141673.1, read on the forward strand.
TCTTGATTTCAGCTTAGGTCATGATCTCAGGGTCTTAAGATGGAGCCCTGTATTGGGCTCTGCGCTGATAACCCAGATAATCTCCGCTTGGGATTCTCTCTCTCCCTCTCTGCCTGCCCCTTCCCCTCTTCTCTCTCCTCTCTCAAAATAAATAAATAAACATGACAAAATATTAAAGAAAAAAAAAAAAAAGAAATCCTGATGTGACTTAGAGTGAACTAATAACTACAGGAACAATTACCAAAGACAGTGGGAAGCCAGTGAGTCAGGCTTTCCCTAAAGAAGGAATTAGGGCTTGGGCTGGGTTTAAAAAACAAAATAAACAAACAAAAAATGGGAACAATTTGGATAAACAGAGGCGAATGAAGAGAACTTTTCAGGCCAGGGAAAACCCAGGCAAGCATAGGAAGGATCATTTGCATGACAGTGAATGGACCAGGAAGATATATTTAGATAGCAAACTGCCAACAGAAAAAGGCAACATGAAAATTGCATGTAAGGCAGGTATCATCTGACACCAACGGGAGGATGGATTGAAGGGTTCTCAAAAACCAGCTACCTTTTACTGAGTGCCTACTACATGCCAGCCTCTGTGATAGAATTTTATATATGTTATCTGGAATGGTTGCAACAGTCTACAAAGTAGGCTTTCTTATCTCTCATTTTACAGATAAGGAAATTCAAGGTCAAAGAGGTCAAGAAACAGTCCAATCCAGTTGATAGGAGGCTCAGTAAAAGTGCCAACCCAGTTTGGGCTGATTCCTTAATAACCCCTTATTCCACATCTCACACTGCCCCTCACCAAACCAGAAGCTGTTATCGGCTTCAACAAATCGACCAAAATTTGACTAGTTGGTGGATTTTGCCATTGTGGTCACTAGTTATGGAACAACTGATTACCGAGCCTGGCGGTGATCTGGTTTAGTTGCTATGAATGTTTAACTCAGTCAGCCACTTGGTGGTCGGCCCTGAGGATAGATTGTGATCCAGTGTGTGACAAACAATGTGACAGAGGGCAGAGAAGGCACTCAGACTGATAAGTGCCCTCCTATTGACTCCCAGAGGCAAACTGCAGAGGCAGGCCCTGCAAAGAGCTGCTGTAACCATAAACCAGAGACTCGCTCTTTATCTGTGCCTAATGTGGAAACATCGTTAGTCACACGCCAGTCATTTCAGTAACACCTGCATGCTCCTGGGCTCCTGGCCTTTGAACACACATTAAAAACCAAATCTGAATCCAGACATTGAAGCTATTTACATGAAATACTCTGCAATCATACAGAAGATCAGAGGGAGAGCCCTAAGTAAAAGTTATGGTTTATGGATCCCCGCGTGTCTTTTGTTAGTTTCCTGAAGAAATCAGAAGAAAGATGGTAGTATGTTTGATGGGGGAGGCAGGATCTTAGTTCTGTACAAAAATACCTATTAAATTATATCATAAAGACAAATCTTTGTATCAATCTTAGTTCCAAAAAACCTGTCTTTTCTTTTTTTAGAAATAGAGATTCTGTACCCTGTGTCCTACATGATTGATGCAGCTCAACCCAGACATAAACAGTCTGATTACATCACTGCCGCACATCCAGCTAGCTTCTCTACTGAGACCAAAGTGTTAATTGCAGTTGCGAATTAATCATTATTCTAACTAAGCCAGAGTCTTATTTTCCTCTCGAAGCTTGTCATCATTAAGCTTGCTTGAATTGGTTAATGCACCATCGATGCAAATTATCATTCCACAATACTGAACATGCACAATTCTTTTATTCACTGTATCACGTGGAATTTTATAGGTGGAAAAGTCATAATTAACCACATATTCTAAAATTCTGCTTCCGCTCCTTTGTTACATGTTACATCTTCCTGAGTTTGGGATTTTTACCGGGATCTCCTTTTCTTCCACACTGAAATCTAAAATGAAAGCCATGATGGTTTTGGTCTTTTCAGAAAGTGACCTATTTCAGAAAAGAATATCAATAAATACTTTGTTTGAGTGCTTTTCAAATGTAAGATCTCTCTTCTGCTTTTATGTACATTAACAAAGTTTTTATAACATTCTCATCATGATAAAAATAATTTAACAAAACTGGTCATTAGTCCATCAAGATGAGCAAGTATAATATCCCTATTTTCTAGAAGTTTCCATAGCTGGAAATAAAGGTTTTTAATGAAAGTGTCTCACCAAGAATAGCTAGAGGAGAGTTGATCCCTTATTTTGGGAACCAGTGAGACACGGTAGGGGTCTAACCAGGAGAAGGTCTAGCATAGATTTTGTGTAGAATCCCTCACTGGGGTGGATCAGACACTGGACTGACCTGGTCACACCTACTGACAGTAGAGGTCCTAACTGGCAAGCTTGGATGTTCTGTGGGTTCTAGTCTGGACTAGGGCTTGGAAAGGTGAGAACCAAGGTACATATATGGGAAGCAGTTTGATGCTTAGCAGGTGTCCACTTTTTCAAAGAGGTAAAATCCAAAAAGAGTCAGAAATCCAGGCATGAGTCAGCAACTAGCTGATTTACCAATGAGCCACCAACTTGGGATTCAAGGAACAGACCTTATCCTTGGGAAGAGCTGTCTCAAAGCTGGGCTCCAGGACTGGGAGGGGATGGAGTACTGGAAGAGTATTCTAGAACCTCTGCCTGGTACACTTGGAGAACTCTCTACCCATTATCGTACTCGTCCCCACTGTGAATACTAGTTTAATGTCTTCCCCATAAGCTCCATGAGGGGAGAGACTCAGCCTGTATTGTTCACCCCAGTATCCAGTGCTTGTCTTGTGCTGGTCACCACCTCAGGCTAGGTTATCATCAGTTCTAACCCAGATCACGGCAGTAGCCTCCACACTAGTCTCTGCACTTCTACTCTTTCATTGTCCAATATAATCTTCACACAGCACCCAGTGGGTTTTTCAAAATGCAGATCCGATTTTGCTGTCAGCCTGCTCATAACCCTTCAGTGATTCCCCATTGCCCTCAGGATAGAGGCCAAATCCCAAGCATGGTCTCCAAGCCAAGCCAGCTGCCCTGGCTTCTTTCAGTTCTTCATGTCACACTCTTTGCCACCTCCTCCCCAAGTGCCCTTTCATCTAGTTAATTCCTTCTCATCTTTCATCTCTCTGTCTAACCATCATTTCCTTGGGAAATCCTTCCTTGAAGCCCGGGTTGCCCTGGTATTCACTCCAATAGCCCTTCTCTTTCACAGCACTTCCCCGGGCTTGTTACTCATTCACCTGTATCACCTTTTAATTCATGTCTGTTCCTTCAATTTGACTTGTAAATTGCACGAGTGCAGGGAATGTACCCTTTCACTCAGTCCAGGACACAATAGGAACCCTAAGTATATGTTGCATTAGCTCATGAATACTTTAGGTACTAAGTTCAGTAATGAGAACTGGAGCCAGGAGAGGACTGAGGAGTGGAGGGCCCTGGGGAAGATGGAATTAGAGCAGCTTCACACAAAGCCACCGAGAGGTGATCTAGATGGGCGTAAGCACCTCCTGGCTCAGCTCGAGGAGCCTCATTTAACTCTCCCAGCAATGCGGAACTTAGGTACTGATGAATAAATTATACCTTCCCAAGATCACATAGTTGATCTAGGGGAGACCCAGGACTCCAACCAGCTCTAAGTTCAGGTGTCCCCTTTCACACCAAAGAGCTACTTTTCTCTTATGTAAGAACAATCAGGCCGCAGATAAATAATTACTAAGTCTGCCTGGGACTTCTATCTTGCTTCTGCCTGGCTCATTCTCAGTAACAGCAGCATCTGCGTTACTCATTTATTCCTCAGCCGCGTCCAGCTTGGGGCCGGATGATGATGGATATTACCTAGAGGTTTGTGAACATCTGCATCCCAGGCTTTGCTGGTAGTGATTGTCTTCTGCTGATTCCTGTGGGCTCTGTCATGGCAGGAATGCTGATGGAACTACTCAGGAAGCCAGATGGGAGCTTGGTCATACGGCAAGGACGCCGGAGCCAGACAAAGTGGCAGAGCAGACAACAAGCAGGGTGGAATATGGATGCTCCTGTCTCGGGAAAGGATTGGCTAGCAGCAAAGAAGTAGGCTCAGAGAGAAATGTCAGAGGCAGTCTCTGCAGCGGAGGGTCAAGTGACATCCTGCACGCTGGGTAGAACACGACATCAGTCACGTTCCCACACAGGCTGGGGACTCCAGGAGAAGAAAGACACACTCTATCTTGTCACTTGCTTCAGTATGAAAGCTTTTTGTGAGCGGAAATCTATGGTATTAAGGGGAACACTTTCCCGCCTGTGTGGACTGTATACCACTAAAGATATGTTAAGGATTGGAAACATATTGCCTACCCACTCCTTGTACAGTTGTGTTCCTATTGATTAAAGGGCTTGCCGTCGGTATCCTTTGTAGTTTGCTTCATTGATTCACAACCTTGATTTCAAACCACTTTGTAAAAATAGAATTCACACTCACTAAGAAAATCTTTCTTTTTGGAAACAATTTTTCTCCAGCCTGTTGGAAATTGTAAAATCCTGTTTCTGCTTCAATTCCACTGCACTGAAAATGCAGTTTACATGATGAAGTTCTCAGAATATGACACCTCTTACTATCCTTTCAAAATTTACCTAGAATTCTCATTTCTAGCCATTTACACAAAAGTGGGTTTCTATACTTTGGTCCCTTTTCAAACAATTGTAAAAGCTTTATTTCAAATGTCTTTGCTAATTTCTTCTTTTATTTACAAGGTTTTATCCCAAATGACCCCACTCAAACAGATGTCTTAAACAAAAAGGTAAATGGCTATAGGAAGATAAGGACAAACTGTCCCTTAACTTACAGACTGTGGGATGTTCTTCATGTGTCCTTGGCAATCTCTAGCGAGTTCTGTTTTTATATCTAGGTAGGCAATACCTGCAGTCATGCGTGAATGTGTTTAGAATCAACCTTTGGAAAGTTAAACCTCTGACTATTTTAAATAATAAATCAATCATGTGTCTGAATCATTTTAGAAATGAGGGTTACTCTGGAAAGCAGTGTGGAGGTTCCTCAGAAAATTAAAAATAGACCTACCCTATGACCCAGCAATAGCACTGCTAGGAATTTATCCAAGGGACACAGGAGTACTGATGCATAGGGGCACTTGTACCCCAATGTTCATAGCAGCACTCTCAACAATAGCCAAATTATGGAAAGAGCCTAAATGTCCATCAACTGATGAATGGATAAAGAAATTGTGGTTTATATACACAATGGAATACTACGTGGCAATGAGAAAAAATGAAATATGGCCTTTTGTAGCAACGTGGATGGAACTGGAGAGTGTGACGCTAAGTGAAATAAGCCATACAGAGAAAGACAGATACCATATGGTTTCACTCTTATGTGGATCCTGAGAAACTTAACAGGAACCCATGGGGGAGGGGGAGGAAAAAAGAAAAAAAAAAAAAAGAGGTTAGAGTGGGAGAGAGCCAAAGCATAAGAGACTGTTGAGAACTGAGAACAAACTAAGGGTTGATGGGGGGTGGGAGGGAGGAGAGGGTGGGTGATGGGTATTGAGGAGGGCACCTTTTGGGATGAGCACTGGGTGTTGTATGGAAACCAATTTGACAATAAATTTCATATATTAAAAAAAATAAATAAAATAAAATAAATAAATAAAAAATAAAAAAAATAAAAAAAAAAGAAATGAGAAATGAGGGTTACCTAATACACTTGCTTTTCCATACAACATTTTTGGAAGCTATTATAGACTTAAGATATTCTTTAAATAAGGCATTATATTTATTATTCATCTCAAGCCCTCTTTCCCCTTAGTTGTGCACATTCTTGAAACAGGGAATGTACGAACACAGTATCGGTTCACCGATTTGGGGGTTTTATTCATGAAACGAAAGGTTATATTTTCTCACAATCATCTAATTTTTTTGATCTGACAGTTAAGTGTCATAGAATCTCGGGGTTCACAAGGTCCTTCTGGAATTTGTCTGGACGGCATAGGTGCCCTTAACTCTCAGGAAATTGGATTTGGGCATCATAAAAGGCTCTCAGCCCTGGGGATGGGGGCTCTTCATGTATTCCTCTGAACTTGCTTCCTGTGTCTGTCTTGCAAACCCCAGACTTCTCTTGTTCTCATTCTTGTCTCTAGAATTTGAATCTTTAGGTCCTTCTTGGCTTCCTAGCAGGCCTCTCGTGAACGTGTATTCCATTCATCTTTGCTTTAGCCAGCTTGAGCCTAATGCCAGACTGTGGCTCCCTTTGGTTCCATTTCTCCCTTCAGGCCAGTCTGACCCACCTTGGGAGAGAAGAGTCAAAATTTATTTTTCAGTGTGAAACATACCCATCATCTGATCTGTAAATGTTTTGATACTGTTTTATTCATTCAACAGATATTTATAGAGCAACTTCACTCTGCCGGGCTAGTGCTGGAAGCTTGGTAAAGTACATAAAACTATCAGGTCCCTGTCATCACCCCAGTCACTGACTAGTGGGGGAAATGGACATTAATGGAAAAGCCACACAAATACGTACGTAAATAATTACAGACTGATAGAACGAATGGTATAGGATGCATTCAAACTGTGTCAGGGTGACTTGATCTATAAAGGAAGGGGGAGGAGGAAAGAGAATGGAATGATTTTTTTAGACACAGTTCTGTTATGCAGCTTAATCCAGCTGCTTTCATTCCTGGATGCATGTAGAATCTCCGCTTTAAGAAACACCTAACCTTAGGCTTCACCCCTCAGAGATTCTTTCTTTTGTTTTGTTTTTTAAGTTTTATTTAAGTAATCTCTACACCCCTCATGGGTCTCAAGCTCATGACCCTGAGCTCCAGAGTTGCACATTCCTCTGACTGAACCAGCCAGGTGCTCCTTACCCCCAGATCCTGATATAATTGGCCTGGGCATCGATACTTCCTGCAAAGCTTTCTAGGCGATTCTAAAATGCATTAGGGTTAAGAGCTTACTCTTATGTGGATGGTTTAAATATCCTACCTACACTTTTTCTCTGATGTTCAAATGCAAATTGTCTACATTAAAATAGACCTGAGTAAAAGTTTCAAATAAAGTTGGAAACAATATTTGTCATCCCTTACTCATTTGGAGTTTGCCAGTGAATACCTTGCAAGATATGCTTTTGTTATCCTTAAACTGTTTTTTCTCTTGAAAGCAACACGAGCATATTACTAAACATTTGAGGAAGAAGGAAGAAGAGAAGAAAAAGGGAGACACACTCATAAACTCACTATTCTACTGCAAGCACTGTGAGAATTGTGGTGTATTTTCTTCTCCCCCCCCATATTATCTGTACAGACAATGAATTAAATGATGGCTTAAAACCTGCAAATAGTTTCAGTATAAATTATATTTTATATAATACATATAACATAAATTATGTTTTCTGGACAGAAAAATTACCGAATCCTGTGACTCCCTCCTGTAGCCAGTTCAACATAGATTCCTATCCTCACCTCTTGGTCCAGCATTGCTCCTTGACTTGAAGGAATAAGACTTGGCTTGGCCAAAGTCACAGTGACCTCCTAACTGCCAAGCCCATTGGGCTCATCTCCAGCCCTATTTAACTGCTCTCTGCAGCATTTGGCACAGTAGAACCCTCTTCCCTACTTGAAGCCCCCATCCCTTGACTTGCATAACACCATCTGCCCCACCATTTTTCTCCCTGTTCCCTTCACTGGTCTTCTTTCTGGTCCCAGATGCTGGGGTTCCCCAGGGTTCCATCTCTGCCCCCTTCTTTTCTCACTCTGTCCCTCCTGGGATTTCATCCAAGCCCAAAGCCTCAGTTTACTATTTATGTGCTGATAACTCCCTGGAGGAGGCCTGATATACTGAAACTTCCAATAGGCCAAATGTATGGCAAGAAATAAAATGCAGAAGTCTGTTGCTAAGGTGCAGCAAGAAATTCCTTATATGGAGACAAGCTGGACATTTGAAACTGGGAGAAGCAATCAGATTCTGGAGATATTTTGAAAGTATATGCAATAGAATTTCCTGGTGGATTAGATACGGGATATGAAAGCAAGGAGAGTCAAAGATGACTACAAGCTTTGGGGCTTCAGTGACTGGAGTCATGGAATTGCCATCATTTGAGATGTGGAGGGCTAGGGATGGAGTGAGCCTGGTGTTGGAGACGGAGTGGAGTGGGAGAGCAGAACAAGACATCTAGTAGACATACAGTTAGGGGAGGAGAAGGCGGATGGGTGTACAAGTCCAGAGACGAGGGCCGAGGCCTGGCTGGAGTATACAGGTGGGAGTCGTAGGGCAAACAAGGCTGTAAGATCAGATGAGACAACCAAGGGAGAGAGAAGAGACAGATGGAGGCATAGGGCACTGTACCAGTCACATGCTGAGAAGAAAAGATGGGGCCAGGAGGTCCCCAAGGACTACCCCAAGCCCTGCCTAAAATAGGACAAAAGACAGCACACTGAGCCCCACGATTCTGCTTCTCCTGACCTACAGACTCCTCACCCCTAGGGACTCTTGGGACCAGACATTGGCCTAGGGGGCCATTTCCACTTTACATGTCTGTGTAACCTCAGTGGGTGTATATTCTTTACAGGGTTGGAATAAAGTAGAATAAAACATAGCCTTTGCAGAGCCCCCAGTCATTATTCTCACAAAATCTGGAAACTGGACTGGCTTCTGTGGCCTACCCAGCTCACTCTCAGTCTACAGTACCAGTCCAAGCCTCTCATCTGACCACTGCCTACTGACCATATTCATCCAGCGGGCCACGTGCCCCAAATGATGAAAGATCTTCATCTTCCTGCAAAAGCCTCTTCCCAGGTCAGGTGCCTTAACTCGATGGTTGGAGTGCCAAGCCACTCTTCTACCCACTCACTCATGTCAGAAATTTAAGAGTCAACCTTACTGTTTTCTTCTCTCCATACGTGTATCCACTCACAGATGATTCCATCTCGCAAGTACCTTTCACATCTGCGCTCCTCTCCTCTAATGCCCACTGTCTTGGCTTGATCTAGGCTTCCAGGATCTGTTAAGGCTTAGGGTTATGGCTTAAGTGTGGAGCTGGTAGCTCTCTTTGATTTGAAAAATACAGATAAGGGGCACCTGGGTGGCTCAGTCTGTTAAGTGTCTGACTTGATTTCGGCTCAGGGTCGTGGGATTGACACCTGTGTCGGGCTCTGCACTGAGCTTAAGATTGCTTATGATTCTCTCAAGGGCACCTGGGTGGCTCAGTCGGTTGAACATCTGACTTCAGCTCAGGTCATGATCTCGCGGCTCATGAGTTTGAGCCCCAAGTAAGGCTCTGTGCTTACAGCTCAGCCTGGAGCCTGCTTCAGACTCTATGTCTCCCTCTCTGCTCCTCCCTGGCTTGTATTCTGTCTCCCTCTTGAAAATAAATGAGACATTTAAAAAAATCTTAAAAATACTTACCTGGCAGGGAAGGTACCATGATCACAAAGGTGGTTTCCCAGGGCAAGGCTTATCCTTTGCACTCCAGATGTGGTGACCCCTGCAATTTCCCCAAATGTGGGAAACTCGACAGCATAATTTGTGATAGTGAGGGAAAAAAATTAAAAAAGATTCTCTCTCTCTCTCTCTCTCTCTGCTCCCCTTCCCCACTTGCATTCTCTCTTTCTCTATCTCTCAGAAATAAATCAATAAATCAATCAATCAATAAATAAATAAACATTAAAAAATACAGATAAAACCAGAAAATGAAATAACCTCAGGCCATTATTAAGGAAATTAACTTGGTTATAAAGATTACAATTATGTTTCTGAAAATGGACAAGGTTATTTTAAAAAGTTGCCATTTATTTTTATTACCTGACCTACTACAGATTTATTATTTTTTTTAATGATAATTATCTCACTTTTCCCAAATAATCAAGAAATTGAACAGTTTTTTTGTTGGCTCATTTTCCTTTTAATAACTGGAAACTTACTATCCACAACTTAAACTATATCAATCATATAGTCTCCAACAACTTTTTTCTTTGAGTTTCCCAAAGGACTGGAGACCAAGGAGGCAAGTTCAGTTATCTTACACTGGAACACAATAAACTGAAAGGTAGAGGTCTATCATGGGGCAGGGTGGTGCATGATGGGGGCCAGCAAAGTAAAGATAGTGTTCTCACAACATGCAAAGCTAGTACCGGTATTTAAACAGCATTAGATGGATTGAAAAGCTCTCCTAAATATCTCTTTTCTATATTTTCTCATATTTCTAAATATAAATTATCATTAGCAAGTAATTATGGTGGATAATAATACTGTCACTTAATTTCCTGCCAGCTAAGGCCTGGCAGAGTTGAAGCAGGCTGAACTCAAGAGTGTGCAATTTTAGAACTGAACAATTAAACTCAGAGAAGATGGGAGTAGAGGGTTACCGTGGCAACCTGATCCCACAACCCTGTGTGTGGCCATATTGTTCCAGTGTCTGAGTCACAGAGGCTGGTTATTATGATTTATAATACGGGCAGTGTTTGGGTACAGATAGAGAGTTTCCCTTGTAGCAAGTTTAGAAAGGACAGGTACTTTGGAATCTGCAGAAGAGGATTATATGATTTTCAGCCAAGTGACACCGAATTAATGAAAATAATTAGTCGTTGTTAATGACAGTGTGTAATTTTAATCTATTCCATAAAAATAATGGAATTATTGGCTTTGTAAAAAGAATTGCTTTGAAATTCAATAATTAAGTATAATTGTATAACTAGTATGACTAATTCATTCAATAATACTGATTAAATCCTAGCATTTGCTAACTCTGCTGTAGGGGCTGGGATTCGGTGAACAAAACGGGGGTGGTAAATAATACACAGTAAATAGTTTATGGTATCAATGTGTTAGAATGTGGTAAGGAGTATGAGGACAAAATAAAGCAAGGCAGGGTGATTGGGAATGCTAGGGAGAGTAGGGATACAGTAGATAGTTTTCAACTTTTTTTTTTTTTTTTTTTTTTTTTGGGACAGAGAGAGACAGAGCATGAACAGGCGAGGGGCAGAGAGAGAGGGAGACACAGAATCGGAAACAGGCTCCAGGCTCTGAGCCATCAGCCCAGAGCCCGATGCGGGGCTCGAACTCACGGACCGCGAGATCGTGACCTGGCTGAAGTCGGACGCTTAACCGACTGCGCCACCCAGGCGCCCCTACAGTAGATAGTTTTAAATTGGGTTCTCAAGAAGGCCTCATGGAGAAGATGCCATTTGAAGAGACTAGAAAAGGTTGGGGTGGAGGGGAGCCATGCAGACATGTGGGGAAGCACATTCCAGGCAGAGCGAATACCAGGGCAAAGGCTCTGAGGTAGAGGCATGCTTGCTATGCTCAAGGAGCAGTAAAACAAAACAAAACAAAAATACTGGAATAGAGTGAGTGAGAGGGAGGATAGTAAAAAGTGAGATCAGTAACAACTGGGCAAGATCCTATAGGGCTTGGCAGGTCACTGTAAGTGTTTCGGCCTTTGTTCAGAAAGAAATAGGCAGCCACTAAAAGATTTTGAGCAGAGGAGTAACATGACCAGTTAGGAGCCAATAACAACTAAGGGGGGTGGAGAATTATGGTGACCAGGGAGTGAGGAATGAAACTGGGGAGAAGCAATCAGATTTTGGAGACAATTTGAAAGTATATGCAATAGAATTTCCTGGTGGATCAGATATGGGATATGAAAGAAAGGAGAGTCAAAGATGACTACAAGCTTTGGGGCTTCAGTGCCTGGAGTCATGGAATTGCCATCATTTGAGATGTGGAGGGCTAGGGATGGAGTGAGCCTGGTGTTGGAGACGGAGTGGAGTGGGGGAGCAGAACAAGACATCTAGTAGACATACAGGTAGGGAAGGAGAAGGCAGATGGGTGTACAAGTCCAGAGACGAGGGCCGAGGCCTGGCTGGAGTATACAGGTGGGAGTCGTAGGGCAAACAAGGCCGTAAGATCAGATGAGACAACCAAGGGAGAGAGAAGAGACAGATGGAGGCATAGGGCACCATACCAATCACATGCTGAGAAGAAAAGATGGGGCCAGCAAAAGACTAGGGAGGAGCCAGAGAGATAAAAGCAAGAGAGTTCAGAGGCCCAGAAACCAAATGAGGAAAATATTTCCAGGAAGAGGTCATTGGTGCCCTTCACTCATCACAGTGATGGAAGTGAAGCCTGATTGGGGTGGTATGAGAGAATAGCAGTCAAGGAATTAGGGACAACCTGTTGACAGCTCTTTGGAGGAGTGTTGTTTTGCGATGTGAGCTAGAGGGAAAGTGGGGTCATGAGAAGTTTTTTTTTTTTTCCAATTTTTTTTTACTTTTAAATTTTCGATAGGAGATTTAAGATGGATAAAAACATAGCATGTTTTGGGGCACCTGGGTGGCTCAGTCGGTTGAACATGGGACTTCGGCTGAGGTCATGATCTCACGGTTTGTGAGTTCAAGCCCCGAGTCAGGCTCTGTGCTGACAGCTCAGAGCCTGGAGCCTGCTTCGGATTCTGTCTCATTTTCTCTCTGCCTCTCCCCTGCTCACACTCACACTCTGTCTCTCTCTCTCTGTCTCTCCAAAAAAAAAAAAAAAAAAAAATTAAAAAAAAGCATAGCATGCTTTTCTACTATGTGTATGTAAAATTACTGTTTCATATTCCTGATTATTTTATATTGAAATTTATCTTCCAGACACTATAGACCCTTTCCCTAGGACCTCCAATTAGTTAAGCCTTTGTCCTTCACTTGGGATATGGACACTTTCCTGAATACATTAGTGTTTTATTCAGCCTGGATAACATGGTCAGGGGTGCCTGGGTAGCTCAGTTGGTTGAGCATCCAACTGTGGCTCAAGTCATGATCTCGCTGTCTGTGGGTTCGAGCCCTGGGTTGGGCTCTGTGCTGACAGCTCAGAGACTGGAACCTGCTTTGGATTCTGTGTCTCCCTCTCTCTCTCTCTCTCTCTCTCTGTCTCTCTCTCTTTCTCTGCATCCCTGCTCACACGGTCTCTCTCTCAAAAATAAATAAACATTAAAAAATTATTTTAAACATGGTCAGTTTTTTTTTTTTTACATTTATTTTTGAGAGACAGAGAGACAGAGCGTGAGCAGGGGAGGGACAGAAAGAGAAGGAAACATAGAATTCAAAGCAGGCTCCAGGCTCTGAGCTGTCAGCACAGAGCCTGACGCGGGGCTTGAACTGACAGAACCATGAGATCATGACGTTTAACCGAGTGAGCCACCCAGGCACCTCTTGTGGTCAGTTTTTCAATGTGGAATTTCTCTGAACATGGAGTAGGAATGCCCCCAGCCTTTCTGATATGCCCAATGAGTCCCTCCAACACAAGTCCATCCGTAATATTCTTAGTCTCTGTTCCTAGTCTCCAGTCCCACAATGATGCTGAAGGAAGACACAAAAATGCAGGTATGATCTGCCACTCACACGTCACATCCAGCCCAGCCAGACCCTTGGCACTGTTCCCCATTTCCCGTATCTCTTGTTAGTTACCTATTGAATTGATCCTAGGGACCGTTTTAGTGTAGGCCAAGTGGGGCCATTTGCAGGACGTGTGCTGCCTGGAAGCTCTACGCTCCTGGCCAAAGGAGAGGGTGGTTGTGAAATCCTGCGTCATCCTGTAGCCCAGCGCAGAGGCAGTGCTCCAAGGCAAGCAAGAGAGGGGTGTGTCTTTTACACAATAGCGGCAGCAGCTGGCATTCGCAGGAAGGCACGGAGAAGCGATGCAAATCTCTCAAAAAATCTGTTCAGTCTGACGATGCTCTTGGAGGGTGAGCTCTGAGAAATAACAGGCAGAAACTGAGAATCCTATTCTGTGTGCACAAACCCCTGCAGCTGGATTTGGCCATTCAGAAGCTGACAGGGAGAGAGTGAGGCTGGGGGAGGGGGGTGTGGGCGGGTAGACGTGTTCATCCTGGGTATTGAGAGAAAAGGAGCCACACTGCATTGGGACTGAGAAGTTTTCTTTGCTGCCCAGGGACCTCTGGAGCATGATTTGAGTTAATCATGCTCCTTGGCTTGCTTGAGATCTTCCTCCCCAGCCCTACCTAACCATCCCAGCAGTGCCTTCCTGAGTGGGTCTACTTACAGTTCTGACGACACACACACATGCACACACACACACACACACACACACACACACACACAGTTTAAAGTTAGCTCATAGTCATAAAACTATAACAGCATATAGCGCTTATTCCATTTTGTGCGTTCGGTTGTTAATCCGTTTGCTATTTTCAAAAAGTTGTGAGTTAAAGAATCCTACTCAGGTATAGTTAAAGGCAGATGGAAACTGGGTGGCACCAGGGCACCTGGGTGGTTCAGTCGGTTAAGTGTCTGACTTTGGCTCAGGTCATGATATCACAGGTCGTGAGTTAGAGCCCTGCATTGGGCTCTGTCTGTGCTCACGGCTCAGAGCCTGGAGCCTGCTTTGAGTTCTGTGTCTCCTTCTCTCTCTGCCCCTCCCCCCCTCTCAAAAATAAACAAACATTAAAAAAATAAAAATTAAATTAAAAAAAGAAACTGGGTGGCACCAACTAAGAACTGTAGGCAAGATTTTGGTGCCCGGGGTGAGCATTTACTCTCTCATTCAGTAAATATTTACTGAAAAGTCCACTACGTGTTAGTACCATTTTTATTTTACTACGTTTATTTACTACATTTATCAAGTATTCACCTGGTGTGCTTTTCTGATGAAAAATCAACTCTCCACCTCCAACTGGGTGTCCTAAGATTCGATTCAATTCTGACACTAACTACTCAGAGTTAGAGCAGACTGCCCAGGTTCGGGACTCAGTTCCACAAGATTGTCCCCACTTCAGACACCAGTTGTAGATTGAGGGCCACCAGTACATCTGACCAACTGGCTATAAATCAGAGGTTCTCATGATCCCTTCCCCATGTTCCATAATTTGCTAGAATGGCCGCAGAACCCAGGAACACACTCTACTTATGTTTACCAGTTTATTATAAAGGATACAACTTAGGGACAGCCAATGGAAGAGATGCATAGGCAAAAGATGCCTAGGGGTTGGGGGGAGGGGGACACAGAGCTTCCACGCCCTCTCCAGTCATGCCATCTTCCCAGCACTTCCGTATATTTACCAACCTCATTCAAAAGTTTGTATACAGCTCAATCTCTACCCCCATCTTCTTCCCACGGGGGTTGGTGGGTGGGGCTCAAAGTTGTAATTTTCTAATCACTTGGTCTTTCTGGTGACCAGCCCCATCTAGTTGATCTAGGGGTCCCACCCTAAGTCACCTCATTAGCATAAACTCAGGTATGATCAAAGGGCTTGTTATGAATAATAAAATACATCTCATCACTCAGGAAATTCCAAGAACTTTTAGAGCTCTGTGGCTGGAACCAGAGATAAAGACCATGTAGATTTTTGTATTCCACCACACCACCATTTGTCCAGATCCCTGACTCAGGTCTGAGCCTCATTGCCTCAACTGTGGGGAGTGTTGTTGGCAGTTGACAGCTTTCAGTCTCTGGGAATTGCCATCAACTGAGGACAGTCGCCTCATCCAAGGTCACATAACATCTCCGAGGAATGTCAACTGGCCTATAGGGTGGAAAACAGAGCTATTCTGAAGGACTTTCCCAGCTCCAGAGCTCACTGTGACCACAGTATAGTTCAACTTTCTTCTCTGCCCCCTTCTGTTTTCTTCCCTCCCCCATATTGATCCCAAGGGCATTCTCTAAAAAAACTCCCGCACACAAGCCTCCCTCTCAGAGCCAGTTTCCCACGTAAGACAGCAGGCATTATGCTTGGCACTTTACATGTGACACGTATTTTAATTTTCCTAACAGCCAATAAGGTAGACATTATTGCCACGTTAGAGAAGAGAATACTGAAAACTAGTGAAGTTGAATAGATTTCCCAAAGTCCCAGAGCTAAGAAAGTGGCAGAGGCAGGATTTGACTCAAGGCCACCTAACTCCAATGCTATGCTCTTGTCACTGTGACACCTCAACCTACTAGCTGCTTTACCTGTTCAGGTGTCACCCAGAGCCTGGGCCAATCTGGTGGGAAGTGGGGGGTGGGGAACGTGAGGCAATGGGGTCAGGTCGGGAGGGTGTTAAGAATGGCTGAGCCGGGGCGCCTGGGTGGCGCAGTCGGTTAAGCGTCCGACTTCAGCCAGGTCACGATCTCGCGGTCCGTGATTTCGAGCCCCGCGTCAGGCTCTGGGCTGATGGCTCGGAGCCTGGAGCCTGTTTCCGATGCTGTGTCTCCCTCTCTCTCTGCCCCTCCCCCGTTCATGCTCTGTTTCTCTCTGTCCCAAAAATAAATAAAAAACGTTGAAAAAAAAATTAAAAAAAAAAGAATGGCTGAGCCGTGAGGAAGCAAGGAAAGCAAGGAAGGAGTCAAGGTGGGAGGCTGAAGAAGTCAACTCTTCTGCCAGACTGGGGAGGCTGACATTGAGATCCACAGGTAGGAAGAGTCAGAACAAAGTAGGGGAAGAAGAATGAGTTGAGGGAGCAAACAAGTAGAACAGCTTAGTCTTTTTTGTTTGTTTGTTTGTTCATTTTATTTATTTTGAGGGAGAGAGAGAGAGAGCGAGCAAGCATGGGTGGGGGAGGGGCAGAGAGAGGGAGGAAGAGAATCCCAAGCAGGCTCTGTGCTGTCAGGATAGAGCCCGATTCGGAGCTGGAACTCACAAACTGTGAGATCATGTCCTGAGCCGAAACCAAGAGTCGGAGACTTAACGGACTGAGCCACCCAGGTGCCCCAGCAATTTAGTATTAATCTGAAACCCAGAATTATGCTCTGTGGACCCTGGAGTGTCACTGGGTGGGCACATCTTTCAAGGAACTAAAATAAATGCAAATTTGGCAGTTTCCTATAATTATTATGCATTTTTGTCACTTGAGAAAATCTACTTTTGTTTCTAGAGTTGCCACCAGAGTAATTTATTACACAGATACTAAGAAATGTCCATGTATAATTAAAAAGAGGGTTCACTTACCTGTTCTGCCATCTCGCTGCTAATTCTACATTATTAAATGTTTAATTGTGGTCTGCAGTTTAAAAATACTTCTTTGTTGGGGCGCTTGGGTGGCGCAGTCGGTTAAGCGTCCGACTTCAGCCAGGTCACGCTCTCGCGGTCCGTGAGTTCGAGCCCCGCGTCAGGCTCTGGGCTGATGGCTCGGAGCCTGGACCCTGTTTCCGATTCTCTGTCTCCCTCTCTCTCTGCCCCAACCCCGTTCATGCTCTGTCTCTCTCTGTCCCAAAAAAATAAATAAACGTTGAAAAAAAAATTAAAAAAAAATACTTCGTTGTCACATGAGGAATCATTATGCATCTAGAAGGTGTAGGTTGGCAAGTACATTTATATTTTTATTTCTTTCTGCCTTCCTGCCAGGTTCATCCCTCCATTAAGCCTTTAAGGAACACTTATTATGTTAGACTGCGGGCAAACAAA
The DNA here is from genome assembly GCF_028749965.1 of Puma concolor. Lineage (NCBI taxonomy): Eukaryota > Metazoa > Chordata > Mammalia > Carnivora > Felidae > Puma > Puma concolor. Next base: position 48,565,027 of record NC_141673.1, read on the forward strand.
ATCAATACAACACAATTCCTGTCGAGGCATTAACAGTCTAGTGGGAGAAACAGACGTTTAAACAATAACAACAATGACAAAAAGGCATATATAGCAAAGCTCTGAGCGCCCATTGAAGGGAGCCACTAAATCTGATGGGGATGATAGTCTTAGAGTGGCTTAAGGGAAATATCCCTAAGATTGGAAATCAAGTAATAGTGAGAGCAAAACCAGTGTTAAAGACAAAATTCAACTGAGTAAATTTCAAGATCTAATTGGCTTTACTGGGATTCATGAATTGGGCAGCATGCCATCTAGCAAGTAGAGGGGAGCTGCAAAGGGCTACAGAAAGGTTTCTAAAGACAGGATAAGGACGACATAAGCGGAAAAAAAGGGTTATTTGGGGTAAAGTCACCTTTGAGGACAAAAGGGTCTTATTAGGTCAATTACCTCATCCTTCTTTGGGGGATAGAGAGGACCCATGTGACCTTGCTGGTGCTGACCATAAAATTCCTGACTGACCAGTTCAGACTACGTTTCCGGGGGGAGGTTGAAAGGGCCATTGGTTTAGGTGTTAAGCCCTGGTTTGGTGTCATGGCCTGACATAAGTGACTCCATTTTGGGTCTGTGGTTTTCTTTTTGATACCAGTAAGAATTCATGATGGATAAGATTAGCCATCAGGAAAAATTATCCAGTATGCTGTCTCCTGTGCTTACACTCTTCAGTAGTTCTCTGCTGTCCTTGGGAGTAAGTTCAAACTTCTTACCGTGACTCTCCGTCATCCCTGCTTGCTTTCCCAATTTCATCTCAAGTTCCCAGTGATTTGTAAGCCCTTCAAAGTTTGAGAATCCCCTGGGATCATACATGAGGGCTTGGTGTTTGTGCCAGTAAGAATCTTTTAGCTTCAAATGACCTAGATCAGCTTTGTGAAGCTGGGACTAGGATTTGCAAACCAAACTGGGCATTGCCAGCTGGCTCTGCCTATAGGGGAACTAGAGGGAGATGTCTGGGCTGGAGGCAAAAAACGTGACTCGCCCTCCCTGTGTCCCTCCTGCTCTAGAGAGCCTCACCCCTGCAAAGCTGTTCCACAGGAGCCGGCCCCTCCTCTGGCAGCAGTCGAATCCAGTTGGCAGTTTCTCCAACATCTGCAGAAGCGGCTTCCTCGTGCCTCCTCGGAGACACCAGCACTGGCAGAGGTCCGAGGGGCTAAATGTCCCCTTTTCTACATTTTTAAGTTTTAATGATTCCAGCTTTTGCTCTTTGTTCCCCCAGCCTTAGGAGTGGTAGGTGCCTTAGGGCAGTGGTTCTTAACCAGGGGAAAGTTTGCCCCCCCCCCCCCCCCCCCCCCCCCCCCCGCCCAGGAGACATTTGACAATGTCTGGAGAGATTTTTGGTTGTCACAGTTCAGCATTAAGTGTGGGCAACACTACCGGCACCTAGTGAAGAGCAGCCAGAGAGCCGGAAGGGCTGTTGACTGCCCCACAGCGCAGGGGACAGCCCACACCACAAAGAATTATTCGGTCTAAAATGCCAACAGTGTCGGGGCGCCTGGGTGGCTCAGTCGGTTGAGTGTCCAAATCCTGATTTGGGCTCAGGTCATGATCCCAGGCTCGTGGGACTGAGCTCTGTGTCAATCTCCGCTCTGGGTGTGGAGCCTGCTTAATTAATATTCTCTCTCCCTCCCCACCCCTTGCCCTTCTCACCTGCTCTCTCTCTAAAATTAAAAAAAGAAAGAAGGTCAACAGTGTCAAAGTTGAGAACCTCTGTTAATTTTTCAGTGACTTTTATACACAAACAAGTCTTTATATTAGATTCCTTCTGGCCAAATAATTGCATGTTTTTTTTTGACTGAACCCTGACTGGCTCGGCTCTCAATGTTGAAAAAAGAAATCAGATGATTAGGGGGAAGTGGAAGATACCCATGGTTGAATCTCAAAAAATACAGTTAAGTATAAATGGCTTTAACCTTCATGTATCATGGTATGAATTAAATACATGATATCTAAAATGTCTAAAGTGGATAAATCAAGAGGTAGTGGTATTATTTAGGAAAATACAACTTTTCTCTTGGGGTGGCGCCTGAAAAGGTGAAGCAGGGGATTGTGGCTTTTCATTGTAAGCTCTTCTACACTATTTTGAAAAAGCCTATGCTCATGTATTATCTTTTTAAAATTTATTTATTTATTTTTTTTGGCGGGGGGAGCAAAGAGAGAGGGAGAGAGAGAATCCCAAGGCTCTGAGCTGTCAGTGCAAGCCTGACGTGGCACTCGATCCCAGAAACCATGAGATCATGACCTGAGCCAACATCAAGAGTCAGATGCTCAACCAACTGAGCCACGTAGGCATCTCTCATGTATTATTTTGATTAAAATATTTTAAGGAAGAAAATTCTATTACTTATGTACTACTCTACAAGTATCGTACAAGTGAAGCCTCAAGCTGTGATTGACAGATGTGTTTTGTTTGGCCTTCACTGTATTTTTTAAATGGCCAATATCGCAAAAAATGTAATGTTTTGCATGAAAATCCAGTTTAAAAAAATTTTCCTGAAAAATCAGAGAATTTGTCAGTAACAGGCCCTCATTTGCATTTGCATATGGCAGCAATCAGCTATGCTTGAGTGGCTGCCCACCTCAGACAAAGTGTGTGCTTTCCATTTTGCCACAGCCCCCCACCTCTCCTGCTTCCTTCTTGATTGAGTATTCTTGCCCAAGGCTGGCTTTCTTCTTTTGGGCCACTGGCTTACCCTTATAGCCATTGGAGTTTGCAACTCCAGATGTACAGTAATAAATAATCTTCATTGTCGGGGCGCCTGGGTGGCGCAGTCGGTTAAGCGTCCAACTTCAGCCAGGTCATGATCTCGTGGTCCGGGAGTTCGAGCCCCGCGTCAGGCTCTGGGCTGATGGCTCAGAGCCTGGAGCCTGTTTCCGATTCTGTGTCTCCCTCTCTCTCTGCCCCTCCCCCGTTCATGCTCTGTCTCTCTCTGTCCCAAGAGTGGATAAACGTTGAAAAAAAAAAAAATAATTAAAAAAAAAAAATAATAATCTTCATTGTCTTGTACCATAGTAGCATCAGCATACAAAGCAACACAAAAGGGATCTACATGAGTCACTAGTTCAGGATTGGCATGGGCCTGGTACCACTGATTTTAAGTGAAGGAACAAAAAAGGCTCCTCTTCACATCAATTTGTAATAATTTATGTGCCAGCATTGTTCTAAGTGATTTACACATTAATGCACTCAATCCCCACAACAGTTCAATAAAATAGGTAATAGTAGCCATTTTACCAAGAAACCAAGTCCCAGAGAGGTTGAGTAACTTATACAGTATCACTGAAGTACCCTCCACAAGTCATCTATTTTTTTAAGTTTATTTATTTATTTTGAGAGAGAGAGAGAGACTGCAGGAAGGGCAAGAGAGAGAAAGAGAGAGAGAGAGAGAGAGAGAGATCCTAAGCAGGCTCCACACTGTCAGCTCAGAGCCCGATGTGGGGCTCAAACTCACAAACCGTGAGATCATGACCTGAGCCAAAACCAAGAATCCGAGGCTTAACCGACTGAGCCACACCCAGGTGCCCACACAAGTCCTCTATTTTTAACCAATATTAAAAAAAAAAAAAAAACCCACGCAGCTAGTTCAGTTGGTCTTTGTATTAGCTGGGACTGTTTATGCTCCAAATATCAGAAAGCCAGCTCAAACCGGCTTTAAAACAAAACATCTCAAATGTGGATTAACTGACTCACACAGTCAAAGCCCAGGATGTCAAGACTGGCTCTGGCCCCTGCGTGATTGCATCCAGCCAGTTCTTTCATTCTCTCTCTAAGTCAGATTCTCTTTGTATGTTGACTTCACTCTTTCGAGTTCCTCAGTGTGGTGCGTGTTGCAGGCTGGAAAGAAGACCCTTATATGAAGTTTAATGCTCAGAATGCTCAGGAGTACCGTCAGGACTAATGCCTAGGGAAGGGAACAGCAGGATGCAGGATTGGGTAGAGGAAAAAGTCAAGCTATGGTGCAGACCCAATGGCAGCCTAGGCTGACCGCATAAGAAAGCATGGAGCTGGAATGGCCTGTCAGAATTGTCCCACACTGGACTGAGATGACCTTGCTCCTGGGTCCATCGGTCTTTGCATGTAGGCTGCCCAGGGAAGGGAGTGACCTTGCACAAGGAGGCTGTCTGTAGCTGAGGCAATTCCTGAAGGCTGACAGCCAAAAGTTATGTGCCAACAATACTCCCAGCAGCTGGGGCAAGTCCTTCGCTGAGGGGGAATCTTGACCCGGCATCCAGTGGGGGATGTGACTGTCAGCCGTTCTGGGGTCACATTCTTCTAGATTTTCATCTCAGGAAAAAGAAAGATCTTCCTTGAACTCCAACAAATTCTAGAGAAGGACACTGGGTCAATAATTTGGCCAGGGGGTGAGTACTGTGATGGGCACATTCTTGGTCACGCCCATCCTTGGGGGCAGCCAGGTGAAACTGGGCTGGCAGTCTCCCCAAATCCTCTAGAGTCGGGGAACAGCATTTTCCCAATGGAAGAGGTGGTAGTGCCATAGCCCAAGAAGAGGGAGGGAGTGCACTATGTGGACTGAAACAGTAGCTGCCACAAATTCTCCCTTTATTGTTTCCCAGTTCAGTCTTTCAACTTTGACCTGCTCCCCGATGATGCTGGCAGCCATACCTTTTACTCAGCTGGAAACCTGAGAAGGGCACACAGCGAAGGAGGATAAAAGTCAGCTGGCCCCTCCAGGCCCACAGGAGTAAAGGATCATTCGTTTGACAGCCTCGTAACAGAGACTCTTAATTAGTTCTCGGCTTTGACAGAATGTTGCCCCACCCCCAAGCAACCAAGGAGAAGGTGGTGAGTCAGCAATTTAATAGTCTGTCTTGACCCTGGAGCTTTTAATTTTTTTAAATGTTTATTTTTGAGAGAGAGAGAGAGAGAGAGAGAGCAGAAGTGGGGGGAGGGCCAGAGAGACACAGAATCCGAAGCAGGCTCCAGGCTCTGAGCTGTCAGCACAGAGCCCAATGTAGGGCTCGAACCCACAACTGAGCCGAAGTCAGACGCTTAACCGACTGAGCCACCCGGGCGCCCCTTGACCCGAAAGCTTTAACCTAGCTTGGTACATATCCAAACTGTGCCTGCCAACTCACCAAGGTAAGGTGCAAAAATTCTCCTGTCTTAAAGGAATGTCATCTCGGATCCCCTTCATTTGCTCCTGAATTGCTTCCTCTTTATACTCATCTCTGTCCCTTTCCCAAATTTTGTCTTCACCTTATGATCCTTTTCCTTTCCTTGACCCTGGTGTTTGCTTTGGATCTTTCTGATGCTGACTTTTGGCACCTGCTCCCTAAGATTGATTGCCCACATCCGTCCTGGTCAACCCCTTGGTCCCCACTAATTTGGCAGCCCTCTCCTATCTGCTTGTTCCCTTATAAAGGGGACACAAAGGGTCTCAGAATCTATACTCTGTACACCTATGTGGTTTTAAATTCTTTGAAAAAAATCTAAAAACCTCAAATGGATAAGCACACAGTGATTAAAAAATAGAGTTGTGCAAATAGGAAAAGTCAGAAATCTGCCAAGAAACAGTAATGGTTATCTGATGGGCTTCCCCTGATCCAGGGTCTGATCTTGCAGGTGACTGTACGTGATCTTGTCAGTTGGTTATAGTTAGAGATGGTGACTTATACTACTGAAACTTCCCGAGAGATGGAAAATTATAAATAAGAGTGATAATTTATTATTTTACAGAGAAAATGTAACTACGAAAGGGACTAGATACTTGAGCCTCCTTGCCTGAATATTCTCTCCTTTATGGCAACATCCGATTTTGGCACATTTTATAAGGTAATAAGGAAAAGGGCAACCAAATATGTACACGATTTCAGTAATCTTCAGAGCAACGAGGTTGACATTGATGAACTAAACCATTGGGTGGCAGGCAGTGCCACCTTGTGGTAGCTCCAAGTGTCACTGGCCAGCTGAATCAGGAAAGGGCACGGTTAGCGTATGACAGGATGGTTTGAGTGTCTTTGTGATATGTAAAATTATAGTTTGCGTAACATACGCAGGAAAGTCAAGAACTACCTCTGCTTTTTGCACTGAATTAACATGTGTTTAGCTCTCGTGATGCCCTCACCCAGCTCAGGTCTTGCTGGCCTCAGAGCCATTTTGCCTCTCTGAGCTGTATATCTCTGAGCAGTTAATGTAATGTGTTTACATCTCAGAGGGGAAGTTTATTTCCAAGCACTTGGGGGGACAACTTGCCGTCTCCCCTGTGTCCAGACCATGTGGCTTCTGCTATTACAAAGTCCAGGAAGTGGGGCCAGGCCAGCACTCTTGTGATGCTATTAGAGGGTGCACCATGCTGACTGGATCTCTTGAATAATCCATACGCTTCTACTGTGCCATCTTCTGCCCCCCAATTACTTCCAGGGATGGCCAGAGGCCTGCTTCTCTCTAGGAGTTATTTCCAGTTCCTGTCTCCTTTGCTTCATGCTGGGTAGTTGAATTACCTGGCTCATCCCCGTCGTGATTTTTTAACAGGTGCCTAGCTTCCTGCTGCATTGTCTGCGTGCCCCGTGCTTGGAGGTCCAGTTTCTGTTCAGAACTTGAGTGGAAGGTCTGAAATTAGACTGAATCTTTTTGCCCATGTCTGGTTTTTGATCATCTGTCCCAGGGAGGGTACCTGGCTCTGACCTCTGTGGATCTGGTTGCTCCTCTCCAGCTCCCGCTTCCCTCCTCTCCAGGTATGCTGTAGGGCCAGTGTTACAAGTAGAAGACCCCAAACCCTTGCTTTAAAAAAATTGCTCTTCAAGCCAATGTGACCTAGAATGTCTGTTTTGATGCAACCTCCTCTCGCAGCATAGTCCTCCAGTGCTGTATTTAGTGTTACAGTTGAGGTCACATGCATTTTCCTGGCACAATCAAACAGGACGCAAAAGTGCCATTCTCACAAGAAGTATTAGGAGTTGTACTGTATTGCACTCAGTTTCTTCTTTGGTTTAATAGTTTTGCCCCATTATTGAATAAATGATGAACAGGATAAAGGAGGAAGAGGATATAGGAAGAATATGGCGCATTTTCGGCATTGTACGGGGATGTTCAGGGCAAATTATGCTCAGAATTTTAATGCATTCAAATTCTACCTGAATTTATCAGTTCTATCCATCGGGCGCTTTTTTGCATGCTCTACTTAACTTCCATAAATGTATTCTGTAGTGTAGGAAATTCGGATAGAGGTTCTCCTGCATTATGTGGCTCCTCTAGTACATTCCTTATCAATTTCCCCTCAGATTCTCTGCCTCAGCAATACCAAATGCCATTTATGGTCTCAAATACACCATGTTCTTTCTCACTTCTGACTCTTCTCTTGTTACGCCTGAAATAGTGCCTGTACTCCTTCCAACCTCTAACTGTTGGTCTGGTAATTTCTACCAATCCTTCACATTTCCATCCAGCGATGGAATACTGTCCCTAAACCTTATGTCCAGATCGGCTGCCCCCTTGGTGTGCTCTCATAACCAGGACTTCCCAGGGCGCCCACTTAAGAGTGTGCTAAAACATCATTGGAAACTCAACTCTTACATAGCTGTGGAGATGAAAATTGGTTTCATGCCTACTGTAGTAAACAACACTTTTGAGCAGAACCTTTTAGAAAAAATTAAATAATCGTTCCCTTTCGCACAGACCTAATGCTCTTGAGCATTTTTACAGTATGTATATCTAGTAGCTGTGAAGGCAGCAGAAATTCTGAAACTGAACAGTATGTAGTGATATTTATAGTGAATGAACGGCTTATTGTATTTTCTAATTTTTTTAAATTATCAATTTTCCTCCCCCAAATGTGTGGGACTCAGAAACCCAAAGGCAAACTTGGGAAATAATTATAAAAAAGTGAAAAATCTTTGCAAAATCTCTCAGAACTTTGATTGGCTTTAACTTTCAGCTAGTAAAAGTGATTTAGTTAAGTAAATGGCCCTAAGCCTACTTTTTATTAATGTTCGTTCCACTACAATATTGTATATATCACATAGCATACATGCCTATGGAATAAAAGTGTAAAAATAGGGGAGGAAGGGATACGTAGGAGGTTTCAATGGTATTTCTAGTAGGTTGTTTTCTGATTTTTTTTGCAGTTTTATTGAGATATAATGACATAATATTGCATTAGTTTAAGGTATACTGCATAATGATTCGATATAGGTAATATATTACAAAATGATCCCCACAGTAAGTTTAGTTCACATGCATCACCTCGTGTAGTTATAGTGTTTTTCTTGTGATAAGAACTTTAAAGATCTACTCTTTTAGCAATTTTCAAATATTTAATACAGTGTTGTTAACTACTGTCACCATGCTGTACATTATATCTCATTTATTAATCTTATAACTGGAAGTTTGTATCTTTCGACCACCTTCACCCATTCCCCCCACCCCGCTGTAGTGTTTTTTTTTCTTTTAGTTTATTTGTTTATTTAAGTAATCTCTACACCCAACTTGGGGCTCGAACTCACGACCCCGAGATCAAGAGTCATATGCTTCTCTGACTGAGCCAGTGAGGTGCTCCTGTAGTGTTTTATTTCTCAGGTGGTGTAGTGGATATATCAGTGTTTATTATGTTCTTTTAAAAAAAATAGCTTAAAAATCCATTTTTTCCTACCCCTCACTGAATGAATTTAAAGTAGTGTCAAGTTAACAGCCTCCCAGGAAGTACACGTCTCATTCTTGCCATGCCCGTGGCATTTTGTACTTCCCCTCTCTTGGCTCTGATTACAGCAGACTGTATTTTAATTGCCTGTGTACTTCTCTTTCTCTGTCTCACCCAGTGTGCTGTGAACCCTTAAAGGGTAGGGGTCACTGATTCTTCGCTGTTGTCTGCCAGGCCCAGGTGCAATGTTAACACAGAATCGTCGGTGCTCAATAAATATATGTTGAATAGGTAGGTGGCTAGATGGATATAGGGCGGGGCAATGTCCTCAAAGCAGCCAGCTAAGCAGTGCCAAAGTTCCAGCCCATAGGTTTCTGCCAGTGACTTCTCTCATCCCTCTTCCTCCTATAAAAATCTCAAGAGGCTATTTAAGTAATAGGCCACATGGAGGATATACTCATGATTTGAACATGAGGCAAAGCCTCATCCACAGCTATCGTTCCCTAAGGAAGAGCTCCCCCTGGGAGGTTCATAGTGACTTGGGTCACCCTGCTGGTGACTTTGGAAAGGAAGGGTAGAGGTACTCTCATTTATTCATTATGTACCATGTGCTAAGAACCATGGTGGGCCCTTGCGTGTATAATATTCTTATTTAGTTCTTACAACCATACTGTAAGGTGGGTTTTATTACATCCATGTATACAGATGAAAAAGTGGAGCTTCAGAGAAATGACGGACCTTGACCAAGTTATATGCAGTAAGAGGTGGCCCCCAGGCTTACTCTCAGGTCTGGCTGGCACCAATGCCCAAGCATGTTCCTTCTACTACATACCCCATGCTTAGAGACAGAATGCTTTGACCTGAAAAGAACTTTAGAGGTTGTTCATGTAATCCACTTTTTGCAATTAAAATAATTTTCTCAAAAAAAAAAAAAAAAAAAGAGAACTTGGAACATTTCTCTTGCCAAATAGGATTTTGCAAATCATGGTTTTGCCAAGAGAAACAAAGAATGCTCAATTATCCTTTGAGTCTGTAATTGATTGAGCAACTCTTAAACTTAGCCAGGTACCTTTTTGGCCATATTGGATGAGCGAGGCATGCCCTGCCATCCTCCGTATCTGGGGCATGCATTCTGGCTCAGCTCTCCATAGCATAGGGATTACTTTTGTTTGTCTCTAAGGGTAGCTCACTGGCCTGCTTCACCAGTACTTCAGCCTCCAGATCAACTCATTTACTTATTAACTAACATTTATGGCAAATTTGATATCCGCCAGGGCCAGGGCTGGGAATTTTACCTGAATCATCTCAGTTAATCCTAACTGTGACCCTATGAAGAAAGTAATACAATTAACCCCGTTTGATCTTCAGGGAAACAATAGCTTCCTCACAGAGACTGTAATTGGTAAACTTGGATTGGGGTCCAGATCCGTGTGAATCCAGAGCCAGTGTTTTTACCACAACTTTATGAGTTTGCCCTACAGACAACACTCAGTCATGATGTTATGACATACACGCACTGCGCTCTGAACAGCTTGCATTATTGCCTCCCCTTGGTCAGCATTTCCTGTTGGCCTGAGTTGTATGTAGTAGAGCTGTGGTTTATGGAACTAACAGGCACATCTCCAGAATCACAAATCCCTTTTGTCATTAGAAAAGATTTCCTTTGTCTGGATTTTTAAAGAGATTTTCCTTGGAAAGACTCTCTTCGTTGAGCAAACGCAGAGAATTCTGTTTTCAATATGGGTGCTTGAGAAAAAAAGAAAAACACAACACAAATCTTTTAATGTTAGTGGCTGTTACCAAAAACGGTTCTCTACTGTAAGCAGAATGGTTGAGGTTGAAACCATTTTTGTGAGTTTTCAGCGAACAAGATTAATTTGGAGAAATTTATATCATGCCTAGAACTTCGCCACCACACACTGTTTATTTGTTTTTGAATTAAGAGGATTTATTTCTTAGGTAACACAAATATAAACAGACAGTAGGAAACACCCTCAGGACTGAAACTAGAGAAGTCATGGTATAATGCAAACAGCTGCAGGAGAAATTTCTTGAAATTCTGTTTATGATCACCTTTTGGGAGATGAAGAAAGGAAAGCAGATGTCAGCCTGCAGAACATTTTACAGAGAATTGTTTAAGATTAGGTCACCCTGAGTAGAAGCAACGTAAAAGAGATACTTAATGTTTAGTTTGGAATGTAGGATGAGTGGGGGATAATTTGGCATTGGTAAGACCCATCCACACAGACTCTTGAGCCAGTGCCAATTAGAGGAAGGGGATTAGTGAGAAATTGGCCCTGCTCATATGGATAGGTGTGTGTGTGTGTGTGTGTGTGGTGCACTGAGCCCTAAACAAAGACTCTCCCCTTCTGAGGCAGTTGTTTTGCAGAGACATCATCAAGTTCTGACTCAACCCTTTAAACTTCCCATGTAGAAAAAGCAACCAAGAATGGCGACTCAGTATCAGTCCAGGCTACCCTAAAAGGGTCACTAATAGCACATCCATCCTGAGGGAAAATACCCAGCCTGTAAGGGCATCCTTGCAGCCAAGAGTCATGGACTATGTTGGGGGGAGGGACAGGAGTGAACAGAGCATGTGCCAAATACTTCCTATTATATCTCTCAGCCTGTCCCTTTTTTCTTTTTCAACAGTCTGTTGTGCTTGATTAGATCTTACTACATGGGTAGGATGAGAAGGATTTTTGTTATCTATTTCTTTCTACAAAAACATCTCCAACTAACTCAGGGTTGCCATCTGCAATATAGCGCTAGAGCAATCAGGAGAATGTAGGCTCTCTGCCTCCACCACTACCTCGCTGTGTGACCTTGAGCAAGTCACTTACACTCTGAGCTTCACAGGGCTTATCAAGGAGTGGATTGGTAAAAAGATGATATCTAAGGTCCTTGTCAATGCTAAAACTTACAGGCCAACTTTCCTATAACATTCGGTCTGAAAGATTTCCCCACCTCATTTCACAGTGCCTAGCAATGAAGTAGTTTCTACATATGTTCTGTGAGCTGAGCCTTGACAAGTATATACCTACCTCCTTAAAAGAAACATTTGTGGAGGATTCACATGAAGGAACATGTGGGATAGTTCCTTCCTTATAAATGTATTCCTTTTAAATGCAACATTTATTAAATAGTCTCATGGCCTTGGATGCTCATTTAAGGTTTTATTTTTTTAAGTAATCTGTACCTCCAACATGGGGCTCGAACTCACAACCCCAAGATCAAGAGTCGCCCGCTCTACCAATCCAGCCGGCCAGATGCCCCGCCTTGGATACTCATTTAGATCTTACTGCATTTTAAGGAAATATGATACTGAATGAACCCTTACTCTTTATATAATCACTTATTTCACTTCATTATAACTTATCTATTTTCCATTCTGCTTTGCCAACTAAATTGGGAGCCCTTGAAGGTAGAAATCATGTTTTATTTATCTTTCTATTCCCTACCGCTGAGCAGAACATTCTGACTCAAAAATTACTTTTTGAATAAAAGATAATTAATTCATCACTCTCAATCTGAGTTACAAATGAGATTTGGCCCACTGCCTTCATGCATTGTTAAGAAGGGCGAGTAGCCTGGGATTCATGAGGTTCACCTGAAAGCTTTCTCTAGCTTCTCTTCCCTCCTCATTCACACAGTCTGTGGTGATGGGATGAGTGTATTGCAAAAAGGCTTCCCCAGATTATTGTAATATATACATTTCCCATCTTCCTGAGGGAAAAAGAAACACACACTCAAAAGTTGCATATTTCCAGAGTGTCTGAGTGGCTCAGTTGGTTAAGCGTCTGACCTCAGCTGAGGTCATGATCTCACAGCTCATGAGTTTGGGTCCCACGAAGGGCTCTGTGCTGATAGCTGAGAGCCTGGAGCCTGCTTCGGATTCTGTGTCTCCCTCTCTCTCTGCTCCTCCCTGACTCACACTCTGTCTCTCTCTCTCTCTCTCTAATAAATAAACATTGAGGGAAAAAAAAAAGTCACATATTTCCGAGGCGTTCCTTCTGAGGTCCCTGGGCTCTGTGGCTCCTAGGCTGCTTGAAGACATTATAGCCAAATTATGGAAACAGCCCAAGTGTCCATTGACTGATGAATAAAGAAGATGTCACACACACACACACACACACACACACACACACACACACACACACACACACACACACTGGAATACTACTCAACCATAAAAAAGAATGAACTCTTGCCTTCTGCAAGGATGTGGATGGAGCTAAACAGTATAATGCTAAGTGAAATAAGTCAAAGGAGGACAAACACCATATGATTTCACTCAGATGTGGAATTTAAGAAACAAAACAAATGAGCAAAGGGGAAAAAAAGAGAGGCAAACCAAAAAACAGACTCTTAACTATAGAGAACAGAGGGTTGCTGGAGGGGCGGTCTTTGGGGGATGGGTGAAATAGGTGATAGGGATTAAGGAGGGCGCTTGATGTGATGAGCACAGGGTGATGTATGGAAGTCCTGAATCACTGTATCGTACACCTGAAACTAATATTACACTGTATGTTAATGAACTTGAATTTAAATAAAAACTTAAAAAAAAAAGAGAAAGAGAGATGCAGGATGGTCCAGTGAGTTGAAGAGGAATGGAGACAGACTCTTTCCCACTGTGCACACCTGCAAGGGGGCAGAGAGAGGGCAAATGATACTCACTTGTCTCCTTCTCACCAGGCAAGGAAACCGTACACACCCAAGTGAAGTCTCACACACCAGGAATGAGCATGTTTTCAAAGTCTGTTTGTTGATGCAGCCAACACAGCCATACTAAGAAGAAAAAGGGGAGTAGAGAACTATTTCTTATAAAAATAAGTCCTACCGACCTGCCTTTCAAGCATCAAACAATACAGAACTGTTCACAAAGAAACCTTGCCAAAAGAAGAAAATTTCAAATATTTGGAATTAAACCAAAATACTAAACCGAAGCGATGAAACAGCTTGAAGTAGAAACGTTTGGATTGAGCGTTAATCGGAAACAAACTGGAGATCCATTGACATCGTAGAAGTTGGAGATCTTCAGCTCAAACACCAGCTCTGGGAGGGATTTCCCAAACCCCAATTTAAAGCCTTCAAGAAAGAAAGAAAGGAAAGGAAAGAAAGAAAGAAAAGAAAAAGGAGCTTCCTGGTCACTGACTCTATTTCACATCACCAACCTCATCATATTGTCCTATTTCATTTTTTCTACAGCATGTAGTTGAAATTATTTTCTGTAGAGCGTCCTCAAGTGCAGGCATCCTCTCTGTCTTATTTTCTATTTTGCCCCAGCTCCTTGGCAGGTACTCAGTACATATTTGTTGACGGAATGACAAAATGAATGTTAGGCATTGCTCATTGGAGATATTTCCCTTCAACATGGTAAAACCGAAAAAAAAATCTCTGGGATTTGCCTCAAAAGCATACCTGGACAGTGTTGATAGCATAGTGATCAGTGGCACAGAATGGCCCGGCAGAATACCCGGCTGTGTCTCCTTCGAAACCCAGAAAAGCACCCACTAACTATCTCTTGAGTGAAAGTTTCAAAATTTAGTTCAAGTTTGGGCTCACAGCTTTAAGAACACGTTATTTTGAAACACTCCCACAGTGGGGCCCAGATGGTAGCAGAAGACTGAGAATGAAATATGAGATGCTTTTGAAGATAAAGTCCATGCTTAAGGAATACCTATACTTACTAACCTCAAAAAATGTTTGTCTTCTGTCTTCCATGAAAACGAAGATATTGAAGTCTTTATTCAACCACATGCATCACATAATTTGTTGTCTTGGCTGTTTTATGCAACACACAGAAGGGAGTTTCAGAGATGTTAGTTCTTGTTCAAACTCTGCCACTTACTAGCTTGAGTAAATCACGAGTCCTACATTCTTTATCTGTTAAAAATTAAAGAAGCAGTGGGGCGCCTGGGTGGCGCAGTCGGTTAAGCGTCCGACTTCAGCCAGGTCACGATCTCGCGGTCCGGGAGTTCGAGCCCCGCGTCGGGCTCTGGGCTGATGGCTCAGAGCCTGGAGCCTGTTTCCGATTCTGTGTCTCCCTCTCTCTCTGCCCCTCCCCCGTTCATGCTCTGTCTCTCTCTGTCCCAAAAATAAATAAACGTTGAAAAAAAAAATTAAAGAAGCAGTAAAACCCACCAACACTCTTGTGACGCCTCCCCCCCTCTCAGTGGCTATTAGACTCCAGAGATATTACATATGTGAACGTGCTTCGTAATAGTGTCAACTGTTAAGGGTTGTCAGGATATTACCTATTTTTTTACATTGATGATGGAAGAAGGTAAGCATGTTATTGAAGCCAGCGTCCCATCTTGTCAGTTCAGATGAAAGAACGAACAGAAGTCCTATCACCCGCAGGCACAGCTGGAATGGCCAAGGAACCTGTAGGAATGCAACCCCACTAGCTTAACATAAAGAATAAAGATATTTTTCAGATTCTAGGTCTCTTGAGATGGAAAGGACCTCTGGGGGATCAGAACACCTGCTAGCATGGCCTCATGGACCACTGATCAATGGCATCCACCTTCTCAAAAGACCCTTGCCCCAACTTTTGCGCTTAAAAATCCTCACTTGTTTAGGATTTTTGAGCATTAGCTCTCTGTTCTCCTGGGTGGTGCTAAACCAACAAATCACTTGTCTTTCTTCACTGCAAAAGTTCAGTGTCAGTTTTTATTGGCTTGCTGTGTATCAGGTGGATACACTGTCATTTGGTTACATTACGTGTGACTTTGTGACCGATGGGGGATATCTCCCTATTTCAATGATTGTAGCAAAATGCTCAACTGCCTATTCTAGCAATACTGTTTGTCTTCAAGATCAAATGAAGTGGTAAATGCAAGAAATAATAATAGAGTAGAAGCTGAAGTTATGGAGCCATTTCTATGCTAACTGGGCCAGATCTCTGCAGTGTGTTTATCAGAAATTTAGCAACTGGCGTAGATATCTAGAAATCTAATTATATGGTCTCTTATCTACAGGAGGAGCCACTAAATTGGAAAATTATCTCCTGGTCCCTTCTACTTATTTTTATCAACATTCAAAGAGTTATTTTTTTTTTCCCATCCCGCCCTCTCTCCTCCAGCCTATTGGGACTACATTCTTACACTAAAAAATCCTGCTTTCCTCATAAAACTTCATTTTCTGAGTCATGAACCTTCATAGTTTAGAAGGAAATAGGTTAAAATGTTAACACTGGTTACCTCTGGACCACAATATTATAAGTAACATTTTCTTATTATATTTTTCTGTACTCACCAAATTTTTCCTAATGAGCATTTATTCTTCTTATGCTAAGAAGAGACACAAGGAAACAGATTTATTTAGGCAGCCCAGCACAGTATTTTGGAGAATACTAATGCTTGGCAACATCCTGCAAGAATAAGATACATATAAATTTGGGAACTACTAGACAGTATCTCCTTTTGGGAGCATCCCAAAACACAATGGTATATTAAACATTTGCAAGATCCCGCAAAAAAAAGAAGCCTGCTTCACTTAGTTTAATCCAGCATTTTCCATCTTTTTTCATAAAAGATTCTTTTTTTCAAGCAGAATCTGTAAATATTTTATGAAGCTAGTAACCCACAGGTTATCTTTTGGGGAAACACAGGCGACGGAGTACAACTTTATTCTGCTGAGTGAGAGGCTGACACGGGTTTTCTTACCCAGGGTCTGTGGATCTCTAGAGGGTCCACAGGTGGGCTCGAGGCAGGCACCACAAAGCCCAGTAGCTCTATGCACAATACTGAGTGTATGTACATACGTGTGCTTTCTTCCTGGGGAGAGGGTCTATAACACTCATTATATTCTCAGACATCCCAACCTGAAAAGATAAAGGACCATGGACAGAGTAAAATCAGCTTCTTGTCATTCATCACTCTTGCCTAAGTAACACTTTGCCATCAAAAAAAAAAAAAAAAAAAAAAATTGAGTAATCTATTGACACATTCAACAAAAACAAAACAAAACAAATGGAATATCCATAAAATGTGAGTTTCAGATGCACAATGAACAGTTTTTTAGTATAAGAATGCCCTAAGCAATATCTGGGACATTTTTATACTAAAAAATTATTTGTTGTTTATCTGAAGTTAAAATTAAACTATTTTATCTCACGACCTTAGTTTACTTAAATTCATGGACATTGGGGCTATGGAGCAACTATGAGAAATGCCTTTCTACTCAGCGTTTGACCCAGGGACTTGGAACAGCGCCCTCGTCCGGAGCTTACTAGAAATGTAGGCTCCACAGCGAACCTGCTGAATCAGAATCTGCACTTGGGTCAAGATCCTCAGGTAAAGGGTTCACCTGTTCAAGTCTGAGAAGCCCTGATCTAAGGAATTCCTGACATGATGGTTTTCAACCTTGGCCGCATGTTGGAATCACTTGGATGCTTTAAAAATACACGTGCCTGGGCTCACTCCCAGGGCATCAGATTTAGTTGACCTGAGGCACAATGCAGTCATTAAGTATTTTTTTAACACGCCCTTAGCTCCACCCCAGGTGATTCTAATGTGTAGCTGTGATATTGTGATTTATAAGAAATATATATTTGGTCATTCAGATAATCAAAGTTATTTCTCATATGTGTATGTATTTGGTCTCCTCTGTGGCTCCTGGCTCACAGCTCCTAAAAAAAACCCTTAGAATTTCCCAAGGAATAAGAGCAATGGGAGTCTCTTGTGTTGATTTTGGTCTCCTGTCTTAAAATTGATTCTGAGCCGTAAGGGTGAAATGCACGTCTTGTTATTCCTAACAAACCCCTCCCACCTGAACTGTTTTTCGTTGTTGTTGTTAAGTTTATTTATTTATTTTGAGAGAAAGAGAGAGAGAGAGGCAGAGAGAGAATCCCGAGAAGGCTCTGCACTGTCAGTTCAGAGCCCAACACGGGGCTAGAACTCACAAACCGTGAGGTTATGACCTGAGCCGAAATCAAGAGTCAGACACTTAACTAGTTGACTAAACCACCCAGGCGCCCTCTGAACTGGATTTTTGTTAATGAGGTGGCTTGGCCTGCACTTAAGGATGGTGACTGGTTGCCAGGAGAACCAATCATGTGATTAGAGGGTTGGGCCTTTCAGTCCCACCCCCCAATCACCAATGGTCAACGATTCAATCAATCGTGACTATGTAATGAAGCCTCTATAAAAATCTGGAAAGTGAGGCCGTGAAGAATTCCTGGGTTGGTGAATGTATGTAGAAGTCCTGGGAGAGTGGGGCACTCAGAGAGCATGGAAGTTCTACCCATCCCCCTCCCCATTCCTTGCCCTATATGTCTCTTCCACTTGGCTGTTCCTGAGCTATATTCTTTTGTAATTAACCAGTAATATGGTAAGTAAAATGTTTCTCTGAGTGCTATGAGCTGATGTAGCAAGTGAATTAAACACAAGGAGGGGGTTGTGGGAATCTTATTTATAGCCAGTCAGAAGTACAGGTAACAACCTAGATTTTCGACTAGCATCTGCAGTGGGGTCAAGGGGACAGTCTTGTAAAACTGAACTTTTAACCTGTGGGGTATGACACTATCTCCAAGTAGATAGTGTCAGAATTGAGCTGAATTGTAGGACACCCAATTTGTGTCAGAGAATTACTTGCTGATGTGGGGTACCCTTTCCTCATCCACCGCCCCCCTCCACCATACCCACATCAGAATAGATGTAGAACGAAGGAGGCCGCTTTCCGTAAAGTTGGAGACCCAACCAAGGTAAGGGCTTGATCAGAATTACCTATGGAGAGCTTCTCACCATACTTTTCTGTGTCTGACCAGGTCTGTTGAACCAAAATTTCCAGGTATGGCTGCAATTTCAGAGAGTATCTGGTGCAATTCTACCATATGCTCTCCACCTGAGAGTCATTAATGTTTAGGACAACCTTAAACGGAATTATCAGCTGCTATCTGGCCACCAAGTTATTGAGGGAAGAAGGTCTACCCATAGGAACTCAGCATTCAACTTAGGTTAGGACTGGCTTTCCTCCTGGTCTCCTGGTACCCACAAAACCGCAGGTGGCAGGGCACAAAAGAGAAGGCACAATGGCCTGTGCCTATCAGAGGGAGTTTTATAATGTTTTTTTTTTTTTAACTTTTAAAGTTTATTTATTTTGAGAGACAGAGCATGCATGGAGGAGGGGCAGAGAGGAGAGAGAGAGAGAGACAGAATCCCAAGACAGAATCCCAACGCAGGGTTCAGACTCACAAACCATGAGATCATGACCTGAGCCAAAATCAAGAGCTGGACGCTTAACTGACTGAGCCACCCAGGCAGCCCATGAATGTTCTAATTTCTATGAAGAATTGTTGTGATGCCTGAAGATTAAGATGTTCACGGTCTCCTACCACATTAAGTCATTTGTTTTGACTCTTGGAATGTGAAATGGCACCCCACAAATCTTTTAGAGTACTAAATGAATTAGGAAGATAGTTCTAGCAGAAGCGGAGAATGATTTAAATAAATCTGATTATATTATACGGTGCAGGTGGTGACTTATTTGCCCGCCGATAACGTAAAACCCAGCTGCAGTGGAGGACACAAAGTACTTGTCAGGTGTTGGATCCCTGGGCTGAAAAATGGGCTAAGCAGGAACAGCTAAAGAAATTGTCTCATCCTTTTCTCCAGCAGCACATGGTAATTGAGTGCAAAGCTTGATAAGAGGCAGGCAGAATTTTAATTAAAAAAAAAAAAAACTGCTAAATTTTATTAAGCCTTATGGGTTTCAGCTGAGGTTGAGCCTGCACAATGTCTTTTTTAGTTCTTTTGCAACTTCTTTTAGAAGAAACTGAATTTCAACATTTTTCTCAGCCTTGGATTTATTTTCCTAGTAATTAAAAGGAATAAAGAAATGCTTGGTTTCCTTGAGGGAGGATGAGAAAGGGGATGTGAATACAGTAAGAGCTGAGAAGGTATCTTTGAAGCAAATAGGCCTATTTCTGGGCTTATGACCACTTGGTGGCCTGAAGGATTACTGACAAGTTCATCTGGTTGATGACATTGACACAGGCAGCTATTAAGGTAATAGCTTAAAAGAGACAAGTTGGTGTTTTTATTCTTTTTCAGATATTTGGAGTGGCCCTCCCTCAAGGCTGAAACGTTTGAGGATTTTATTCAGGTAAAACACATTGTGTTTTACTGTCTTTGTGTTGTATTAAACCCTGTAATGTGGCATGCATACGGATCATCTGGGGATCTTGTAAAACGCAGTCTCTGGAGTAAATCTGGCGTGGCCTGAGACCGTGCATTTCTAACAGGCTCCCAGCTGAGGTTGATACTGCAGGCTTGCAGACCACACTTTGAGTAGCAAGGCTATAAGGGCTTTTATTTAAGCCATGTGTACCAGTGGGGGGGTTCTGGAGACAGAACCAATTCAATAGAGATACGTACACATAAGTGTGGGGGGGGGTGGGTATTGAGAGGAAGGTATTTATTTTAAGGAACTCGTTCATGTGATTGTGGGGGTGGGCAAGCCCAAAGTCTGTAGGACAGACAGGCTGGAAACTGAGCCTCGAAGCAGAATTTCTTCTCCAGGAAACCTTAATTTTTGCTCTTAAGGCTTTCAGCTGATTGCATGAGGCCCACCCACATTATCTAAGGTAATCTCCCTTAGGTGAACTGATTGTAGATGCTAACCACATCCGCAACAATACCTTCACAGCCACACTTCTGTTTCATTGGTGTTTGATTAAATGGCCATAGCCAGCCAAGTTGACCCATAAAACTGATCACATCTTAGAACCCTTTCTTTAAAGGGAAATTTCCACTTACACTTAAAAAGCAGAATATGAGCCTGGGTGGCTCAGTCTGTTAAGCGTCCAACTCTTGGTTTCAGCTCAGGTCATGATCTCATGGTTTGTGAGTTCAAGCCCGCATCAGGCTATGTGCTGACAGATTCTCTGATGCTTGGAATTCTCTCTCTCCCTCTTCCCCACTCATTCTCTCTCTCAAAATAAATAAAATTAAAAAAAAAAAAAAAAGAATAGATAAAGCATAAGTGCTCTGGTGAAGTTAGGAAGGGGGGTCCTGGAGCCTGGCTTCTCATTCGTCAGGCTTCCTGCTTTTCCCAGCTCTGGCCTCTCCACCTGCCACAGTGAGGGAGCCCTAAGGAACAAAGTTTCAAAGTCATTGTCTTCTATTTCTTCACCTGTAAAATGTAGATAGTAGTACCTGACTTGGGATTAAATTAGATCATCTGAATGAAACCACTTAGCATCTTATACACGTTAGCTCCTTCTAGTGTTACCATCGGAACTATTGAAAAATAACCTTTCTTTCACAGAAAGAAAATCTTAATCTTTCAGTGCAAGACTTGGTGTATCTCAGTGAACCTCTAGGATGTATTTCCGCCTCTCCACTCAGACTGCTCACCTGGTGGCAGAATAGAGCAGCTTCTTTCACCTTGGCAGCAGGTAAGGGTCTGAATGGAAGATGTGTTTTATGGTCCCAGCATTGGGCCAAGCTATCAGACCTATCAGACAAGCTATTGGGAGAGACCGTTAAAGGTTACTGCTTTGTTCTCTTTATTGCCTCTAAATGATCCAATTGACCTTTCTGGTCTCTTGACCAAGAACATAACAGTGGTTTGTCTCTCTTGGTGGCTGGAGAAAGTAAAACACTAGCTCTTAACTTGAACTACAAAGAACTAGCACCTGCTGCAATGGAAAAATTTTCTGTTCTGTGAAAAAATAAGTTTTCACAGAAATTAGAATTAGAATTTGAAGAGCAAAAGAAGAGACCTTCTATAATGCTTATTCTGTGTACAGATAATAGGACACAAATGTATTTAAGAAAATACTGAAGTTTTATAAGCACCTTGGTTTTAACAAGAATTACAAAGAATTTTGGACAAAGAATATTGTGTCTCTAAACACTGGGCTAATGAAGTTACAAAATTGTGTTTCAACTGCAGGTTTTATAAAAACATCCTGGACGTTGAAGTTGCATGCTTTTTGTTTGTTTCAGTAACAAATAGAATGTATATTCTTTGATTCTTCTTTGACAATTGGTTGTCTATGATGCACGGGAGAGAATAGCCTCCAGCTTATTGCACCATAGCTATACGGGCTCTTGAAGTAAAAAAACAAAAAGACAAAAACAAAAACCCTGAAAATCTTGGTTCTGTTAGTGAAGTGAGCGAATACAACTTGAAGAGATACTAGGAATGGATGCTTTGAGTATGAAGTTACTGGCTTTCTGGATAGGTTACAGGGTGGCCACCTAAGCATTGTTTTCCTTGCCTGTTAGATGTAATGATACTTCCAAAGGTGTTTTGAGGATTAAACAATACAAAATTCTTTTTTTTAATTAATTTATTTATTTAAAAAAATTTTTTTTCAACGTTTTTATTTATTTTTGGGACAGAGAGAGGCAGAGCATGAACGGGGGAGGGGCAGAGAGAGAGGGAGACACAGAATTGGAAACAGGCTCCAGGCTCTGAGCCATCAGCCCAGAGCCTGACGCGGGGCTCGAACTCACGGACCGCGAGATCGTGACCTGGCTGAAGTCGGACGCTCAACCGACTGCGCCACCCAGGCGCCAAAATTTATTTTTTAATATATGAAATTTATTGTCAAATTGGTTTCCATACAACACCCAGTGCTCATCCCAAAAGGTGCCCTCCTCAGTACCCATCACCCACCCTCCCCTCCCTCCCACCCCCCATCAACCCTCAGTTTGTTCTCAGTTTTTAAGAGTCTCTTATGCTTTGGTTCTCTTCCACTCTAACCTCTTTTTTTTCCCTTCCCCTCCCCCATGGGTTTCTGTTAAGTTTCTCAGGATCCACATAAGAGTGAGACCATATGGTATCTGTCTTTCTCTGTATGGCTTATTTCACTTAGCATAACACTCTCCAGTTCCATCCATGTTGCTACAAAGGGCCATATTTATTCTTTCTCATTGCCACGTAGTACTCCATTGTGTATATAAACCACAATTTCTTTATCCATTCATCAGTTGATGGACATTTAGGCTCTTTCCATCATTTGGCTATTGTTGAGAGTGCTGCTATAAACATAAACAATACAAAATTCTAAGAGCTTAAGCTAATCACATGGAATTCTCTTGAAATTGTCCGAGGGGCTATTGGGGTGACTCCTCCAAAAGATGTTTTACTATGAGCAAGGTAACCTCTCTAAACTGTAGTTGTCTGTAAAATAGTCATAGGACCTATCTGGTAGGCCTTTACCTAATAAACTTGGAGTGATTGTAGATTTACAAAAAAAAAAAGTTGCAGAGATCATGGCACTTGGTCAAATAACAAACTGACATTGGTATGTTACTGCTAAACTCGAGACTTCATTTGGATTTCCCCAGTTTTTCCATCAGCCTCCTTGTGTTCCGAGATCTAATCCAGGAAACCACGCTACATTTCTTTGTCTTGTCTCTGCAGTCTCCTTGGGTTTGTGACTATTTCTTGATCTTTCCCATGACCTTGACAGTTTTGAGGGAGTATGGCCGGATAGCCTATAAAATGTCCCCCAGCCTAGGTTTGGTTGGAATTTCTCTCAGGGTTCAACTGGGGTTACCTCCTAGGGTTTTTACAGTGATTTGAGAGATCAGGCCCCTGTTGGGTAGGTTTTCTTTATCCACGTGCATTTCTAATGTGGAGAGGAAAAGTGAAGTTGTAGTTGGGAACAGATGCTCTGCAGCCTGGGTCCATGTCCTGCTGCTGCTTTCTAGCCATGTGACCCTGGACATGCTTTTAACCTCTCAATTTTTGTCCTCTGTAGATCAGGATAATAGCATTTTCCTCATAGGGTCATTGTGAGAATCGAGTTGACGTACGTGTGAGTTGATGTAAAGGGCTTATCACATTCTGGGCATCCAGTAAGCTCTCTCTGCTTTTTGCTGTTAATAGTGTGGAGACATCTCTTTCATCTTTGGGGCAATTCTGAATCTTTACGTAGCTATCTATCTACAGTGGTGATGTCTGTGAGTGTGTGTGTGTGTGTGTGTGTGTGTGTGTGTGTGTGTGTGTGTGTGTGTGTGTGTAGGGTGCCAATCCAAAGTGTCCTTGTGAGCACAGGTCTTTGGGCAGATTTCAGAACCATGAGAGCCCTCCTTCAGCAGTCCCCACTCCACTTCCCCACTCCCCCCAGAATTTTCTGCTTCCAGATCAGCTCTGTCCAGGGGTCAGACAAGGTGAAGGGTGGAGAAATCACCTGGCCTGGTTGGGGGTGGGGTGGGGGTGGGGGTGGGGAAAGGTGGCTGGCAAGCAGAAGGAGCCTGGAGTAGGGAGCCCCTGAAGAGCAGGGTCTCCTGCACAACCCGGAGGCTGGGCTGCATGGGCTAACCTCACATCTTCCCATCATCATGCAGGTCAGATTTCAAGTAGGGATCCCTTGTTCAGCGCACAGAAGATGACTCATGGTTACACCACGGTGTGGCTCTAATCCTGGAACAACCTTCTAAAATGATGTAACTAAAGTCTTCACTGGAATGAAGTCTGAGTATATGATTTAACAAAGTGGATCAAAAGGCCTATTAAAAAAAAAAAGGTAGAGGGGAAAGAGTGAAACCATAAGCCTGAGAAGAAAAAGAAAATTGAAACCAATAACCTCCCTCTCTCCACTTCCTGCTGTCTCGTTTCGGTGGTGCCTTTTCGTCTAGTCTTATTTGTCTCACTTAGGTGCTAATCCCTCCCCGGGCAAGAAAGGTGTCACCTTGATTTCAGTGCAGCTCTAGCACAGAGCTGAGTGATTCCTTGGGTGTTTCAAAAAGAGCAAGAACAGTCACCTCACACTTGGTTATTATCCTAGGGGGTCGTCCTTGCCTCTTAGTATTTTACTTACGCCTTCATATAAAACCGTTTTGAGGTAGGTTATAAATGAAGATTTTAATCTTCCCAGATAGCTGATTGGGTGGATGGGTGGCAGGTGTTATTTATTTAGCAAATACTGAGTGCCCACTCTGGGCCAGGCACTGTTCTAGACACTCAGGAGACCCTGGAACAAAGCAGACCAAGATTTTTGTGATTATGTGCTTCCATGTTAGTGGGGAGACCCAGGCAGCACTCACAGGCATAACAAGTATATTGCATGGTCTGTGAGAGGTGGTAAGTGCTAAGGAAAAGACTAGTAGAGAGGAGCTGGGAGTGGTAGGTTGGCGGGATGGGTTCTCAATTCTTCCCATTTGCCAACAGGGGGCTACATTAGCGGAAAGGCACTCCCTTCTTTCTCTAACTTTCCCCAGTCTCTGGTCTAAGTTTTGTCTAGCTGTCTGTGACCCTATCCTATATTTACTGTTGAATAGGAAGCATAGTAAATGCAGTTAAGCTCTTTCCTCTGGAGCCAAATGTCTGGAATTGATCCCGAGCCTAGTGGCATGCTTCTCTGTGACCTTGGGCAAATTCACTTCACTCTGCTTTGATTTCCCCATCTATAAAATTTATCTATTTCCCAGGGTTGTAGAGAGGATTAAATGCGTTACTATAAGGTGCTTAGATCAGTGTCTGGCGCTTGGTAAGCATTCGGAGGTTAGCTTTTAAAAAATATTGGTGTCGGGGCACCTGGGTGGCTCAGTCGGTTAAGCGTCCGACTTCGGCTCAGGTCATGATCTCACGGTCTGTGAGTTCGAGCCCCGCGTCAGGCTCTGTGCTGACCGCTTAGAGCCCGGAGCCTGTTTCGGATTCTGTGTCTCCCTCTCTCTCTGACCCTCCCCCGTTCATGCTCTGTCTCTCTCTGTCTCAAAAATAAATAAACGTTAAAAAAAATTTTTTTTTTAAATATTGGTGTCAGTGTGTTGGGCGGGGGGGGGGGGGGGGCGGCGGCAGTTTGAGTAGGAGTATCTCTGCTCCTTAGAAAATGATGGGCAGCATGAAACACAAGACCCATTTCTATCCCTAAATACCCCTAACCACCCCTAAGCCCAGTTACATGGGGCTCCCTCCCTCATGAATCTAAAATAGGAAGCTTGGTCTCTCCACCTTATTCACTCAACTTTATTAGAGACCCGTTAATACGTTAATACCAGCCAGAGGCCTTCAAATAGGAGCGAGAACGCCCCTCCCCCACCCTGCCTTTGTTCATTCCCGGGAAATACTCCTCTGATCTTTGTATTTTGTGTTTACAAATTCTCACATTCTTTCATTTTAGCTTAAGCTTAATCACGCCAAAAAATAAGGCTTTAGCTTTGTTGTACAGCTGTCTGAAACAGCCATCACTTTGCCCTTTTTTAGGCCATGATTTCTGATGTTTTGTGTATACTTTGTTACTATTAACAGCCTCACTTTATACCCCACTTTCATAAAATAGCAAAACTTAAAATCCCAAAAAGTATGAAATAGGCCAGACCATTTTCGGTTAGAGAAAATACTTCTGATTTTGTGTATTCCTGGGGATTTTTATAAACTTCGTCTTCTCTAAAGCCGAGAATGCAATGCGTTGAAGGCATAACTCAAAGGGGTGGCAAGAGAATTAACCCAAATAACTGCCAAATAAACTCACTGTATCCAGGCAACTTCCCCGGGGTAACTTATTTTCTGAGACCCAAGGACTCTCCCATAGTAAATTATTAAACTTAGTGCAAGGTCTAAGATTGATATAAAAGGAAAAGAATGTTGTTTAAAGTGGAAGGTCAAACACACTTAATGCATCCGCTGATCTGGAAACCTATCCTTTGTCACAATGACAAGAACAAGGAGTTGGACCAGCAGTGTACTGACAATGATTCCTTTTGTAGTGTTCCACTTCTTACACACGTGCTACCTTGACCTGTCCTAGGTGTAGAAGGTCCTCTTTGTCAAGAAAGAATCTAGGAGAGGCGCCTGGGTGGCTCAGTCAGTTAAGCGGTTAAGCATCTGACTCTTGGTTTCAGCTCCCGTCATGACCTCACGGATCATGAATTTGAGCCCCACATCGGCCTCTGTGCTGAGCCTGCTTGCGGTTCTCTTGCCTCTCTCTCTGCCTCCCCTCCGCTTGAGCTGTCTCTGTCTCTCTTAAAATAAGTAAATAGGGGCACCTGGGTGGCTCAGTCGGTTGAGCGTCCGACTTCAGCTCAGGTCATGATCTCGCAGTCTGTGAGTTCGAGACCGCGTCGGGCTCTGTGCCGACAGCTCAGAGCCTGGAGCTTGCTTCTGATTCTGTGTCTCCCTCTCTCTCTGATCCTCCCCTGCTCATGTTCTGTCTCTCTTTCTCTCAAAAATAAACATTTAAAAAAATTATTTAAAAATTTTAAAAAATAAATAAATAGATCAAATCAAGGAACTCTGTGTTTTTCAGACTAGGTTGTATAGCATCCGGCCAGCCTTACTGAAGGGCTTAATTGACCTTGTACCCCATTTTTAATAACTGGACCCCTACCTTGGTTTCTAACATGAGACCCCAGTTCTTCTAAGACTGGGCCTACACCTCCATGCTCTCCCAGAGGTTGGTGTCCTATCTTCCAGGAATCCTTTTGGATTCAACCTGCCTATATCTACACACGATGCAGATCTTCCAGACTCTCCATCACTGCTCTGCCTACCTATAAGGACTTCCTCCTATCCTGGATCTCTCAGCCAACACTCTGCTATCTTGGGCCACCCTTTGCCCCCGAAATCTGCAGATAACACACTCCACACTCTGGACTTTTTGAACCTGTGTCTCAGCCCTTCCTGTTCTAACTGATTCTGCTGTGCACCAAGTTCCCATTCTGACCTGAAAACTGAAGGCAGTTGAAGGCAAAAAGAAATAGGTTATATGTTAGACATTCAGCTCTGATCCAGAATGTCGGTGATGCTTCCTCCTGATGCCATTGTGATGATTAAATGAGTACATGCATCTAGGTGACACCTTAGATGAAACCTGAAGCATGAGACATGGAGGGGGAATGGAGGGATTCCAGGCAGAGAGAACATCCAAGTAAAGAATGGACACCAGTGTCCACTGCCCAGAGGACCCTGGGTGTCCTCAGTGAACCAAGGAAGCTGTCTTTTGCTGAGGACACCAGAGTTCTAAAAGTCAAGGTCTTAGAAGGTCTTAACACAAGGCTGCTCAGCCACATTTTGCCTCCCTTCCCAGCTGAACCTAGACATTTTTGATTAGACTGTAAGGTGCTAATTAAAATCACTAAGTGAACAGCTTTCAGTTTACTCTTAATTTTCAAACACTACCATACTGATGCATATTAAATGTGTCAGATTAGCTTGGCTCTAAATTTTAATTTACTGCAATACTGAGCTTCATTTGTGTAAGTTCTCCCCCCCCCCCACCCCCCACCGTGGGCTGTTCACATAGCAAGATGATGTTTTGCAAAATTGTAAGCATTAGTTAAATAGGAGTCCTGTATTCAAATACTCATCATCTTGTCTGTCTACTTCCAAGTTTAAGTAACTCTTTCTGTAATCAAAAGTCCCATAAAATACAGAGTGATACTTCTTTAATCTACATATCTAATTCATGTGCTTATCATCTGTCTTTTTCCCCAAGAGCATCTTAACTGATTTACGATATATCATTTGGTTTTTTCTTATGTGTATATTTTAGAATCTAATAAAGGGAGGAGGAATGTTCAGGGAAAAGTTGAAGATATCTGATTGTTTTCTAATTTAGCTCACACATCTGGTAGCCTTTTCTTCATTATCTCTAAGGATTAATAGGCAAAAGATTGCTCTACATTTCCCAACTTGTTTCTTTACCTTTCTCCCTCTGCTTTAATCCCTAGTGTATATTTGTGTTGCTGTAGGATAAAAACTCATTTCTGATTAGGTCACACAGGAGTCCAAGGGCTCTTGGATGTCAACAATATACAGCATGGAAGCCCTTGATAAAGCTGACCTTGTCCATCTCTCAAGTCAAATGGGTTAAATCAACCTCGGAATATGTAGAGTTGGTATGCTTTTGCGAATATGATTAGGTTCATATAATAAACCACGTTCTAGGGGCTCCTGGGTGGCTTAGTTGGTTAAGTGCCTGACTCTTGGTTTCAGCTTAGGTCATGATCTCACAGTTTGTGAGTTCAAGCCCTGCATCGGGTTCCACACATGCTCTCTCTCTGCCCCTCCCCTGCTCACTCTGTCTCTCTTTCTCTCTCAAAAGAAATAAACGTTTTAAAAAATAAACTGTGTCCTAGTGGGATATAAGTTAAAAGTTGAACAATAAATTGGGGAAAATAGGGGTGCCTGGGTGGCTCATTTGGATATCCAACTCTTGATTTTGGTTCAGGTCATGATCCTAGGGTCATAGAATCGAGCCCCTGTGTCAGGCTCTGCACTGAGCGTGGAGCTTGATTTGGAATCATTCTCACCCTTCCTCCTTCCCTTTTACCCCCCTCCCCTTTCCACCCCTCCCTACTCCCCCGCTCGCTGCACTCTCTCTCTCTAAAATAAAAAAATAAATAAATTGGGGAAAGTAACTATATGTTGTACTGTTAGGCAAGGATTAATATTCTTATTATATAAAGAAGTGTTTCGAGGATTTATTTAGTTGGTCAGTTTTCATTCATTTACTCAACAAAAGTCCACTAAGTAATATATGTGTTGAATTATGTCTCCCTGCCCACTGCAAAAAATTCATATATTAAAATCCAAATTCCCCCCTCCCCCCCCGCCTAGTATCTCATAATGTGATCTTATTTTGAGATAGGGTCTTTACAGAGGTAAATAAAGTTAAACTGAAATTATTAGGGTAGGCACTAATCCAATACAACTGGCATCCTTATAAAAAGAGGAACACATAGGCGGAGATACATATAGAAGATAATGTGAAGAGACATAAGAAGATGGCCATCTGTCAGCCAAGGAGAGAGGCCTGGCACAGATCCCTTCCCCATGCCCTCAGAAGGAACCAACCCTATAGACAACTTGGCCTTGGACTTTTAGACTTTAGAACTGTGAGGCCATCATTTTCTGTTGTTTAAACGACCCAGTCTGTGGTCCTTTGTTAAGGCAGCCCGTGCAAACTAATACAGGCCCCACTACGTGCCAGATACTGTTCTAGGTGCTCAAAATATGGCAATGAGCAAAGTCAACAGCACCTGCCTTTTTGGAATGCACATTCTAGCACGAAAAAATAATAATCAAGAATATAAATATCAAGTAACCTGTCAAATCAAGATCTGTACTGTGAGAAGATATAAGGAAAGGTAAGGAGACTGTGGTGGAGGGTATTATCTAGATTGTGGGAGCAGTTCAAGGGGTGATATTTGAGCAGAGACCTGAATGAAGGAAGAGAAAGCTATGTGGCTATCTGTGAAAAGAGGAAAGAATAGCAAGTTCCAAGGCTCTGAGGCAGATGTGTGTTTGACCCTCTTGCTTGTCCATGAACATGTTCTAGGTTTGAAGCACAGCAAAGAGGAGGAAGGGTAGCAGACAGTGGGGTCGAAGAAGGCCAGTGTCAGGTGCCATAGGACCAGGCTCTGTAAAGGCTTTGGGTGTTACTCTGTGTGATGAGGGTGATCAGATGGTGTTGAGGATCTGGTTACTTCTCAAAGTCTCGCTCTGGCTGCTGTGTGAAGAAAGGATGGAAGTGACACAAGAGGAGACAAGTTATATAGCAAGAGACTGTTGCGAAAATTGGAGAGAAATCCTAGTGTCAAGGACCAACTTGGCAGCAGAAGGGGAGAAATTCTTGGATCTTTTCCTAGGTAGAATCTTTGTGATTTGCCGGTAGACTGGATATGGGATGTTAGAGAAACAGTCAAGAGGACTTCAAGGTTTTTGGCCTGAAAAACCATGTGAATCATGGTGCTGTTGAGATGAGGAGCACTAAAAGGAAGACAACTTTAGGGAAGAAAATGGAGAGTTCTGTTTTGGACATGTTGATTTGAACATGTTCTGTTAGACACACAAGAGGAGTTTAGGAGAGTGGTCTGAGCTAGAGATGTAAACTGATGAGTCTTTCAGATGAAAATGCTAGTTAAAGTCAAGATCTGGGCACCTAAAGCATGATGGTAGAGAAAAAAGAGATCTGAGGCCTGAGCCCTGAGGCTCCACACAACAGAGGAACAAAGTCAGGGAGATTCAGCAAAGAAGCTGGGGAATAAGTTTTCCAGGAAATCAAGGGAGGCAGCATTTCAAGGAGGGAGTGATGAGCTCTGTCAATGGCTGCTCGTGGGATGAGTGTGAATTGCTCTTTGGCAACTGGGAGACCATTGGTGACCTCAAGCAAAATGGTTTTGGCAAAGTGGGGAGGTGAGCACCTCATTGGCATGGATTCCAGACAGAATGGATGGTGAAGGGGAGATGGCAAAGTCTTTTCATCATTCTTCAAGGAATCTTTCTACAAGGCAAAATGCAGCAGCAGAGGTGGGTTCTAGGGAGGTTTGCTGTAGTTGTTTGTTTGAAGCTGGGAGACATTAAGTCTGTGTCCCATCCTTCAGATTTTATGTTGAAAGAAATGATCCAACAGGAAAGGGGAAATTGATGTAGGAAACCGGCTTCTTGCAGAGCTGAAGAGGGAGATGGAATCCATGTACAATTGAAAGGTTGATCTTAGCACAGCCTCCTGGTTTTGTGCATTCAGGATGATTCACCTGGTGTTATAGGAGAAAAGGCAAACCTATAGAGAAAGGTAGAGAGATGAATGCGTGTTTTTTCTCAGTGAAATAGGAAGTAAGAAGAAAGGAAGGCATGTTAGGAGGGTTTGAAGACTGAGGAGAAGGTGTGAAATAGTCCTCTTAGGGAGTAGGTGAATGGATGGACTCAGAATGTGTGTGGACTTTGCCTGATAGTCTCATCTGAGGTTTGAGACCCTAAATTTAAAGTGAGGCTAGTTGCCATGGTTGTAGGTGCTTCTTCATCTGTGTCTGGCAACTTAGGGACAAGCATAAGAGTAGGGACTGACTTAGATTTAACCAGTATTATTGACTGAAGTGGGCAAGCCCCCCTCCCCTGCAAATTCATGTGCTGAAGCCTTAGCTCTTAATGTTACTGTTTTGGGAGATAGGGCCTATAAGGAGGTAATAAATGTTAAGGGTGGGGACTTCATCTCATAGAACTGGTGTCTTCATAAGAAGAAGAGGTATCTAGGGGCGCCTGGGTGGCTCAGTCGGTTGAGCGCCGACTTCAGCTCAGGTCACGATCTCGCGGTCCGTGAGTTCGAGCCCCGCATCGGGCCCCTGTGCTGACAGCTCAGAGCCCGGAGCCTGTTTCAGATTCTGTGTCTCCCTCTCTCTGACCCTCCCCCATTCATGCTCTGTCTCTCTCTGTCTCAAAAATAAATAAACGTTAAAAAAAAAATTTAGAAGAAGAGGTATCTAAAAATCCTCTTTCTGTGTGCATGCAGAAGAAAGGCCATGTGAGGACACAGTGAGAAGATGGCTGTTTGCAAGCCAGAAAGAGAACCCTTACCAGAAACCAACCCAGACTATACCTTGATCATAGGATTCTAGCCTCCAGGACTGAGGAGAATACATTTCTGTTGTTGAAGCCACCCAGTCTGGAATTTTGTTAGGGTAGCCTGAGCAAACTCATATAATAGGGATGGAGTTTTGCCAGGCAAATGTTACAGACGATGGAACAAGGAAAGATCATAGAGGTGGGTTGAATGAGAAAATGTAGAATGCTAAGCCTCGTGTGTGGAACATGATGATTATTCCACCAATGGTAGCTGCTGCTGGCTACCTTCTAAGTGTGGCCTGCCCTCTGTTCCTGCAATGACAGGTGTCATGTGAGGAGGAACAGTCCTATAAGCAGCGAGGTGTTTGCCCTCTGGGAACTCACAGTCAAGTGGAGGAGACAGACACAGTGCCAATACAACATGCTCAGACCTGTCATAAGAAATTGACCACATTCTGATCCAGAGGAGAAGTCACAGAGGAGGTGACATGTGAGCTGAGTACTAAAGCTGAGTAGGAGCTTGCCAGAGGAGAAGAGGCATTCTAGTTTGAGGGAACAGAAGGCTCAGAGGAGAACAGGACACTTGAGAGAGAGCGATGCATCTATCAAAGCTTTAGCATGGGAGGTAGGGATGGAGTGTGGTGGTGGGGAGGGAGTGAAGAAGATCGTTAGAGAAGAGGCTAGAATATGAAAGGCCTAGAGTTGACCTTGCAGTAAGCAGAGGGCGATGATATATTTATAAAGTTGATAGCATTCCAGAAGATAAATTAGAATGGAAAAGAAACTTTTAGGAAACATTTGCTAAAATCCATTGGGGCCTGAACTAAAACGTGGTACAAGCAGACTTGAGGGAGCCATATTTGAGTGAGAACTCAAGGTAGCGGCCAATTAAAGGGGGCGATGTAGGGGAGAAGCAGGTGTAACAATTATTCCTAGTTTTCTGGCTTGGATGGCTGGGTGTATCATAACACAATCGTAAGAAACAGGTGAAAAATAGGGTGAAAATGTCTAATGGGAATGGGTCTGGGTGGTTGGAATGGTGTTAATGAGTTCAGTTTTAGATATGCTCCATTTGAGGGACCTGTAGATGTCAGAAGCAGTTAAAATACTGATTTAGTGCTTAAGGGGAGAGCTCAAGGCTGGAAAAAGTCATTTGATTATTTCATACAGTAACTGAAGCTACGGATGTGATTGGGGAAAAAGACAGCTATCACTTATTGATTCTGCATCATATGCCAAACACTGCACTTTCTATGGATTATCTCCTTCAATGCTGGTAGCAATTTTATTTAGAAGATACTATGGCTGTGTTTTCAGATGACTAATCTGAGCTCTAGAGAGATTAAGTGATTTGCCCAGATTCTCATGGTTGATAAGTAGATTTGAACCCAAGTGGTCTGACCCTAGTGCCCTGCTCTCTGCCCTTTGCCATGGAGATGTCTGTGTTTAAGGGGCAAGCGAAAGTGGAGTCTGGATAAGTAATACTTCTTTAAAAATTCGACAGAGCCAAGAAACCAGATGGAGGGCATCAAATGCTCAAAAGTATCCAAAAGGGGTCAATAGCGATGAGCTCTAAATTTAAGCCCAACTTGGATAAGATGACAATGGATCTACTCCCTGAGGGCAGTCTTAGTGAATAACGGGGGGCAGAGGCTCACTGTAAATGCTAAGGAACCAATGGGGCAGCGGTTTGATGTACAAGCCACACAGCAGATCAGATGGAATCAGCAGATCTGAGCAAGGAGGGAAGGCTGGCCACCTCGGCAACTATACAGCTGATGTCACCTTGGCACACTTAACCTCTGGAGCTCAGTCTGGTAGTCTCAGACTGAGTTTGCCAGCACAGAGGTCCAAGCCTATGAGAATTTATGTTTTAAAAAGCAGAATGTTGATTGATTAATTGGTACTGAGTAATCAACTACCAGGCAAGCCAGATGTTCATAGATGGCTAACGAGAGAATTATAGCTTGTAGGCAAAGCCTAATTATAAACAAAATGTTGCCAGGAAGCATAACTTAGAGCAACAGGATTCACCGAGATAATACGACTGGTATCCTCAATATGGGGTTTGTTGTGCACCCATCTCCACCATGGTGTGTACTTGCCGTATAGTTCAATTGCTCGTGCTTCTGGCACCTTCTCCTTTGGGCAGCAATGGAGTCACACTTTCAAATTTTATTTCTCTTGAGGCTCCTGAGTGGCTCAATTGGTTAAGCATCCGACTTCGGCTCAGGTCATGATCTCACGGTCTGTGAGTTCGAGCCCCGCATCGGGCTCTGTGCTGACCGCTCAGAGCCTGGTGCCTGCTTCAGATTCTGTGTCTCCCTCTCTCCCTGCCTCTCTCCTGCACACTCTCTCTCTCTCTCTTAAAAATAAACATTAAGTTTTTTTAATTGATTAAAAATTTTTTGTATTTCTGGATTTTTCTTTGCAAACCATCCTATTCCTTTTAGAATGATCATTGTCATGCTGTCCTCACAATATTTGCCATATCCATATGCAACCAGTATGTACTCTTATTAGCTTAATTTCTAATAATTAACTTAAAATTAATAATAAAGATACGTATTTTAAAAGACCATTGTTTGGGGGTGCCTGGGTGACTCAGTCAGTTAAGCGTCTGACTTTAGCTCAGGTCATGATCTCGTGGTCCATGAGTTTGAGCCCCACGTCCAGCTCTGTGCTGACAGCTGGGGGCCTGGAGCCTGCTTCAGATTCTGTCTCTCCCTCTCTGCCCCTCCCCCACGCATGCTCTGTCTCTCAAAAATGAATAAACATGAAAATTTTTCTTAAAAGGACCATCTTATGTAATGAGCATAAGTGGAAAGCTAGGATCCCTTGCCACAAAGAGAAATCAACTGTAAAGCTCAAGACAAAACCTTAAAAAAAATTTTTTTTTGTCATGTGTTGTCCTCCCAAGTCATCTGCAATATTAGCAATGATATGCTTACTACCTTCTGGGAAGCACTATTCTCAGAGAGCACAATAAAATTACTAGAGGTATACTTTCTCAGAAACATTCTCAATTACTTGAATGTCCTCATACCATCCCCTGGGCAGAGGCAGATGCACTGAGGCTAATAAGTGTTAATCTTCTGAACCCATTACTTTTACCCATATCTTCCAAGGTCTTGTATGTTCGTACTTCATTTTGTGTTTTTACAGAGAGAGCCTCACCACTACCATCTTGTATAAGGTTTAGGCCCCAAACCTGTATCCTCCTACTTCTGGATCATTCTAGGGGTGGCTAAATTCATCACCCTAAGTTATTTTTCCTCATTTCACAGTGAAGGAGTAAGTTTTTTTTTTTCTGGGTTTGGTGATGTCCCACAGTTTGTCTCCATATCACCTTTGTAGGAAAAGATTTGATGAGTAGCTTGAAGGGGTAAGTGAATGTGAAGGGATTATGTTTATTTTTTCATAGACATTTTTTAAAGTTTATTTTGAGAGAGCGTGAGCTTGAGTTGGGGGGGGGGGAGGGGAGAGAGAGAGGAAGAGAAAGAA
Organism: Puma concolor; assembly: GCF_028749965.1. Lineage (NCBI taxonomy): Eukaryota > Metazoa > Chordata > Mammalia > Carnivora > Felidae > Puma > Puma concolor. The sequence continues at coordinate 48,600,408 of NC_141673.1, forward strand.
TCCCAAGAAAGCTCTGCATTGTTGTCAGCATGGAGCCTGGTGTGGGGCTCGATCTCACAAACCCTGAGATCATGACTTGAGTCGAAACCAAGAGTCAGACACTCAACTGACTGAGCCACCCAGGCACTCCCTGAATGAATTATGTTTAGACTAGAAAAGCTTGAATGTGTTCATAAAGAATGGACAGAGACTGAGAGAGGAGGATATTGTTGGAGAGGGGGTTAGCACACAGGAGAGGGTCATGGCCTTTGAAAGGAAGAAGGGCCTCTCTTCCTTGAAGCTAACAGAAAGGAGGCAAGAAAGATCAACAAATGCAGGAGTCTCTGCCCATGGAGCCCCTAGTTTCTCTTTGGATTCTGAGAAAACATCCTATGCCAAGAGTGAGGGATATGCAGGTTGCCTGCGAGGGGAGGACTCACCAGAGGCAGGAGAAAACATCATGGAGCCGCTTAGGTGAACCATGCTCACATGGGTGCTGGGCAGTGAGGGATAGGATTCTTCCCACATGGCTCTGAAGCCCTCATGGTCTGATTCTTTCTGGGCCTGCGTCAGCTATGGAAGGAGAGAAAGGCGGAAAAGGCGTGGGAAATGATTAGTGGGAAGAGCACAGGGGAGAAAAGGAGACCATGGTCCACGCAGGATTCTGAAGGAGAGCTTGAGAAGGCAAAACGTGCATGATGACAAGGCCGAGGGCTGCCAGAAAGAGATCAAGGAATCAAGAGATCAAGGCTAGAGCTCACTGAGAACAAGGGAAGGGGTGGAAGCTGATCTCAGCACCAGAGAAACCCAAATGTAAGGGGGGTGACTGGGCTTTCTGGGAATGAAATCTGTAGGGATGGAGAGAAGCAGAAAAACACATCCATGACCCCATCCCCAAAAACCAATGACTATATTACCTTACATAACAAACAGGATTTTGTAGGTGTGTTTAAATTAAGGATTTTTAAATGGGGAGATTATCCTAGATTATCCACATGGGATCAATGTAATCACATGGGCCCTTAGAAAAGAAAAAGGAGACAAGAGAGAGCAAAAGAGAGGTATGACTACAGAAGCAGAGGTCTGAGTGACAACACTATTGCCGGCTTTGCGGATAAAGGGGTCATGAACCGAGAGATGCAAGCAGCTGATGGAAGCTGGAAAAGGCAAGGAAACAGATTCATCCCCTAGAGCCCCCAGAAGGAATGCAGACCTTTCGATTCTAGCCCAGGGAAGACTGTTTTGGACTTCTGATGTTCAGAGCTGTAAGATAATACATTTGGGACGTTTTATGCCACTTACTTTGTGGTAATTGGGTACAGCAGCAATAGGAATGTAATAGAGCTGGGAAGCTGGTTGATAAGCATTTTTTTTATTTCCAAAAGGGTTTTGAAAGAATGGAAGAGCAGTACTCTGTGGGCAGAAGCCTTAGAGCCAGAAGAAACTACCTTTGGCCATCAGATAGAGAGCATGTGCAATGATGGGCTGTCTCTGCTTGAGAAGGCTGCAGGGCACAGACACAGGGCTTGGATCTCCAGGGAAATCCAAGTTTCTGTTGAAGCCCGGAAGGAGAGGAGGTAGTAAGTGAAAAGGTTAAGAGTGTAGGGGACTATTGTAATTGTTGGCAATAGAAGAAAACTTTCAAAGTGTACCATGTTAATAGTTAGAGGTCAGGTCCTGGGAGAAGACCAAGTAACATAGGAATAAGAATGCTTAACAGGATCTGTGACCTCCAGGGGTAACAGGCTGTGTGCACGCCATGGGCCATCACTGAGATCACCGGAAAAAGGGAGGCTGGGCCTTGAGAGGGGAATGCAAAGGCCAGAGATGAAACTTTGTTCAACAGTTTTAATCAAATGCCTGTTGGCTCCCCCCTTCAAGTTAGCCAGCTAGTTTTGGTGCATACTACCTGCCTCTGCTGGTCTCGGCCAAATTCCAAAATAAAACTTTGACTGTCTTTTAAGGACTGAGACCGACTTCATACAAAACAGCACATTGTATGCAATACTAATTAATTAATAATTGTCCTAAACCAGTCAAAATAAATTCATTTCTTTATAAGCTATAATACATTTTTGTTTATGATTAGAGGGCATCTTGCCCATGTTAAGTTCATAAGTACTCATTGGATTAAGACGAGTCACAAATTGCTGGAAATCTTGGATTGCACTCTGTATGAGAGCTAAATCCACAAATCATGAGAGCTAGATGGAAGGGGCCTTTCCACAAATGTATGGTTTGGACCAGAAGACCTCACACCCTTTAGCCCTGTTAGCTGGGCTCAACCACACACACATGGGTCAGGGTCCTCCTTTTGTACCTCTAGCAAAGAGTGTGAACAAAAGCGGGCTTAGTTCCTCTCCACTAGGCCTACTCCCTGAATCCTGACCTTTAGCTATTAAGTCCATGAGAAAGGCAAGCAGGAAGGACAAACCCAAAGGAAAGAGCGTATCTGTGCAGGAACAGGAGCAGAACTGGCCTTTACCGCCCACCCTTTGGTCTTCACCAAGGTAGGTGACCCTCCCAAGCAAATGGTTGCCCCAAGTCTCTTACCACACCAGCTGCAAAGACAAAATAGAAGGGATCCAAGAGAGGTAACAAGAAAAAGAGCTAGAAATCCAAAAGACTAGCCATTGACAAGGCAGAGCTTTTAACCTCTTTGTTAATCATATCAAAAGTCCACCCCTTCACTCTGTGGCCCAATTATGTACTTGACTTTGATTTACATCAAACACTCCCCTCCCTGGGGTGGAGTAAGAGGGTGGGGAGCATTGAATTTCTCCCTAAAAACCAGCAAATAAGTATTTTCTTTCAAACTGCAAGCTCACACACACACACACACACACACACACACACACACACACACATATGTGTATATGTTTACCATTTGTTCTTTCCTACATACAAAGCTAATTACTTATTTCCTCTTATTAACTGCTAGCATATTCAAGAAAATTTGCTGCTCTCAGTTTTCCAGGGACCAAGCCATGCATTTTCAAAAGTCAGTTGGTGTTGTTTGTTTATACAAACAACATCAGGTGTAAGGAAGAAGTAAAGAATATCAGGTGTAAGGAAGATAATTTATTGTCTTTTTAAATACCCATTTCTTCTCCTGAAAGTGGATGCCCCTGTATTGGAACGCAGGGTATCTGGCTGCACTCAGCTATTGCTGAAGACCTATCTCAGCTAGCTAACGGTCTCCAAAGCCAGACACAAAATTAGGTGTCTTAAACCCACTTGTGTGTGAATCCTGAGAGGTTATGCAGGGAGTTGTGGATGAGGACCACGTAGAGGCCTCTCTTAGGCATACAGGCTTGAACAATGGGATGTAGCGACCACTTGGCTGAATACACAGGGGTCCATCAGGTGACTCACCTCGAAATATTCATAGGCCCAAACTGACCAACGGCCTACTTACAACCAGGCACAGTTACCAAAGAAGGGAGAATTCCACATGTCACCATACCTCCTCACCTTCCCCACTACTTCACTGCACTCTCTCCTTGCTGTCCTGCCTGCCACTCCTTGATGGTGTATTCAGTAAACTTCGATCTCCTTTGTTCTGCCTCAGGTGAACTTTCTCACCACCTGCGCTAATTAATGGCCTCCACCCGATTGTTGCCCCACATTTGGGGGTCCCTATCTGACAGACAAATACCCCATTTAGATACCACAGACCATACTGACCAAGCTCATGGGCTATGGAAATAGGATGGAGATACACAGAATCACTGCAGTAACCACATGCCAGGTCACCATGGTGCTCAGTTTCCACAGTTCTCCTTGGTGCAGGGAAAGGTCTGATGACCTGACCACTTTTTTCATAAATATTGAGGTAGGTATTTTCAGGCCTGGTCCTTATCTTTCTGGAGATCAGAATCTCCAACAGGACCAATTTCATGAGCATGCAACTGTATACTTATATAGGATCCTGCACCTAGAAGGGCCCCATGCTTGGTTTGACCCTCTGTTGCTGCTGTCCTGAAATTCTGAACTTTTCTTTTAATTAAAGTATACTTGATAATGTTATATCAGTTTCATGTGTACAATATATTGATTCAACATTTGCATACATTGTGAACCAATCACAGGAAGTGTAATTACTATCACCATACAAAATTAATATATTATTGATTGTATTCCTCATGACTTATTTTATAACTTTGATCTCCTTCAGTCCTTTCGTCCTCACCACCCCTCCCCAACCCCTCTACTCTGGCAACCACCACTCTTCTCTAGGAGGCTAGGTTTTGTTTTTTTAGATTCTACTTATAAGTGAAGTCATGTGTTATTTGTCTTTGATTTATTTCACTTGTCATGACTTTTAAATAAGGAGTTCAGCATTTTCATCTTGTGATGGGCTCTGCAAATTATGTAGTCTATCCTGGTCTCCAGTGTGGTTTCTTTGAGAGCCCTCTAATTTCAGGGTAACTTCTTTAATAGTCCAAAAATGTTTTTAGCATGCATTTATTTGTCTGCAGGCAATTTTCAGACTGCAGGTTTCCCAAGGGCATGGGCTTTCTTATCTTCCTCTAGGGCCCAGAAGAGTGACTGACCTATCCTAAATGGTCAAACAATGCTTGAAAGAGGCCTCAGGGATATTCCCAGAGCCAAGGTAACAAAGCAGACTATTGGGATAGTGCCACATTTGGTATCAAATTTACCATAAAAGGGCTCATTAATTCTGGACACTCCCACCCTACTCCTCCTCAACCACTTCTCTCTGTCTGAGCTGTAAGCTGCTTTAATGCTTGATTGCCCACACTGATTTTCGGCTCACCCGATTCCTGATTCCGTAAGCTGAGCAGGGAACCTTGTACTGACCCAGACAACCATGTTAATGGACCAAGCTGAACTGCTGTTGTCAGGGTTCAGAGACAGTTTTGACCTGGGGTCCAGGCACCCCTTCACACTGGCCAACTGAGCTGCAGGGTCTTAAAGAAGCAAATGTGAGAACAAACAGCACGACTCCCAGGATGGTTATATAAAGAGGTGCCATCCTGCCCACTCTTGGCAGTCAGATCGTGAATCTGGTAGATAGGAGCACCATAAGTGCTACATCTGTGCTGTGGATCATGGCGCAGGTACTTTCCTCGGAACATTTCAGGTGCCAGACCAACCATTTCTATTGTATTTAGAATAAAAGAACTAATTAAAAGAAGCACCTACATCTGGGGACCACAAATAGGATTCATTTCCAATGATTGCCTGGAACACTGTGTTGAACAGTGTCCTAAGAAAGAAAAGAGTGCAGTGATGAATTTATAACTCCTGCATGGACCCTTATGCTTGCATTTATTGGGAGTCTAGCAATATTGAACACATAGTAAATGTTTCATGTGCATATGTTGACAATAAAGAGATCAATGAGGACTTGCTATTGAAGGGTTGGTTCAGAACATGCCGCCTCCAAATATACCCTTTTGGCATATTAATTATTTTGCACTTGAAGTTACCAGAGAAACAGATGCAGGAAGGTCCTTCTGACCTCCCTTGCTACCTAAAAGCAGGTCATAAAATTTCCCATGAGAAAGATGCCTTTCCTGTACCAGGAAGAGAAGAATGTTCTTATCACTGGAGACTGGGGGTCGATGCCTAAAAGGACCTGTACAAACAAATGTACTGAAATAACTCTGAAAATAATAAAATAACTCTGATCTTCCATTTGTTTTCCCTCCTATATCTCCTAGTCCCCGTCTCATAATTTACCACCATCTAGACCAAGCCCCTTTGTCTCATCACATTCCCCAATTTTATAGATCCTTGTGCAAGAGGATACATAAGCTTTTTGGCCTAACAGCTTCTTCAGGTCTTTATTTTCCTTCTGATGACACCGATGTACACATAAATATTAAATAAAATTATACGCCTGTTAATCCATCTTACGTTGGTTTAATCCTTTGGCCCCACTATAAAACCCAAGAGGGTAGAGGAAACTTTTCTTCCTCTCACCATCGATTCCCTAAAGTCTGTCACTGGAACTGACTATGTAATCTTGAACAAGTTTCTCCCCATGAGCTTCAGTTTCCTTAGCTGTAAAGAGACTTCAGATGTCTTTCTAGCCCTAACATTCTGTAATCCTGTCAATCTCTTTGTAAAATGAAGACCTCTCACATTAAACAATACCCCCTTACAACTCTCTTTTGTGTGTATGTGCCGAAGCCTCCATTTCTTTAAAACCCTGTTTGTGGGGATCTGCCTTAATTTATAATGCAGCAAGATATGTGGTATATTTTTCATTGAATTGCCAGAACACATTTCTTTTGAATCTAAGCTGTGGCAAATCTGGACTTTGACTAGTGATGGGAAACGGGGGTTTCAAGAATTACATCTTGAAGTGACTGCTCTGACTTACGACCCAAACTCAAATTTGTTTCTTTAATGTAAATCTAATAGACCTATATCCTCTCTAGAGATGTGTGAATTTTCCATGGTTAAAACCTGAAAACAGACATTTGACTTGACTACAGCTTCTATGGAAGGGGCTAATCCAGAATATAACTAATTACTGACTACATTTTTCTCTTTCCTCTTCCCAGCAGCTTTACCCTAACTCACACTTTCCCTCATCTCCTACCCAAACAATATGTTTTGTCCTAACTTCAAGAGAGGCTGCCCAGGGAACTTCTTAGGAAGGTAACCCACAGAATCTGATAACCAGAGAGTACTCATTGGGTATTTGGTGGGGGGGGGGGGGGCGGGGGAGGGGGGAGGGAAACCAGAAACTAGTGGATTTGCCATTTTGTTTTTGTTTTGAATGATAAAGGAATCGGGGAGTCACAGGTATCTTAAGGAGCTAGCCTGGTGCTCCTGCCTTGGAGGAATTGTCTAGTTTAATTTATGAAAAGCATCAGATGTTAGGAAAGCTTCTTGACCACATAATCACTGCAGAATTGACAATTGGGACAATTTCAAGAACCCTGGGAACACTTCTGATCCACATGATTTCCCCTTTAATCTGCCTTGATCTCTGAATAGCTGCATTAGAGAATCTTTCTTTGGAGTTAAGGTTCTGTCCCTTAACAAAATAAAATTCTCATGGGAGAGATAACACACTGAATAACTGTCAGCCATTAATTATCAGCCATCATTTTTTAAAGTTTATTTTTATTGCAAAACAAAACTAAACTAAACATTACAAATAATGTTAAGCATCCCTTGACCAGGACCACGGTGTTGCACAAATTTACAATGACTTTGCACATAATGGGTTGGGCAGTGTTGGCCTGGAGACCCTCCCTGTGACCACCTGCTCCTCTGTCCACAATTCTGTCCTCCTACCAGAGGGAAAGATTGCTATCAGTTTGTGAATCTTCCAAGAGTTTTTTTTGGTGCATTTGCATGCATACATACATATGTACCCACAGAACATAAGGAACTATTTTGTTATGTTCCTTTTTATATAAACGGTATCATATTGAATATATCACTTTGAGATGTATTTTTTTTAAACTTAACAATATTACTTGGAGTTCTTCCCATATCCCCCATATATATTTTTATATGTGAAAACACTCAACCAATTTTATACATGGCTTAAAAAAATCAACACAGACATAGAAGCAGCTACCCCCCTTAATACTTTTTTCTCCTGGCCCCACATCTCAGAGAGAACCACTTTTAAGAACTTCTGTTTTACAAATCTTCTGACAGTTACCTTTTTTTTTCTTCTGACAGTTTTATGTCTATAATATTCCTTGATCTATCAACTTGAACTATTGTCTGTTAAAGCCTCATCATCACAACAGGAAGTTAACTTCCCCTTGCTGCCCTTGGGTATGTGCTCTCCCTCCTGGCACAGCTCGAGCACCACTGGTCCCATCTGTACCTTCTACCCGACAGTCCACCTGTGCCCTTGAAATCACTGTTTCGAAAGGCAGTGATGGGTACTTTAGCATGTCCCCTCTTCCACAGCTGACCTCCATCAATTTTTTTCTTGCCAAGACTGATATCCTTACATTTTATGTCACCGTGATCCATTTTCCATGATCTGTAGGTTGGTTTTAGAACCTGACAAACTGCAAACAGTATTGCGTTATAATACCCCAGGTGGAGAGCGCCCCCTGGGGAGCTTAGTGGTGCTGCATTTGTACTTCAGGGGGCATCTGTGGTATGAGCCCCTGTGCCACTCCAAGAGACAGTCCAGAGCTTCAGGTAGAAATGAATTCTCTCCCCTACCCCATCTTGAACACAGATATTAGTATCTTACTGTAACTAGTTGAACCCCTTTTTTGTTTAAGTGTATTATTTTGAGAGAGAGTATGAGTATGCAAGCAGGGAGGGGGGCAGAGAGAGAGGGAGGGGGAGAGAGAGAGAGAGAGAGAGAGAGAGAGAGAATGAATATCCCAAGCAGGCTCTGCATTGTCAGTCCCACTCAGGGCTCCATCCCACAAACTGTGAGATCATGACCTGAGCTGAAATCAAGAGTCGAATGCTTAACGTACTGAGCCACCCAGGTGCTCTGATCCCCTTTTCTAAAAAGCATAATCTGAACAAGGATTTTGGATATGGAAAACAATCACTAAGTACAGATAACATTTTCTGAATTCTCTTCATTTTTCTATAACACTTGACACTATGAACCACTTCTTTTTCTGGAACTGTCTCCTCAGTGTTTGAGAGCCTGCCCTCCTTGTTCTCTTCTCAACTTAAAAACTTGCTCCCCAGCTCTTTTTTTCCCCCTACTTGTCTCTTTAAAGATTCATTCTAATTCTTCTCTTTTGCCTCTATTGTTTCTAATACAGAGGCCAAAGACTCCTCAGACCTTTATCTCCGATGCCAACATCTTTCCCCAACTCCAGAACTTAGCTCAGGCTGCCTACAGGACATTTTTGCCTGGATGTTCATAGGCATTACACACTCTACATGCTGAAAATGGAGTTCAGTATCTTGTTCACATCTGCTTCTCAGAGTGTACATTTTCTTGCTTAACAGAACCACCATCCAGTTTGTCTTTGAAGCTAGAAACCTAGACTATTTCTCTATAGCAGACACTGGTCATAAACTTATTTCCCACTTTTCTGGAGAACTGCTAATCTACACTTCCCAAGTTCCACTGCAGTTAGCTATGGCAGATGGGATGTGGGAAGAAATGTATGTTGCTTCCAGGACTGGCTTATCCAAATGATCTTCCTTGAGATCCTCCACTCTCTCCTTCTGTGACTCTTTGCTGGCTAGACATTGTCTAGCGTTGCTTTGTTTTGTTTTGTTTTCCTCTGCATTCTGGAAACGTCAATGTATCAGTCTTGAGTCAGGAAGGGACTTCACAGTTTCTGAAGGGATTATTACCGAGAATGCTCTTACTCAGTGTAATGGATAATTAGATGTCAACTTGGTAAGGCTATGGTGCCTCGTTGTTTAGTCAAATACTAGTGTAGATGTTACTTGAAGATGGTTATTTTTTTTTTTAGATGTGACTAACATTTACAGTCAGCCCTTAAGTAAAGCAGATTATCCCCCATAATGTGTGTGGGCCTCATTTAATGAGTTGGAAGCCTTAAGAACAAAGACTGAGGTTTACTGAAGAAAATCTGCCTCAAGTCGGCAACATAGAAAGCCTTCTGAGTTTTTAGACTTGGACTTGCCAGACCCCACAGTTACATGAGTCAGTTGCTTAAAAATCTCTCTCTCTCCCTATCTCTCTATTTAGCCTTCCATCCTAGTGGTTTTATTTCTTTGGAGACTACTGAGTAGTCAAAGAAAAAGCCAATTTCTTTCCCTATCTTTTTGACATTCCTATCACCATGTGAGTCTGGAGCTGGATTTAATCTGTGTCTATACTCACTCCAAACACTGCCCAATGAGAGAGATAAGCCATAAGACTTTTTAAAGAATTAACATAATGGCCCTTTCTCCATCACATATCCTGAGGACAGGACTCCAGAAAATATGCATCCAAAAGGTTGGAATATCCTCTTAGAACTATCCCATCTCTCATCCCCTCTCCCATCCTATACTTGTGCAAAAATGCACAGTGATGATTGGGGCCGAGGAATAGCAGCCTGCAGAAAGTCACTTTGATCTTGACTAGGATCTAGGGTTGCAGGTCAGCTACAGTGCCCATTCCTGAGGAGTCAGACACTGAACAACAACAAAATAAGAAATACTGAAAATGTAGCTCCTTTTCCTGATGTGGGAATTCACCGAAATTAACATCTCCTCTAATCCTGCAGTCCAGACACCACGCAGGACCCAGGCATAGCTGGAAAGGCTTCCGGTTTGCCAGGGGAATTTGTTCCCTTTCTCTGTCTGGCTCCTGCCATTGCACTTGTGGAATCATTGTCTAGACAGCATCCCTCCTGGGGCTCCAGTATTAGTCTTTGGTCTGCTCATCTCCCTTTCTTCCCAGTCAGCTCACTCGTTCTTAAGACTTCAATGATCGCAATCACCTCTCTTCTGCCAACTTCCAGCCCCACTGCTCACTCCAATTCCAGTTCTCTCTGAGCTCGCCTCACTCACAGTATGCAATATGCCAGCTGTTGGACCAGTTCTCAAAGATTTACACAAACCACTGCCTGCTCCCTGCCTCCAAACCACTCATATCTACTCTCACCTTCACTCTCACTGACCCCTTCTTTGCTCCAGTCTGTTCCTGCCTCTTCCTACATTTTGGTTGTGTCCCACATTTTGGATCCCATCCCATAGGTTGAATTATGGTAATTTCTCTCCTGGTCCTGTCACCACAGCCCTCATAAGAGACCTTCTCCTCTTGTTCCCTGGACCACCTCTCTACTTGGGGCTATTTCTTACCAGCCTCTCCACATGCAGGGAAGAGGTTCAAATATGTTCAGGTCTCACACCAATGTCCCAAATCAAGGTCATCAGCTCCCTTGGAACCTCTTATTTCTGGTTCCCTGTTTTTAACTACCAAGGTTTAAAACTTTAAAGACATTTTGCAATCAGCCATCTCCTTTTATCTCTAAGTTCATTTAGCACCAAACCCCAACACTTCCGTATTTCTAAACCACCTCTAGGCCAGGCCCTCATCACCCTCACACGGTGATTTCCACTCAGCCTCCTGACCTCAGTTCTTCCCCTTCCACGCATTCTGTACACCCCTACCACATTAATCTTTTTAAATTCTCTCTGGCAGCGCCTGGGGGGCTCAGTCGGTTATGTGTTCAACTTCAGCTCAGGTCATGATCTCACGGCTTGTGAATTCAAGCCCCACGTCGGGCTCTGTGCTGAAAGCTCAGAGCCTGGAGCCTGCTTCGGATTCTGTGTCTCCCTCTTTCTCTGCCCCTCCCCTGCTCCTGCACTGTCTGTCTGTCTGTCTGTCTGTCTCCCTCTCTCACAAATATAAATAAACATTAAAATAAAATATCTCTTCATCCTGCTGCCTATCCCCTCTAAAGACTTAGGGCTCATTGTGTCCTAGAGCATCAAGTCTTGATGGCACGCTGTTGCAGAGGAGAGATAATGCTGACATGGGTATGGTGAGAGCACCTCCAGAGATTCATATTAGCCTTCGAAGCTGGGCAAGTTAGTAAGCTTCCCTGAATACGCATTTCTTATCTCTACTACAGTGGTAATAGGAAAGCACTTAATTTTTTTTTATTCTAAGACATCATTAAAATATGAGGTATAATTGGGGTTAACATAGTCTTTTTTTCTATGTCTTAAGATGTCCCATAAACTGGTCCCCAGGCAGTTGGAAGTTTTCCCCTAAATCTGGTCTTGAAAGTTCCAAGGCTCCCAGGACATAGCTGAAGTGCATGAATTATTTCCAGATATTGAATTTCCCAAATTGTTATATTCCCTATTTGGGCTAGTAAAGTGACTATAATCTGGAGAGAGGCATTTTAGGAATCAAGGATAGGATTTTTATAATCCTAATATACAAAGATGATGATTAAAATCACTGAAAAGGATGAGCTTTCCCAGGGGTGCCTGGGTGGCTCAGCTGGTTAAGCATCCAACTCTTGATTTCAGCACAGGTCATTATCTCACAGTTCATGGGATGGAGCCCCACGTTGGGCTCTGTGCTGACAGCACAGAGCCTGCTTGGGATTCTCTCTCTCCCTCTCTCTTTGGCCCTCCACTGTTTGCTGTCTCTCAAAATAAATAAAATAAACATTAAAAAATTTTTTTAAGAAGAATGAGGTTTCCCAGAGAATAAGAGGATAGGAAGAGAGCTAAGGACAGAGCCTAGCACAACACCAGCCCAGGGCTGGATCATTTGTTAAATTTCCCAGAGCCTAGCTCAATGCCTACCATATAGTAAGTATTCAGTAAACATTTCTTGAGTTGCATTTTATTAAATAGTATATACATGTTTCATTTGCTCATTGACCCATTCACTCAACAGATACTTATTAAATGCTTAGAAAGCGTTCGTTTATGTGCTGGATATTGAGAATACATTGATCAAAATAAACACTCTCCTGGGAATTTACAGTTAGGGGATGGGAGATTGGAGACAGATGATGATCAAATAATTTCAACAATACAATCACCAACATGATAAACATATTCACTAGTCTAGAGTGTCAGGAAGCATCTTTTTTTTTTTAATTTTTTTTAACGTTTTATTTTATTTTTGAGACAGGGAGAGACAGAGCATGAACAGGGGAGGGTCAGAGAGAGGGAGACACAGAATCTGAAACAGGCTCCAGGCTCTGAGCTGTCAGCACAGAGCCCGACGCGGGGCTTGAACTCATGGACCACGAGATCGTGACCTGAGCCGAAGTCGGCCGCTTAACCGACTGAGCCACCCAGGCGCCCCAGGAAGCATGTTTTCTAAGAAAGTGACATGTAAGCTAAGATCTAAAGGCTGACTGAGTCATGGAATGTTCAATAAATTCTTTTTTGTTTGTTTGTTTGTTTGTTTTGTTTTGTTTTTTTAATTTTTTTTTTTCAACATTTATTTATTTTTGGGACAGAGAGAGACACAGCATGAACGGGGGAGGGGCAGAGAGAGAGGGAGACACAGAATCGGAAACAGGCTCCAGGCTCTGAGCCATCAGCCCAGAGCCCGACGCGGGGCTCGAACTCACGGACCGCGAGATCGTGACCTGGCTGAAGTCGGACGCTTAACCGACTGCGCCACCCAGGCGCCCCCAATAAATTCTTATAAGTGTGACTGATGGCCTCTGCTGGCTCTTCTGGGGAAGAGACTCTGACATGGAATTTCTGGGTGAGAGGAAGCAAGGGCTGTGCCAGGTGCTGGGCAACCAAATTTGTTTCTGCTAGTGAAGCCCCAGTAAGGTTTCTCAAATCACCCTGTGCAAGCTGTTCCCCACTGGGTACAGAACTGCATTATTTAAGAGGGATAATGTTAAAAACCCGAGTGCAAAAATTACCTGGAAAAATATCGCAAGACTCGTGCAAATCTTAAGCCTCATTTACACAATTTCAAGTTTGTCCTCCTAAGTCATATACTTGGGCATATCTTTGGAGCAATCTCAGTGGAGACCCCTGTGCTTGGAACCTAACTGAGCCTCTGGCTCCGTCCTGACAGGGGACAAGAGTACATATGTTTGGCACCAGACGAGAGACCAGCCTATAGCTAACCTCCCCCCCCACCACCCCCATGATATAACTTTTCAATCTCTGGGTTTTTACTCCCTCTGTGTTATTAATTCTCTTTGCCTCTTTAAGGGCACAAGGCTAAATTAAGGATTAAAGGGAAGATGTGAGAAAAGCATTTTTCTTATGTCACTTTAGTAAATTTTTAATTTTTAAAAAATGTTTGTTTATTTTTGAGACAGAGGGAGACAGAGCATGAGTGGTGGAGGGGCAGAGAGAGAGGGAGACACAGAATCTGAAACAGGGTCCTGGCTTTGTGCTGTCACCACAGAGCCCGATGCGGGGCTCAAACTTGTCAACTTCGAGATCATGACCTGAGCTGAAGTTGGATGCTCAACCGACTGAGCCACCCAGGTGCCCCTCACTTTAGTAATTTTTAAGGAAAATAATGCTTACAAAAATGGGATGGAATTTCCCAGCAACACTATAAGATCAGATTTTACTGAGTGTCATGGAAAACAAAGGTGATGTATTTATTATTGATATATTTTAGTGTTCTAATTCTTTTTTTAAATTTAATTTTAATTCTGGAACACTTGGGTGGCTCAGTCGGCTTAGCATCTGACTCTTGGTTTTGGCTCAGGTCATGATCTCATGGTTTGTGGGGTTAAGCCCCACATCAGGCTCTGTATTGGCAGCTCGGAGCCTGCTCGGGATTCTCTCTCTCTTCCCCCCACCCCTTTGTCCCTTCCCTACTCACTCATTCTGTCTCAAAATAAATAAAATAAACATTAAAAACTAAATTTAATTTTAATTCCAATATAGTTAACATAATAGTTTCAGGTGTACGATATAGCGACTCAATAATTCCACATATTATTCAATGCTTGTTACAATAAGTATACTCCTAACCTCCTTCACCGATTTCACCCACCCCTGTCTCACCTCCCCTCTGGTAACCATCAGTTTATTCTTTATCATTAAGAGTCTGTTTCTTGGTTTGTCTCTTTTTTCCTTTGTTTGATTGTTTTGTTTCTTAAATTCTATACATGGGTGAAATCATACGGTATTTCTCTTTGGCTTATCCAACTTAGCATTGGCTTATCCAGCTTAGCATTAGACTCTCTAGATCCATCCATGTTGTTGCAAATGGCATGATTTCATTCTGTATATATGTATCTCACCCTTTCTTTAGCCATTCATCTATTGATGGACACTTGGTCTGCTTCCACCATTTGGCCAATATAAATAATGCTGTAATAAACATGGGGGTGCACGTGTACTTTTGAATTAGTGTTTTCATATTCTTGGGGTAAATATCCAGTAGTGCGATGACTGGATCATAAGGTAGTTTTATGCGTAATTTTTTGAGGAACCTCTGTACTGTTTCCCACAGTGGCTGCAGTTGGCATTTTCACCAGCAGTGCCTGAGAGTCCCCTTTCCTCCACATCCTCACCAATGCTTCCTGTTTCCTGGGTTGATTTTAGCCACTCTAACAGGTATGAGGTGATACCTCATCGTGGTTTTGATTTGCATTGCCCTGATAAGTGATGTTGAGCATCTTTTCACATGTCTATTCACCATCTGGAAAATTTCTTTGGAGAAATGTCTTCATTTCTTCTGCCCATTTTTTACAAACATTTTTTAATGTTTATTTTTGAGAGAGAGAGAGCGCGCGCGCGAGAGAGCGAGCGTAAGCACAGCAGGGGAGGGGCAAAAAGAGGGAGAGAGAATCTGAAGCAGGCTCCACTCTGTCAGCAAAGAGCCCAATGTGGGGTTCGAACCCATGAACCATGAGATTATGACCTGAGCTGAAATCAAGAGTTGGTCACTTAACTGACTGAGCCACCCAGGCATCCCTCTTCTGCCCATTTCTAATTGGATTGTTTGTTTTGGGGGTGCTGATTTGTATACATTCTTTATATATTTTGGATATTAACTCTTTATTAGATGTATCATTTATAAATCTCTTCTCCCATTCAGTAGGTTGTCTTTCAGTTTCGTTGGTTCGTTCTTTTGCTGTGCAGAAACCTTTTATTTTGATGTAGTCCCGGCAGTTTATTTTTGTTTTTGTTTCCCTTGCCTCAGGAGATATATCTACCTATATGTTGCTACAACCAATGTCAGAGAAAATACTGTCTGTGCTCTCTTCTAGGATTTGCATGCTTTCAGGTCTCACATTTAGTTCCTTAAGCCATTTTGAGTTTATCTTTATGTTTGGTGTAAGAACGTTGTCCAGTTTCATTCTTTTGCATAGGGCTGTCCAGTTTTCCCAACCCTATTTGTTGAAAAGGTGATGTACTTTAGTGGGTGCTCACTTGTCCAACCACTGAAAGGCTGCTTCTCATGGATGCTGGAACTTTCCAAGGTTTTCTTCAGACTAACTGTGAGGCTCTGTCATTCAGGTATTTTTTCCCTCTCTTCCTTTAACACCTTGCATAAATGAATGTTCTAATCCTAAAGCAGAATGCACATGCAGGAATTAAAAAATGAATTATGGAAGCAAATATGATACATGTGAGAAAAACAGACCGCACTGCTTACGTTTATCCTGTATTTTCATCTTGCTTTATTATTTTTTAATGTTCTCTTCTATCGTTGAGCACATCACAAACCTTTTGGGAAGCCGTCTCATCATTCATCTTTCATATTATTTCTCAGAGGAATTTAATACCTGTTTTTTTTTACATTTTATAACATTGAGAGGGACAGTTGCATAAAATAGTACCATAATACAGAGCTGTGATGTCTTCTAAATATCTGAGTCACAGCTGGATTATTAAACTAGTTAAATAGTTTAAAAAGGCACTTTTCTTAACATTTGGAATTATTATTGTATTTATTTGCTTTCATTTCCTGCTCTTTTAGTGACTAGATTCTTTCTTTAATTTAGTAAAGTATATTTGTTCTCTTTTGTGCTTGCAAGTCTGTGAAATCTCTATGAAGCTGGAAGGCACACAGCTCTAAAACCAGGGCTGGACTCATGCAGGGTCTGGTTTATCCTTGAGCTCCACAATTTATGAGCCCTTATTCCAGGCCCTGTTTTTCTTCAGTCAATAGTTTTTCATGTAGCCCAAAGTCTCATGCCTAAGGAAACAAAAATACAGCACCCCAGTGTGGAGAGACCATCATCCCTAAACCAAATGCTTTTGTTTTGTGACTATCCTTGCTCTGAAAACAGCATGTTTTCGAAAATCAAGAGATTGAACAAAGGGCATAAAAGAAGACAGATGGTAAAGAAGATAAAGGTGGCCAGGGTCAGAGAAGAAAGTAAGAAAAGGAAAAAGGTAACTGAGGCTAAAGTTTAGCAGATCTCATGGTCTCTTATTTTTAGAGATGTCAAGTTGTTATCTCTTCCCATTACTTGCTGGATTTAGTATTTAACATTTTTTTTTAATTTTTTTTTAACGTTTATTTATTTTTGAGACAGAGAGAGACAGAGCATGAACAGGGAAGGATCAGAGAGAGAGGGAGACACAGAATCTGAAACAGGCTCCAGTCGCTGAGTGGTCAGCACAGAGCCCGACACGGGGCTCGAACTCACGGACCGTGAGATCATGACCCGAGCCGAAGTCGGACACTTAACCGACTGAGCCACCCAGGCGCCCCAGTATTTAACATTTTAACATTTTCAAGGTCAGCGTGGATGGAGGGTGCTTGAATGGGAGAGGAACAGGCCACGTAGGGTTTGCCTCCTTTCAGGAGTTAGATATGAACTCTATGACCTTTGTGGGCAACTAACAAAAATGTATTCCATCTACCATTGCCAAAAATGGGACATTCACTTGAATATATCTTAAGATATCTCACAGAAAGCAAGGCAGGAAGTCTGCTGTGTCTACAGGAATGCAAGCAGAAATCAGGGACCATGCGGTTTACTGTCTTAGCCTCCGTTTCTCTTATCAGGCCCATGTGTTGTTTTTTTTTTTTTTCCCCTTTGTACATCTCTGCTTTATTTCTCTCATTCTCCCGTAGACTAGCTTTCTCTGCTTCTCTGCATTGGGCCTCTGATAAACACCTCATCTCAACACCCCAAACTGCAAATATTCAGCATAGAAAAACTTTTAGGTTCATGTCAACCAATGAATGGCCTCCTTCTGGATCAAGTGGCCCCTCTTATCCAATCAGTTGAAGCCAGTGGGCGGGGCCAGATCTTATGGTATAAAAATCGACTTTAGAGCCACATAACTGCATAGAAAGGAGATGTGGTGAGGCAGAATCCCCACAACCTATTCATTGCATTAATCCCTTAATTTTTTGCTTCAGCTCTGAGGAGAAATGGAGAGGGCAGAGGGGAAGTGAGAAGGTCCTGACTTGTCCACTAAAAAATCTGGCACTATATCTACACACTGACAAATATTTTGTGAACAGAATACAATGATGGCAGTGTAGAAGAGGAAAAGCAGGAGGGTGGTAAATATGGATGATAGTATTTGATTTCACACTCGTTTTCTTGCAATGGTCTTTTAAAATTCTCATTTGGAAACGATTCCAAAGTGACTGATGTACCCATACACAAATATATCCGTACTCAACACCCTCAGATTTCAGGGCGATGCTCCTGAAAATCACACTGGATGTCATTTTACATCCAGTAGGATGCCTAAAATTAAAAGCACTGATAATTTGAAGTGAGGGTAAAAATGTGGAGACATTGAGCTCTCATGCATTGTGGGTAGCAATGTAGAGTTGGCACAATTTTGAGAAACTGTTTGATTACGAACAAACCTACCCTACACTCCAGGAATTTCACTCCTAGGTATATAAACCCAAGAGAAATGAGTGCATGTATCCCCCAAAAGACATATACAAGAATGTTTATAGAAGCTTTATTCTTAACCCCAAACTGTAAACAACCCAGTTGTTTGACCATAGTAGAATAAATGGCAGTGTATTCATATAATGGAATATTACACAGCAGTAAAGAGGAATGAACTGCTACCTTCAACATTGATGCTCAGATATAATCTTGAGTGAAAGAAGCCAAAACCAAGAGTAAATGTTATAAGTATATACTGCATGCTCATTCTATTTATATGAAGTTCAAGAATTAATTATTAAAAAAAGAACTGATTCTAGATGTCAGATTAATAATTACTTTTGAGGGGTTGTTGACTGACAGGACATGAGAGAGCCTCATGGGGTAACAAAAATCTTCCAAATATTGATATGAGTGGTTGTTAAATAGGTGTAGACTTCTATAAAAATTAATTGAACTGCACACTTTAAAAATGTATGCTCTTTCTTTAATGTTTATTTATTTTTGAGAGAGAGAGTGTGAGCAGGGGAGAGACAGTGAGGGAGAGACAGAATCTGAAGCAGGCTCCAGGCTCTGAGCTGTTAGCACAGAGCCTGGTGTGGGGCTCGAACTCACAAACCGCAAGATCATGACCTGAGTTGAAGTCAGATGCTTAACCAATTGAGCCACCCAGGCACCCCAAAAACGTGTGCCTTCTGCTACATGTAAGTTACTTAAAAATTTTTTCTAAATCCATTTTCTTCCTTCACACGAAAAGACTGGTAGGATTTCTCCAGGACCATAGAACATCCGATCAGAACCCTTTCTGTTCCTTGCTGATGCTCAAACATACTCATCTGGTACCATGACGTTCTTGTAAATACTGCTTGTAAATGTCTTGGTTTGATGACACCATATGAACAAATAATAGTAGAACTCTCCCTTCAGTGTTGTCTAGAGGGGTGGGCTAGGCACAGACTAGTATTTTGGTGGGTGGTGACATGAAACGCAGATCGGGGGGCGCGGGGAGATGAGCATACAGCATGCCTGCGGCACATTCCATGCTGTGCCTTGGGGACGACTCATGGACAGAAAAACAGATTTCTACTAGTGTGTTAGTTAGCTCAGAGCCCGTCCTGACTAGAAATACAGCATCCTCCACATTTCCCTTCCTCTGTTTTTTCACAGGAGGCATCGTGCAAGGAGGTCTTCAAGGGGTCCTGGAGGACAGCGGGGCTTTCCCTCACTGTCAATGCCTTTCCCTAATGACATAGGTTTATAGCATCCTTTGTAGTACAAAAACAAACCAGAGGTACATCATCTCCCCTCACTTTCCCTCTCTGCTGGGCCTCCCTCAGTGTCCTGTCCTGGACAGGCACCCAATATGAGCTTCTAGGCCCTGGCAAGGTTGAGCCTTTCTTTGTGAACCCCAGGGTGGGCCCTTTTAATTAATCTCCAAAGCATCTGGATCCTGTTTCTCAACACAGGTTAAATAACTAAGCTCCTTGAACCCCTCTATCTAAGCTCCATGAGAATGAAAAAGGGAACTACTTTCTGAGGGATTTGCCTCGGTGCCATAATATCTTCCTTATATGAGTTGACAAGGTGCTAAACTCCATTCCCAGGCATGGATGTCACCCAGGATGGCAGATCATTTTAATTTCTGAAATGAGAGCAGTACGTTGTGAGATTGAGCAACGCTTGTGTGAAATCTCTGAGCAGAACTTGGTTTCCTCCTCTCTGTTCTTGATGGTTTGTCTTTGCCACACCCTGCATCCCTTCTTGCCTTCTCTCTCATTTCCTTTGTGTCCTTTCTCTGAGATGCCCAGCCTACTTTCTCACTGTGTTTCACTAATTTTTCTCTCCCATCAGTCATATCTCCTAACGTCCTTTCCTGTAGCATCACTTTTGTCCTGGGAGTTGGACTGGGCCACCCCATGCTATGTACTCGGCTATTATTTCCCTCTTCCTCTAGCATGCCTCCATTTTACCATTTGACTTAACAAATAAGTAAAATTTTGAGAGCCATTTATGTTGACATTTTCATTTATTAAAACATGTGTTATTAGAAATATCAATCTGTTTTTCATTTTAACCAAATACACAAAAGAAGATTAGATGACCTTCTTTGTGTCTTCCAGCGTAAGGAGAAATTTAACGTCAATTCTTATCACTAGAAAGTTTTCATACCTGACTGGTTTTTTGTTTGCTCGTTTGTTTTTGGGGGTTTTGGGTTTTTTTTTTTTTTTTTTAGAAATTTCAAACAAATATAAAGGTATGATGAAGCCCCATGCACCTGTCACCCAACTTAAACAATTTGTCAATCTTGTTTCATTTTATCCACCACACATATTTTCCCTTTTTAAAGTTAAAGCAAATCCCAGATGCCCTTTTATCTTATTGTCCCTGCTTCAATGTATTCACTGATCTTCAAGATTCACAAAGAAATACAAAGACAGAAGGTGTAAGAAAATCATATAAAAATGTTTATAAAACTGTCCATTTTCACTGGTAAATTTGTTTGGAAATGTAAAGAACCAATTTATTTACAGGATAAGAACATTCAATTGTGTTTCCTATTATTCCAGAACCTCAAGGGTAGGAATTCATAATAAAAAGGCTTTTATTTTTCAAATAGCATTTATTCTTAGTGTTTCCCAGATATATCCACTTACCACACGGTTCCTACCCTTCTTGAGACCTGTGGACTGGAACCAAAACATGACGCTTCAAATAATTAGTGAGAGGGAAGATGGCCATCGCACAATGTGCTCTGTGGTTTACAACCAGTAGGGCAACTTATTTAGAAGTCTAAAATGTCTTCATTTCTAAAACTTCAAGTTCACCCAGTGCCAAATGGTTATTTGATGTTAAAACTTTCAAATAAACCAGAGACCGTGGGAGGTACCATGCATCAGTAGGTCAGAACCAAAGGATAATGATGGTAGCTTTTCTGTCAGGCGTGTTCTTGTTCCTAAGCCCTTCTGTGCTTTTTTTTTCCCCAAAGGAGGCGAACCGTTTATTAACCAGGTCTGGGGTTCCAGAATTGGAAAACCTCATTAAACTTAGATTCTGCTGAGTTTTGCAAAGATAGCTAGAGAGGTCCCAATGGTTCCTACTGTAGAAATATTTTATTCTGTGTAAATTGCTTCTTGTTGGAATGAGTTTGGAAGCTGGGATATTGGCCTTTGGCTTGCCTCATATTAACAGCTTTACCTTTGAGGGTAGGAGTGATTGAGAATGGCTCGTCTTCATTATA
Organism: Puma concolor; assembly: GCF_028749965.1. Classification (NCBI taxonomy): domain Eukaryota; kingdom Metazoa; phylum Chordata; class Mammalia; order Carnivora; family Felidae; genus Puma; species Puma concolor. Next base: position 48,621,852 of record NC_141673.1, read on the forward strand.
AGTCTCAGGCCAGTGGTGGAGGGTTGAGGGTTCAGCCTGAAATTTGTGATAGTGGCAGCTCCCACTATTTCTATTGGGAGTGCTTAAAAGATAGTAATCTGAGGCTTTGTCTCAAAATTGTATTTGTCTAGTACTTTATGTAAAATCAAAGACTGGGTGTCCTGATAGATTACTGGGGAGATAAAGGGAGAGAAGGCGCAAAAGCTCTGGTGTTGCTTCATGTCTACACATGGGTAGATTTCCACAGTCTCTTCCATCCGCATAGGTTTCTATAGCAAACTTTCTCTTGGCTAATTCTCTCACAGAGCTCTTCAATGAACTTTACTTATGGATGAACCCATACAGAGTACATAGCATTGTTATCATTATTATTAATTTACTTACATCCTGCTTATTTCTGATAACCTGAGGCAGCATAGAATGTCCAGTTGTCCTTAGTCGATGGTCTTGACATTGAATTGTAATCTGTGTGCATAGGGATCATTGACAGACCTAATTCAGGATCAGCAGCAGTCACAAGATAGATTTTCTTTGACCAGGGAACTTTAAAGTTGTCAGAAAGGTCTGTCTTATTTGTCATTCTGCCTTCTAGATTATCTACCCTGAAGTTTATCATCTAAAAGCAGATTTTGGGGGTACCTGGATGGCTCAGTCAGTTAAGCATCTGACTTCGGCTCAGGTCATGATCTCGTGGTTTATGAGTTCGAGCCCCATGTTGGGCTCTCTGTGCTGACAGCTCAGAGCCTGGAGCCTGCTTTGAATTCTGTCTCCCTCTCTCTCTGCCCCTACCCTGTTCACACATTCATTCTCTCTCTCTCTCTCTCTCTCTCTCTCTCTCTCAAAAATAAATAACCATTAAAATTTTTTTTCTTTAATTAAAGCAGAGGATCTTAACCTCAGGATGGGCAGTAGGAGGATCTGTGAATGCCCTGAAATTATAGGTACAGTTCATTGGGTAAGGCCTTTTTCTGGAGAGTCTACTTTTTCCATTAGATTTTCAAATGATTCCATCACCTCAAAAGGTTAACACTCACTGTTTACTAACAGGGTTTCTAGGTGGAATATAGGAAAAAATTAGAGAAGACAGAAGTTCTTCTTCCATATGGGTCTTCACTACTTAATCATTTTGTCCTATGACAACGTGAGAAGTGAGTCCTTGGAGTTTGAACCCAGCTTCTCCATTTCTTGAGGCTCTCTATTGGTTGTTATAGCAATAAGAATTCTTTCTTTTTTTTTTTAAATTTTTTTTCAACGTTTTTTATTTATTTTTGGGACAGAGAGAAACAGAGCATGAACGGGGGAGGGGCAGAGAGAGAGGGAGACACAGCATCGGAAACAGGCTCCAGGCTCCGAGCCATCAGCCCAGAGCCTGACGCGGGGCTCGAACTCACCGACCGTGAGATCGTGACCTGGCTGAAGTCGGACGCTTAACCGACTGCGCCACCCAGGCGCCCCAGCAATAAGAATTCTTAAAGGGCCTTCTTGTTAACAATGTCAAAACCACATAACAGCTGTGAAGCTGAGTTGGATTCTCTCCCAAGGGCTTGTCAAAAACTCCAAAAGTGGTAAGGCCACTTTCAGAGGCATTATACACGCACTTAATGACAGAAAGTCTACTTGATGTAGGTGAACTGCAAAAAAGTTGTTCACTTCATCCCTTTTATGATCCTTAGATGTCTAACATGTTTAGATATTTATAGCAATATGGTCAAGTGGACTCATACCAGCTGTCATTTTCTATAAACTTTGAATCCTCTTTTACCAAATACAGACATAGTAAGTATACCAGCAATGTCCCTGACCTACTTGGGCAGATGAAAAGCATTTAAAAAATTATCCACAGTGTTCACCTCCATGGATAAGAATAAGTGAGAAGTGTAAGTATCATTAGGAATAACAAGCTCTTAATTGTAGGAAAAAATCTTTCATCTGAAAAGCTGAAATACAGGCATGCACTCTTACTGCCATTACAAAGCTGCATAGTTTGTCTTCAAACTATAAAGCCTAGGCTTTATAAAGCCTAGGCTTTCAGATTTCTAGTTCTGCCTTGATGTGGCATTTTTTTTTAATTTTCAGTTTCATATTTCTTGAGTTTTTATTGTTGTTAAGCTCTAAATATAAAAAGGACACTTGAGAGGCACCCGGCTGGCTCAGTTGGGAAAGCATGCAACTCTTGATATTGGGGTTGTGAGTTCGAGACACACATAGGGTGTAAAGATTACTACAAAAAAAAAAAAAAAAAGACACTTGGTCACCATCCTTGAAAACATCTCTTTTAAAAAAAAATAACTTCAGCACATGCACTTGGAGCCCTCTAAAGCAGAGTTTCCCAAATTGTAGTTCATGAACTTTGGTGGGTGGTGGTGAAATCAATTTTAGAGTGTGGTGATGTGGACTTTTTTAAAATGAAATAGAATATAAAATATGAGACGGCATCAGATATAGTAAGGATAAGTAATTTTGTGAAATTTTTGTTATTTATGTGTATTTGTGTCTTGACAGTGATGTGCTGGTAAATATTTAACAACTGGCTCTCTGGAAAAGAGGTGTATGTGTATATTTTCATAAATTGATTAGAAATTCTGATATAAAGTAGCTCATAATTTACAAATAATAATAAATATACAGTATTCTTCGTGGTAAATTTCATATAGCCAATTAATGTTCACAGAATGCTTCCACTGATTTTGCCAAGCTTTTGTATCCTTAACCAACCTATGGTTGCAATTCAACTCCAGTTTGATAAAATCAGACTGTGCATAAATGCTTGATTTCTATCTGCTTTAGCAAAGAAGTCCCTCACATGCTGAGGAATAAGTGTATTCCAACATGAACATTAGTTGATATTTTCATTTATGTTGATAAGTAAGATGAAGGCAAAACAATGAAGACCTGTCCAAGCTTCACTAATTCATCAATAATGTGAGTGAATCTTTGTTGAATCAGATCCTAATTTTCAAATGCTGGAAGAATATCTCCTTAATTTTTTAAAAGTAATCTCAACACCCAACAGGGGGCTTGAACCCATGGCCTCGAGATCAAGAGTTGCATGCTCTACCAACTGTGCCAGCCAGGCACCCCAATATTTCCCTAATTTTTGTGCTATTGACAAGGTAACAGCTATGGACACTTTTAAATTCAACCTGCATTAATATTTTCTCTATAACTTTCATGAGGAGACTATCAACAAAACAATAAATCAAGCCCTGATTTACTGTGTTCGCCAATTTCTGTTGTAAATTTTCCCACCTTGACAATTTCAAGGAACCACAGGGACATCACAGAATCTGGAATTGGGAAGAGGTCCATAGTAGCACATCATTCTATGGTACTCTTAGCACATAAATGCAGAAGACATAACGTCAGGAGCAAAGATAATAGTAAAATGGTAGTAAATTAATTAGGAAGTTATGAGTTTGGAGTATAACCTTTGTTTTTTTTTAATTGAGGTATTGACATATAATATTAATTTCACGTATACAGATAATGATTCAATATTTGTATGTATCATGAAATGATTGCCACACTATGTCTAGTTAACATCCTTCACTATATTTACAGAAAAAATTGTTTGTAATGAGAGCTTTTAAGATTTACTCTGAGCAACTTTCAAATATGCAATATAGCATTATTAACTATAATCACCATGCTGTATGTTATGTCTCTATTACTTATTTTATAACTGGAAATTTGTACCTTTTGACTCCCTCAGCCACCCCACAACCCTCCACCTCTGCAATCAGTAATTTGTTCTCTGTATATCTAATCTGGGGTTTTTGGGGATTTGTTTTGTTTTGTTTCGTTTTTAGATTTCTCATTTAAGTGACGTTACATAGTATTTTTCTTTGACTTATTTCACTTAGTATAATGCCCTCAAGGTCCAACCATGTTGTAGCAAATGGCAAGATTTCATTCTTTCTCCTGGCTGAGTAATGTTCCATTCCATTCCATATAAAATTGTATGTGTGTGTGTATATATATATGTGTGTGTGTGTGTGTGTGTGTGTGTGTGTGTGTGTGTGTGTGTATGTGTGTGTGTGTGTGTATATATATATATATATATACACACACACACACATATACATATACATATATGAGTTTCTTGATCCATTCACCCATCAGTGGATGCTTAGGCTGTTTCCATGTCTTGGCTGCTGTAAATAATGCCGCAATGAACATGGGGGTGCATATATCTTTTTGCAGCAGTGTTTTCATTTTCTTTGGGTAAATGCCCATAAGTGGAATTGCTGAGTTATATAATAGTTCTATTTTCAGCTTTTTTTGGAACCTCAAACCTAAGGCCCTGAACTCTTTTGGCTCTCAAGGTCCCACATGATTTTTCTTGTGTTCACTGGCCACACCTTCTCACTTTCACTGACAAGTGTTGTAGCATCCCAGGTCTTGGTCCTAGGCCATCTTCCCTAACTATGTATAGTCTCTCCCTAGGTGACTTTATATACCTTCTATTTGCTGGGGCCTCCCAAAATTCTATCTGCAGATGAGAACATTCTTTCTCATCATCAGATTGGCTACAGCCCGCCATGTCAGCATCTCCACTCGGACACCCCGCAGGCATCTATCTCAAAGTGTTTGGATCCTCACTCACCCTCACTCCTCCAGCTCTTCTTTTCCCAATCTTCCTAATGTCAGTAAGTGGAATCCCCAAATGGCCCCTCACAATCCTTCTGGAAGACAAAAATCGCATCAGCTGTTTGAATAGAGAATTGTTAACTACGTATAAAGTCGTTAGCTTGAAAAGAGGTATAAAGTTGCTAACTGAAAGGGTGGAAAGAGGACTTTAAAGTATGGTGGAGACAGCGACTGCAGAAAGCAGCTATTTAGCCCTTATGGCTGAGATCATAATGATTAGCATTTAGAAACGTAAAGGAAGGGTACGCTGCTGAGCTGAAACTCTGAGCTCTGAGGAGGAGGACTCTGCTTGGTGGGTGCTGCTATCTCTGCAGAGGGCATGATGAAGTTAGTCCTGCAGATGTTGGGAAAACTGCAAGCTGGATTCATCTGCTGCTACCAGAGGGATTAGGTGCTGTCGGGGGGAAGAAGCTTGGCCAGGATGAGGTGCTCAGAAACAGGAAGCAGATGCCAGAAGCAAATCCCTTCTTCCTCCTCAGCCTTGTGGTTCCATATAACACTGGGACTGGCAGGACCTAATAAGGAGCCAGCTGGCAAAGTAGAAGGGTAGTTTACAGAGGTCCAGTCCTGGTGTCACAAAGCACAATGCAGAAAGGAGTGTTTGGAGCTGAGGACAGTAAATCCTAATAACTGTCAAAGCCAACTGGCTGGCCGATCAAACCAGAAGCCTACAAGTGATCATTGTTTCCTTTTTAAAAAAGTTTTTTTTTTTTTTTTCTCAGAGGTGCCTGGGTAGCTCAGTTGGTTAAGCGTTGGACTCTTGACTTTGGCTCTGGTCGTGATCTCATGGTTCATGAGATCCAACCCCCCCCCCCCCCATCAGGCTCTGCACTGACAATGTGGAGCCTGTTTGGGATTCTCTCTCTCCCTCTCTGCCTACCCCCTCCCCTGTTCATGCTCTCTCTCTCTCAAATAAATAAACAAACATTAAAATTTTTTTTTCTCATATCTAACCTATCACCACATCCTGAAACTTCTGCCTCCAAAATATATTCTGTCTGTCCACTTCCCTCCATCCTGGACACTGCCACCTCCTGGACCAAACCATTGTCAATGGTGGATGACTGCAGTGGTCTTCTACTGGTATTTCCCCTTGCTTCCTGAAATGTATCTTCTCACAGCAATCCAAATGGTCTTTAAAAACATAAACACTCTAGTAGCTTCCCATTGTATATAGAATAAACCCAAATTCCTCACCGTGGTCTGGATTGCCTCTCTCACTCAGTCTTCTATAACTTTAGCCATTGCCTCTCTCATTCAGTTTTCTATGGGTTTGTTCTTTGAGCATGGCATGCTGGCACCAGCCTCAGGGCTTTATCTTGCTCTTCCCTCTGCCTGAACCCTTCTTCTCCCTGCACAGAACTTGTTCCTTATCATTCACACCTCAGCTCCAATGTCACCTGCTTAGACATTTATCACCCACTTTCCAGACTACCCATTCTAAAATGCCTCTTTAGAGGCGATTATAATAATTTTGTTCATTTCCTTGTTCCTGTGGGCCATTTTCTCCACTAGAATGTAAGCCTGAGAGGACAGGAACATGGATTTATTTATCGCTTACACCTAGGATAAATGTCTGGTGAGTAGAAGGAATTTAATAAATGATAAATTATGAATCTCTTTAGTTCTCAGAAGAGTTTTCCCCTATTCTAAAAATGATGAAAAAGAATATAGAAAGGGTAAAATCTAGTGGTGCAAAAAAAAAAAAAAAAAAGATCATGTAGCATAACTATAACCTAAACTCTTTCTTAATTTTAATGCTACATTTTAGCCTTTAATTTGTACATGTAACACCTAGATTGGATGCATCTCCAAAAAAAACTATAATTTAAATACATTTTCCTCTCCATTACCTAAGGAAAGATGTGCATTACCTTGTCACAGTCACCTGCTCTACTGTGGGAGCTGCCTTTTCATTGCAACTTCCAAAAATCATGGAGGAAATTGACAGCCAGCTTTTTTGAATGAGCAGAGCAGATTATTTTAAGAAGATATAATTTTTCTAAGCGCTGCCATCCACAAATAGGTTTGGGGGGGGGGAACACCATAGGTGGCCTATGTCTTCCTTTCCTTAAAGAAAAACCAAGTGTTGGATTCCGATTAGCAAATAGAACACACTTGGTTCATCTGAGTTTCCATGTCAAATATTTCCACTGATCTGAGTTGGCTGCTCAGAGTCTAACTGATCTTTCTCTGTGACAACTCTAGTTCACACGAGGAAGCAAGAAAAATATTCTCAGATCTTATATTACTTAAAAAAAATTGAAGTTATTACTCTGGAGAACTTTCACAGACATAGAATCGGCATTATCTCAAATTTCCCATGAGTATGCCAGCCATAATGAAAGGTTGCTAAGAAATATTTTATTTCCATCAAAGAACTACTTTGGGGAAATGGAGCCATGGGTGTTTCCCACTGCCCCAGGCTCTAAAGTCCTTCTTAACAGGTTCATTTTAGTTTCTTGGGTACTAGCTAGAGTCATACTGGAAAATCTCTACAAGGTGAAATAGTAATATGTTCCTAAATTATGGGATTATTTTCTGTGCTTCAAGCATTTAAAATATCTACAGGAGTTAGCCGTGAGCAAATACTTCAAGATATGGTCTTGATATGGTCTTGATATGGTCAAGATATGGTCTGTACTCATTACATTACATTGTCTCTTGTTAAGTTGATGATCCCTCAGACTGCTAAGATTTCCCACCAAGAGATACCTAATTTACACAACTCCTCACTTTCCAGTAATTTCTGCCATCAGAAATTGGCTTGAGACAAAGAAGTTCTAGTAGCGAACCTGGGATACATTTAATAGGACACATGAGAAAATAAATTCTGTTTATGTTAGGAAGAATATATAACACACTGCAAACATGCTGAACATGTTCTGATTTCCAAATCCTATTGAAAAGTTTCCTGGCCTGATGCCTAGCAGTAGCTAGAAGGTACAAGATGGTAAAACTGTCTTCTCTTCTCGTATAGCTTTGCTTATCTTAAAAATCACTCACTGCTTTGGTCTTAGTGGCCAATTTTCCCATCACGACACAAAAAGCCAGTAACTGGTGTTCTTCTCGTACCCCAGTGCCAGGATTTATAACAGAGTAGCCATTTTTTTACCTTGTTCTTGTGTCTTTAGCTTCCTAGGAAATACTACACTGCATCATTTCACCTTATCAGATTGGCAAAGAATAAAAGCCTATAGTACCGAGTGTTGACAAGGATGTAGAACAATGAGAACATTCATACAGTGCCGATGGGAATATAAATTGGTCAATCCCCTTGGAAATCAACTTGTCAATATTTAGAATCCTTTGAGATCTGAATAACCCCTAGCATTACTACTTCAATAATACTTCTAGGAATACACTCTAAACATTTGCATAAGAAAACACTTGTAAGAATATTCATTAAGGTCTTATTGTTAATTGTAAAAATTTGAAACAGGACAAATTTCCATCAAAAGTAGAATTGTTGAATTGGGGTATATTGAACACAATAGAGTACTTCTTAGCAATTAAAATGAACTAATTAGAGCTGCATGTTTCCTAAAACAAATACAAGACCTGAATTAGATACAGAAAATATTAAAATTATACAATGTTGGGCTATGGATACATTGACATTTTCTATACTTTCCTGTTTTTCTAATGTTAGAGGGAACAAACCCACTACCTCTGCAGGTAGTTTATTTTCTTTCAATAAATTGGGTTGAGCATTTTCTAGGGGTCAGGCATTATGCTAAGTGCTTAGGAGTCAAAGAGTACCTGTCCTCAGAGGGCTTAGAATCTAGCGGGGGTTGGTCCTGAAACCACCTCCTTTAGCCCCATGGCAATTAATTTGCACCTCTGTTACCTTCTGCTTCATATTATGGTTTCATATTTCATGACTTCTTTCCTTCTATAGTAGTGCTATCCCATAGAACTTTCCATAATGATCAAAATATTCTATATCTATGCAATCTAATACTGTAGCCACTAGCCACCATATAGCTATTAAATACATGAAATGAAGCTAGTGTTATTGGATAACTGAATTTTTTTAAGTTTATTTATTTTTGAGAGAAGGAGTGTGCGTGGGAGAGGGGCAGAGAGAGGGGGGACACAGAATTCTGTCACCACAGAGTCTGATATGGGGCTCGAACTCATGAATTGTAAGATCATGACCTGAGCTGGTTGAATGTTTAATGGACTGAGCTACACAGGTGCCCCCAGGTAACTGAATTTTTTTTAATGTTTTTTTTTTTTTAATTATTTTGAGAGAGAGGGAGAGAGAGAGTGTAAGCAGGGGGAGGGGCATAGAGAGAGAGGGAAAGAGGGAATCCCAAGCAGGATCTGCGCTGTCTGCATGAAGCCCAACCTAGGGCTCTATCCCACATACCGTGAGATCATAACCTGAGCCTAAACCAAGAGCCAGAGTCTCAACTGATTGAGCCACCCAGGTGCCCCTGGGTAACTGAATTTTTAATTTAACTTTTAAAATTGAAGTATAATTAACATGCAGCGTTATGTTAGTTTCAGGTGTATAATATAATGACTCAATTCTCTGCACTTCTCAGTGCTCATCATGATAAGTATACTCTTAATCCCCTTTATTTTACCCATTCCCCAAACCCACCTCCTCTTTGGCAATCACCAATTGTCTGTATTTAGAAGTCTGCTTTTTTGTCTGTTTCTTAAATTCCACATATAAGTAAAATCATATATTTGTCTTTCTCTAATTTATTTTTGCTTAGCATTATATCTTCTAGGTCCATACATGATGTCTCAAATGGCAAGATTTAATTCTTTTTTATGGCTGAGTAATATTTCATTATAGATTCATAACGCATCTTCTTTATTGATTCATCTATTGATGGACACTTGGGTTGCTTCCATATCTTGGCTATTGCGAATACTGCAATAAACCTAGGGGTGCATATGTCTTTTTGAATTAATGTTTTCATTTTCTTTGGGTAGGTACCCAGTAGTAGAATTACTGGATCATATATATAGTAATCCAATTTTTAATTTTTTTGAGAAATCTCCATACTATTTCTCATAGTGGCTGTACCAATTTGCATTCCCACTGACAGTGCACAAGGGTCCTTTTTTCTCCATATCCTCGCTAACACTTGTTATTTCTTTTTCATTTTAGCTGTTCTGACACATATAAGGTGGTGTCTCATTGTGTGTTTTTTTGTTTTTTAAGTTTATTTGAGAGAGAGAAAGTGCAAGTGGGAAAGGAGCAGAAAGAGAGGGAGAGAGGGAGAACCCCAGCCAGGCTCTCCACCATCAGTATGGAGCCTGATGCAGGGCTCAAACCCATGAACCATGAGATCATGACCTGAGATGAAGTCAGATGCTTAACCAATTGAGCCACCCAGGCACCCCTCATTGTGGTTTTGATTTGCATTTCCTTGATGACTAGTGATGCTGAGCATCTTTTTGTGTGTCTGTTGGTCATCTGTATGTCATCTTTGGAAAAATGTCTATTCAGGTCCTCTGCCCATTTTTAAATGAGATTATTCGGGTTTTTCTTTTCTTTTTTTTTTTCTTTTTGGTGTTGTATAAGTTCTTTATATATTTTGGATATTAACCCCTTATCAGATATATCATTTGCAAATATCTTCTTCCATTCAGAAGGTTCCCTTTTTGTTTTGTCGATGGTTTCCTTCACCGTGCAAAAGCTTTGTATTTTGATATAGTCCCAATGGTTTTGAATTTTAATTTTCAATTTAACTACATATGGCTAGCAGCTACAAGATTGGACAGCATGGATACAGAGTGTATGCTTTTTGAGGGCAGAGTGTATGCTTTTCTCATCTTAATAGTCCTGCCTCAAATCCCTCCTTCACCCCTGAAGCACCTAGCTGGATATTGTGTCTCATCAAAGACATTTGATAAGTGTCCGTTGAATTGACTCCTGGAATGGAGTCCTTGCAGTGCCATTAACTAGCAGGTGCTCCAGGGAAATTCACTTAATCTCTGTATATTCGTTAATCTATTTATCAAACACATACTGTGCAGCAGTTCTGTTCTGAGTTGAGGGGATGCAAAAATATTCTTGAGGAATTCATGGGCTTGTCTGGGCAATAGTTCTTTCAGAAATAAAATGACAGAGTTAATCCTGAAGATTTCTAACATCACTTCCAGCCCCAACATTCTACAAATACATTACGCTGATTATTCATTTGTGCCTGTGATCACTTTGAGAGTTTGTGCCAATGGACAGTAAATAAGATGGAGACACTGAAGCTTGTTGAGAGCCCCTTGGTCTCAATCATTCATTCATTTAACAAATATTTACTGAACACCCCCTATGGATATTTTGAATGTGTCTTTTTACCCTAATGGTGAGGGAGGGATTCTCACCCTAGGATTATGGGGAGGGGAGCAAACACACAAAATTCCACACTGGACAGATGAGGTTGAGAGCAGTTTATTAGTCACATAGAGTCACAGTCCCAGGTGGAGGACACCACACACCTGGTGAGCAGAAACAGAAGAGGGTGAGGACCCCCTGGTTCCGGTGGGAGGATGGGATTGACTCATGTAAATAATTCCATGGGCTATCAAAGAACCTGCTGCTTAAGGAGAAGCAGAAACTGTGTCTGGTCCATTTGATAAGGAGGGTCATTTGACTGAGAGATCTTATCCTTGAGAGCAGAATAGGGCGAGGAACTTGCAGTTAGGCCATTTGCAGTCCTCCCCATTTTACCTGATGTTAAGGCAGTATATAATATTGAACCTTATTTTTGGGCCTTTACACCACAGTGGCCCAGGCACTATCGACTAAGCACCCTCATGGGCTACACAAGAATAGGTGATTCCTGCCCTTATGGGTCTTATGCTTTAAGTTTCAGGGCATATTGGAACAATTAGTGGACTATAATGCGGTTTATAATAGAGATTCATCTTCCTATCTCTAACTCTGCCATGGGTCCCAGGGCCAACAGAATGGAGGATGGCTTCTTTTGGCCACTAGAGGGCATTTCCTGCTTTCTGCATAGGCCCCTGTTTCCTTAGGGCTTAAGTGCAATTGTTGGGGTGTTTGTTTGTTTGTTTGTTTGTTTGTTTGAAGTAGGTGCCATCCAATGTGGAGCTGGAACTCAGGATCCTGAGTTCAAGAGTCACGTGCTCTACGGACTGAGCCAGGCTGGCGCGCCCCAATTGTGGGTTTAGGGTACTGATTAATTCTTAACTTTGGTATGCGTCAGAATCACTTGGGAAAAATTTTAAACCCAGCTCTATCCCCCCAAAATTCTGATTGAGTAGGAATAAGCTCGAACCTCTGTAATTTGAACATATTTCCAAGTGATTTTGATAGGCAGAGCAGAGATGAACAGCCAAGCAATTTAATGAGATAACTTACATTCTGATTTTCAGGGGTCCCCATTTAATTGTTTTTCCTGCTTTACTGAACTATAAGTGACCTATATAACATTGTGTAAGTTTAAGCTGTACATGTGTTGATTTGATACACTTAGGTATTACAAAACATTTACCACCATACAGTTACTTAACACCTCTATCCACTCACGTAATTGCCATTTCTTTTTTGTGGTAGCAACATTTAAGATCTACTCTCTTAGCAACTTTCAAGTATATAATACAGTGTCACTAACAATAATCACCGTGCTGCCCAGTAGATCCCTAGAACGTATCCATCTTATAATTGGAAGTTCACACACTCTGACCAGTATCTCCCCAAATCCCCCACCCCTCTGGCCTCTGGTAACTAACACTCAACTCACCGTTTCTATGAGTTCAGCTATTTTAGATTCCACGTATAGGTGAAATCATCCAGTATTTATCTTTCTCTGTCTGACTTATTTCACTTAACATAATGCCTTTTTAATGCATATACTTCATAAGCATAATGCACTTAGCATAAGGCTGCCCTGAGCCTGAATGAAAAAGCCTAGTGGACTTTTGCAGCAAAGTAGAAGTGGGAAGGCAGATTGACCCTGTGCTGTGCTTGTCATCTGGACTCCTAAAGCCCCCCATGCTTGCAAACCACATCCTTGGGTTTCTGGCTCTAGACCAGCCTTTCTGGCCAATGGAACCTGTGTGAGTACTGGGTGAGGAGGGGGGGAACCAAAAGAGCCAGAGGATATTATGACTTCCCCCTCTCTTTTCCTCATTTTTCTCCTCCATTTCTCTCCCAAGCAGACACATTTTTTTTTTCAAAACCAAGTTCTTTTAAGCATTCACTTCTGCAAAATGAAGAATTTGGCAGCCTGCAACAGCTAAGTCTGAAGAGCGTCTCAGCCCAGGTAGGGCATCCCTCCATAAACACATACATACAGGCTCTCCTCTTCCTCCCCTGACCGGTTCCCAGCTCATTCAGTTCTGAGAAACAGGAAGTAAGGGGCCATAATAACTGGAAACAATCTGATTTCCCATCATTCTGACACTGAGTCACCAGGTCTTTAGTTGCCTTCTTTCTGTTAAGGTTTCATTGTGATTTTTGTTGTTAGTGTTGCTTTGTTTTGTGAATGAAGTAGGCTCCTCCCAAAATCTTAAATGAGTTCCTGAGTGATATTTTCACAGTTGCTTGTTTGAAAACTCAGTGTAATTATTTGATCATAAATATTCCTTGAAAAAAGCTGAAGACTCCAGGCAAAGAGAGCCACAGAGTTATTTGAGGGTGATAGACTTCTTTTCAAAGCAGTTACGCTAAACTTATGAAAGATGTACTCCCTGGAAGATAAGTGCGAGTTCATCTAGAAGAGAAAATGTTTCACTTTCAGGTAAGCTAAGAATTCATCCTTGTCCTCCAGTGACTGTAAACACACACACAACACAACACAGCACTATTCTATTTTACTAATTGTCAGGATTTTTTTTAAAGGTTCCCAGGTCTAAATTATAAATGTCCTCTTCCTACCAAATGATTACATAAAGGAAGCCAGTATATCTGGTCCTAGAGAGTGGACATCAGAGCTTCTGACTGAGCATGCTGGGACTTTACCTGGCCTAAGAACTACTCAAGGGCTCATATTCTCTCTCTCTCTCTCTCTCTCTCTCTCTTTTTCCTTTTTAAACCCAGCCTAGACGGCTCATTTCTGTGCCTATGCAAATTAGACATTCCTCAGTGCTTACTCCGGAATTACTCACTTACATCACTCACTCTACCACACAACAGTAGAACAAGAATTCACTGACTAATAACTTGAATGAGGTTGACTGCCCCAATGGCCAAGACATCCAATAAAATTGGAAGTATTCTCCAGAGGCATAGGTGTGTCAGGGTGTGGGCTATAAATGAATCCTCTCTTGAACTCAACGTGTAATTACAGACTCCATATCAGATATGCCTGCTTCAGATGGTGCAACCAGAAACAATGATAACAATAACATTTATGTTAAAATAACAAATCTATAAGGAATCTCACCTCCCTTTTTCATAATTGCCCTCCATTTATAAAATACATTGCTAGGCAAATCAGGCTTCTCAGGAGAGGATGGTAAAAGGCTTTTCTCATCTTCTGAAGCCGTGTTACAACTTAAACAGCTAGTAATAAGAGCTACCGTGTTATTGAATGCCTGTGTACTAGGGGACAGGCACCATGTGAGGTGGGTTTACAAGCCATTTCTCATTTAACCTAAGAAGCTTTGAGGAAGGTGCTAGTATTTTGCCTGTTTTATAGATGGGGAAAGCAAGGCTCAGGCTAAGCAACTTGCTCACATCACCCAACAGCAAAGGATGGATGTGACACCCACATACAGCTGTGTAAGTCCATCACTGTACACAAAGGCACCCAGCCAAGGGGATGAACAGAGGCTGAAATTCAGCCTGTGATCTACCGGCCAAGCCACAAACCAGCAGGACAGCACACACCAAGAGGAGGCACCCTTTCCTCAGAGGACCCAAGGCACCAGTTGGGCTAGCCACAGCCCTGAGAATAACCTGGAGTCAAACCCACTGAGCTGATTCCAGATCCTCTATTCCCTACCATAGTATGCTACCTTGCCAAGCATACTTTCCTTTGGCAAAAGGTTCCATAAAGGTCACAAATTATTCTGTGCTTTTCAGTGGCTGGGCTTGGGGGTGGACATAATGGGGAAGGATAGGTCTACCTCTGAAAGGAAGTAGACAGATGCCTTCTCACTTTCGGAGTAGCCTGGTGTTCTGCTTTGGCAGGGGAAAGGTAGTGATGGATAGCAGCAACAAAGTACTGTCCTGGAAACTGCCAGTGGCCTGACCCCTTGGAAGTTTCCTGGGCCTGCTTTAAGGAGGTTACCCAACTGTGGGAGTCGAGATGCCTCCGGATGAATGTCTGTAAATGTCCTCATGAGTGACATCACTTCAGTGCAATGAACCAATAGATGGGAATTCTTGGGCCGATTCCACCACAGGCTGGCATTTTGGTCTTTGGTCAGACCCTTAACGTCAGTGACTTCTACTTCTCCATCAGAAAATGCAAATAATGATACTAGGTACCCCTAGAGTTCTGGAAAGTAATATAGAAAAGTAAATGGTTAAGGTTGTGGGATAATGAGTGATTTTTAAATTTTTAGTGAATATTATTACAACAGTGTGAAGTACATTTAGCAATACTAAAAAAGAGCAAATGCCATTTAAAAATAAGTATAGAAAATTGACAACACAGGTCATTGGATTCCCTGTTGTCATTATTTCAGGCTGGTAATTTCTTTTACTTGTTATGAGATGTTTTTAAGACTTAACATTTCTGGGGGCACCTGGGTGGCTCAGTCAGTTGAGCATCCGACTCTTGATTTCAGCTCAGGTCATGATCCCAGCACCGTGAGATCGAGCCCTGAATGGGGCTCTACACTGAGCATGAAGCCTGCTTAAGATTCTCTCCCCACCGCACCCCCCCCACCCCCACACTGAGTGGCTCTCTCTAAATAAAAAAAAAAATGATTTAACTTTCTGGAAAGACTTAAAGATTGTTTTTGCTAATATAGACATACTGTATTGGCAGCCAAATACTTGAGAAATCTTTATGTGAAGATGTTCTGTGTCTACAAGACTTTGAGAGAGCCATTTTATTTTTATTCATTTTTTATTTTTTTTAATGTTTATTTTTGAAAGAGAGAGAGAGAGAGAACAAACCAGGGGAGGGACAGAGAGAGAGAGGGAGGAGACACAGAATCCAAAGCAGGCTCCAGGCTCTGAGCTGTCAGCACAGAGTCCAACACAGGGCTCGAACCCCTGAGCTGTGAGATCATGACCTGAGCTGAAGTCGGACGCTTAACTGACTGAGACCCCAGGTTCCCTAAGAGAGCCATTTTAATTTTTTTTTAATGTTTATTTATTTTTGAGACAGAGAGAGACAGAGCATGAATGGGGGAGGGTCAGAGAGAGAGGGGAGACACAGAATCTGAAACAGGCTCCAGGCTCTGAGCCATCCGCGCAGAGCCTGACGCGGGGCTTGAACTCACGAACCACGAGATCATGACCTGAGCCGAAGTCGGACGCTTAACCGACTGAGCCACCCAGGTGCCCTTTGAGAGAGCCACTTTAAAGAGGAGAACCTGATTAGGTGGTCGGTAATGACACTGTGCAACTCTGAGGAAAGGAAACAATCTGGGGCACCTTTCATTCACACCTTAGAACTTGTACTTAGAACAAACCAGAGGTAAGTCCTTCATAACCACACTTATCCAGTAGATGAGCATGTCCTCTGGTAGCAGCATTCAGGTGAATTTACAATCTCCTTTATTTAATCACCACCTCTCCAGGGGGCTTCTGAATGAACGCTACACACACACACACACACACACACACACACACACACACACAACACACACACACACACACACACACACACACACACGCACCTGCTCGATGGAGAACGCATACTTCTAAGTCCTTCCTGTGTCACAAATAAGAGAAAAGGATTTTTTAGAAATGTAACGTGTGCTCAAAGCCAAAGGAAAAATTACAACAGAAATTTCAGACACTGCAACTAGCTTTTAGTTTGATTTGATTTAAAAATCTTTTCCATTTACGCACTGGGGAGCTTCTGATCTTCTCAACGTCTTCCAAAGCCACCCTCCTGCTCTTTGCTCTTTAAAAAAACTAAAAACTTGTTGGATCAAGACCGCCAAAGGTGGAAGGAACTTTATGAGTCATTTGTTTCCATTGGATCGTTTTACCAACAAGGAAATACTGGCTCAGAAGGTGAGGTAAATGACTTGCCCAGAGTCACATGATAGGTTAGAAGCAAAATCAGGACCCTTTCTTTTCTTGGGGCAATTATTATGTTTTAAGATCATCCAGCCCATGGCATAGACTTAAATTAATAGGTTACCTCTGCCCCCGATTACAAAAACAATATATGTTTGCTATATGAAATATAACAAATGCTTAAAGAATAATATAAAAATTGCTCATAATCCCACCACCCAGAGAGAAACACCATTAACATGTTGTGAATATATATTTTTGGTCCTGTAGGTACTACGTTTTTTTAATTGTTTATTTATTTTTGAGAGCGCGCAAGCAGGGTAAGGGCAGAGAGAGGGGGACAGAGGATCTGAAGCCTGCTCTGTGCTGACAGCAATGAGCCCAATGTGGGGCTTGAACTCACGAACTGTGAGATCATAACCCAAGATGAAATCGGATGCTCAACCCACTGAGCCACCCAGGTGCCCCCCTATAGGCACTACTTAACATGGACAGGAGTATGGGCAGCACATGTGCACAGAGGTCAGCGACACTGCATGGCTGAGCTCTGGCCAAGGGTAGGATCGCTGTGCTGGAAAATTCTGCTTCTTTCATGGCAATGTGGAACCCAAGGTAGTCTATGGGAGGTGGTGGTGTTTATATCTTGTCCCTTTCCAGTCATGCCCATCCTGGGAGAGGGTGCCTGAAATAAGAGATCACCCAGTCTGGGATTAGAGCTGTCCTTTTCTGTCCACTCCACTCCACCTAATCCTTTGCAGCATTAAAAGGACTCTTTTCTATAGGCTAAACTGCATGCATCAATGAGGGGTTAGTTAGCTTTGATTCCTCTAGCTATCCCTGAGACTTTCTGCGGAATTTACTTGCCAGTAAATTGTGAACGTTTTCCTGTATCAGTGAACATTCTTCTATATCTTGATTTTTACTCTCTCCGTAAGAGCCCATAAAATACATACATCCTAATTTACTTAAAACCCATTTGGGGACATATAAATTGTTGCCAAGTTTTTTATGATGAAAACAATACCACAGTGAACCTCCTTGAGTACTATTTAAGTATGTGCATATCTACTCATTCTTCAGGATCCATTCTTTCAGAACTGCTAGGTGAGAGAGTATAACTACTTTAAAGGAATTTGATACTCCGTGCCTAAATTAACTCCAGAAAGTTCATGTTCAGTTCTCCCTATCAGAGTTGGCCCTGTTTCAGGTTTGCCAAAATTTAGAACTCTCCCCCGTGCTTTGACCTAGGCCTCACCTAGAGTACTCACGATGAGACAGAAGTCTCAGATAATGGGAGATGGAAGTTTCAGAGCCCAGGCGAGGGAGGTTTTTCTGTCCCTCGATTTCCTACTTAAGATGGAGCTAAACAACATTCAGACGTTCCTTGCGCTCTCTGCCAAGGGGATATTGCTTTGAACACCTGAGCAGTCCAGGACTTGTGAGCTGATTTAGTTTCCTTGGACAAAGAGAAAGACAAATCGAATTTTGCTCACAGAGCACAGCCGTGCCTGGGTGGGGGTGGGGGTGGTGATTTTCTGAGCCCTTTCAAAATGACCTGGCCCGGGTCAGAAGTGGTAGACCCCAGGGTTGTCCCCGCATACCCCTTTCCTCTTCTAAGGTAGGTGCAATACCGATTGTCTTTCCTCGTTTGAGACATTATCCTGTAATAAAAAACACTACATAACAAAAAAGCAAACTTTCTGGACAGGGAGAGATGACTTAGAGCCATTTTGCAAGCATCACATGTTTTTTTCTTTTTTTTTTTTTCCTTCTCCTTTTGTTCCAAATATTGAAATATTTTATCTACCTTCAGGGAAAAGGATTCAGAGATCCTAGTGGACAGTGCTTGCTTCTCTCTTCTGAAAACAAGGGAATAATAATGGCTAACCCTTATTATAGCGCCTACTAAGGGCTAGCAGTGTAGCAAATGCTTTCTGCCTGTTTATTTACTTTATCTTCATAACAGCTTGCTGTTGTAGATAATATCATCATCATCTCCATTACACGGGTGAAGAAACTGCGGTACAGGGAAGTTAAGTAATTTTCTGAGTAGAACACGGCAGAGCTGAAAGCACAGATCTGCTTTAGAGACCACGTCCTGAACCATCGCATTATAGCTTCCTGCCTCCTCCCGTCGCCCTGGCTGAAAGCTCTGGTAATAGGTTCTTTATTTTTCATTAGCATCAAAGAAGGCTTAGTGGAAAGGGTCATCCTCAATTATTACAGTGGCTCCCGGTTGCCTTCATATCTTTGCCCAGATCTTTCCTTCTTACTCCCTATTCCCTTATTTATCCAGTTTCACTCTTGAAGACTCGTTCATCTTATGCCCTTGTCTGGATGTGGTTTTAGTTTCTCTCGCCCTGTGAACTCAGGCGGCTCAGAATGGCTCTCCCCACCTCTCAGCCCAGTTTTCAGGCCGACCGTGGTTAGTCTACATTTTAAATGCGGTTATATTTAATTATGACTGTGACAGCGGTAGGTGTGACATTCAGGAGAAAATAAATAGAATTGACTTCACAAACACATCTACACCCATAAAAGGTATTTCCATTACTCAAGAAGACACACACACACACACACACACACACACACACACGACTTTAGCTCAGGAAGCTGATGGGAAGCTGGGGGACAGAATTAGTATGTCGTGTCACTGGCATGCTTGTATCAAGGTTCTTGATGAGCACTTCTCAGCTGGTTGCGTGCCCTTCCTCCAAGGCACAGAGAATGTGTTCTCTTTTGCAAGAGGGACTGAGATTTGAGAAGTTGGGTGATCGGGTTGAGGCCTGCAGTGGGGGAGGGCAGGCCGTGCACTGTCCTTCCCAGCGGCAGGCCTCCCTGCCCCCCGGCCTGTGCTGCCTGCTTCCTTCACTCGTGATGTCACAGGACATCAGGAACCAGACAACCTACCCCTGAAGATTATCCTTTTCCTATGGAAAGGAAACCTTTCTTCCTGCTAATAACCATGCCAGGATATGGGGCATAAATTTCTCCAGAAATATCAATCAGCTTGAAAAGAAAAATCACCCACCCCGCCTATAGTTATAGAGGTATCTGAGAGAGGGGTATCAGGTACCAAACAAGTAGGAAGAGGAGTCTCCACTGCATCCTATGTTGTAACTCTTTGTAATCCCCCAAATATGCTGGTGGTTTCACACAAGGTACCCGCTCCGTCTGGGACACCCCTCAGTTTGCACTTCTGTTTTCTTATAAAACATTCTGTGTCTGTATCTCTCTCTCTCTGTAGATGTCATAAGACAAATAGTGATCTGTGAATTGTCACAAGATATAATTTATATAAAATATATAAGCACATTGTGTAGATCACATAGATTGTACATACACATGTGTATATGCACAAATGTAATGTCATTTTTACTGTGTTTTTCCCTTTTTTGCTTTCTTTTTTCCTAATGTTTATTTCTTCCTGAGACAGAAAGACAGAGCGTGACTGGGGGAAGGGCAGAAAGAGAGGGAGACACAGAATCCGAAGCAGGCTCCAGGCTCTGAGCTGTCAGCACAGAGCCCGACGCGGGGCTTGACCTCACAGACCGCAAGATCATGACCTGGGCCGAAGTCGGTCGCTCAACCGACTGAGCCACCCAGGCACCCCTTTCCCTTTTTTTCTTGACTTACCCTTTCCCCCCCTTTTCCCGTCTTTTCACATGAGCCACCCTATAAAAGAAACTATGCTGTTTCATGTCAGCATTGTTTTGTAGTTTTATCAATGCTCATATAACCCCATTTAAATAAATACGTATACATGTTTATGCACATGCATTTTATACAGGTTCATGTCATTTTTTTGAAGATGGGATCGTATTGCATGTATTTTTCTGTATCATGCTTACCTCACCCAGCATTTTTCTGGTAGAAATCCCTTCAAGTCAACTTGTACAGCTGCAAGTCAGTCTTTTTAGTAGCTTTCTAATATTCTACGGTGTGAGCAGTGCCATAATTTACTTGACTGTTCCCTTGTGGATGGACATTCACATTGTTTCCAGATTTATTTTATTTTATTTTATTTTTTTGCTACTAGGTTTTTTTTGTTTTCGTTTGTTTTTGTTTTTGTTTTGTTTGTTTTGTTTGCTACTGAGAACAATACTATAATATTGTATTATCCTATGCACTTTTTATTTCTTATGGCTAGATTTCAGGGAGTAAAGATTATGGATCAAAGCATACAGGCATTTTTAGTGGATGTTACCTGATGACTCTCTAAAGTTTCTTCTTCTAGTCATTTTAAAATGAATCTTTGTATAAATATTGCTGACATTATTTTTTATATGATTTGCATTAAAATTGTCTAGTTATAGAAGTTACCTATTCTGGGGTGCCTGGATGGCTCAGTCATTAAGCATCCAGTTTTGGCTCAGGTCATGATCTCACAGTTTGTGAGTTCGAGTCGCACTTCGGGTGAGCTTGAGCCCTGCTTCAGGTGAGCCCCACTTCTCTCTCTCTCTCTTTCTCTCTCTGTCTCTCACTCACTTGTGCCCTCTCTTTCTCAAAAAAATAAATAAGAAAAGAAGTTACCTATTCTGTTTACTTCTCTTATGATATGAGTTTTATATAAATGCATGTTTACACTTTCTGTTAAGCTTCTTGATTTTCCTTTTTACCTCCCTCTCTCACCTTCTCTTTCCGACTAACCTTTACCCAGCTTCCCAGAATTAGCTCAGACTCAGAAGTCACCTACTGTATGTCAACCAACCTTCCTTCCACTTACCCCAGGCACATAGAATTCTCTCTCCCCTGCACCAACTTACTTGGTGCCTTGTATTGTACTTGGCTAACTTTGTCAGCCCCATTGGACTGCAAGCTTCTAAAAGCAGACTCTGTGTCCTGTTCACTGATATTAAATCCAGCACCGAACACGGTGCTTTAATACGCGGCTACTCAATATTTAGTGGGAAAAAAAATCATACTTACATGTTTTTACATAAATGTTTATTTCACCTCTAGTTTAAATGACTTAATTCATGCTTCTAAAAAAACTAGCTGAAAAACAAAAGATTGGGTTAACTCTGTATTCCCAAGTGAGAAACAAGGCATATTTGTGATGCTTAATAGATATTGTAGAAAAAGAGTGCTTATTCATTTCACCACAGACTCTGAACACATACAGGGAATAAGAAACAATGTGCATGTTTAGAGACATCAAGCCCTTATTCAAAATGAATATTCAAAATGTATGCTGGTGCATACATCTGAGAATATAAAATGAGGTATTGATACAGTTCTCACACGGCCCCCACGGTTGAGCGTATCCTGCTGCTTTACAGGATTTTCATTTGCTCTTTTCCTGTCAGCATCCTACTGGGTACACCTTCCTGCAAAATGTGTGTATGAAGCAGACTCAGGCATGTTATTAGGTCGTCGTATGTGCTTATTTTCATCTTTTCTCTACTTCAATGATTACTGATGAGTTTAAGAATATAACTATGAACGAAAGGCTTGGCTTTGCATACTTCTTTATCAAAAGCTTCTTGGGGCGCCTGGGTGGCTCCATTGGTTAAGCATCCAACCTCTTGATTTCGACTCGGGTCATGACCTCACAGTTCCATGAGTTTGAGCCCTGGATCAGGCTCTGTGCTCACAGTGCTGAACCTGTTTGGGATTCTCTCTCTCTCCCTCTCTTTCTGCCTCTCCTTCCTCCTCAAAATAAATAAGTAAACTTAATAAAAAATGAAAGACATTTAAAAAAAAAAACGCTTCTTTTTTTTTTTTTTTTTTTTGGTCTTAAGAGAACCAGTTGACTTAAAAACTATTAGAATGAAAACATTAAGAGATGATTATCTTGAAAGCACATGTTTGTTTATGCTTCTGTAGTATTTACTGCTTGGAAAACAACAGTAAATTCAAATTTATCTTAGAGTTAAATTTGTCTTAAAGCAGCATGTAGTTCCTAGCAGATAAGAAGTGCTCAATAAATAGTTATTGGATCAAGGAGTGAATTGTGGTAACTGACAACCTCATTTATAACTTTGTTATTTTTAGAGTTTTAAAATACTCACACCCAACATTCTCTAGCTGATGGTTTAAAAAAAGTTAATTCCAAAAATGTGCATTTGGCAGAAAGTAATATTGCTCAAGGACCTCAACAGGAAACCTATGTTTGGCGTCTTTTCCCCTTGGCAATTTAGAGCCAAAAGTCGCTTCTAGTGACAAGCTTATGGCAGTGTTTTTGGAGCATTGGCTCGTGTAAATTTTTTGTGGTTTTGGTGCCAAATCTAAACAGACTAAAAAACTAAAGCTAAATCTAAAAACAGATTTGTCTCCAAAATTTGAGTTAGGAATATGGACCTTAGTCTATATGTTACTGGGCAAATGATAAGCATATTAAAGAAGGTCTGAAGTTTAATATGGGCAGTGGTTCTAAAAGCACAAAATTATTTAAATACTGTGGCGCCATTCAAGGCATTTGGAAGAGCTATCAGAGAGCAGAATTCACTTTTAGAACCAGTTCAACAATGTATCAATTCTTTAGCAATAAATTAAAATATAAAATATTGCTCAATCTTCCCTTCAGCTAACATTCCAGTCTCCCAATATTGAGAACCTGGGCAGGAGAGGAAGCAGACTGCTTCTAATTACCCTGTGTCAGCCAAGGATTGCTTAAACTTTCAAGGTAGGAAATGGAGCAAGGGAGAATATTAAAAGTGATAATTTTCACTAACCTTTCACAGGTCTGTAGTGTGACGAATAAATGAACGCAAACAGCTCTAGTTTTCTTCTTTTGCCCCTTAGCATCATTTTCCAAATACTTAACCTTGATGGAAAATTATTTCTTTTTTGACAACCCCCATCAGGATTCTGTGAATCCTCCTTGGGTTCTGGAGGAAGAAACAAGTCCTACCGGTCTATCCCACCAGAAAGTGGCTGAATCACAAACATGGACTTGGGGATGGAGAGAAGACAGTCTGGCTCTCAGAGGCATCTAACTCAGTGACATTTGATACAATTTATTTACAGGTACTTGGGAGTGCAAAGATGAATCAAAGGCAAAAACAGCCTTCTAGAATTCTTCTCCTGGACCACTGGCTAATCTCTATTAAAATAAGACTGCTAGGGGGGCGCCTGGGGGGCGCAGTCTGTTGGGCGTCCGACTTCGGCCAGGTCACGATCTCGCGGTCCGTGAGTTCAAGCCCCGCGTCGGGCTCTGGGCTGATGGCTCGGAGACTGGAGCCCGTTTCCGATTCTGTGTCTCCCTCTCTCTCTGCCCCTCCCCCGTTCATGCTCTGTCTCTCTCTGTTCCAAAAATAAATAAACGTTGAAAAAAAAAAAAAATAAGACTGCTAGGTTAGCTTACCATTCAAAGTCTTGTAGTTTTCAGAACAGTGAATTCACATCATACCAATTTCTTTCTTTTTTAAGCTGGGGAACTCTAAGGCTATCTCAATGAGCCTTCCCCAAGACTTTATATGTCTGAGGAAATTGTGCCTCCCTCAGGTTCTCCGTGAGGCTTCTTACCAAACTTAGCTGGAAGAACAGGTAAAAACAAGGTAACAGTGAACTGGAACAGCCAGTTCTCTGGTATGTGACCACTGTGCCTGAAGCTGGGACAGCCTAAACTCCAAAATCTTTTAACCTATATTTAGTGCTGAGATGTCCTAAATGTAGTATGACCAACCTCTAGAGACCTAGCTTCATAGTCACAGGGCTCCCATGTATAGTCACTACATATTTATTGAGCACTTACTTAGTGCCAGACATCGTGCCAGGCTCTAGAATACAACCATGAACAAAACATACACAATTTTGCCCTCAGAGTTCTCACAGTCTGAGGAGGGAAACAAGTACTTATAACAGCAATTGTGTAAAAGGATACGTGGCCAAGGGGCCACATAAGTGGAAAGAACATACACCGTTGAGTGTGGTTGACCCCATCCCCTTTCCCTGTTTCTTTGTAACTGAGGGTTATTAGTAACCCAGCCTGGGAGAACACAGGAAACTGGCAAGTAGGAAATGATGGCTAATTATCTCCAATATCTGCCACATCCATTTTGCTCCTCAAACACTGCCTTTGCTGCTACTTTGGGAAAGTAGATGGAATCAAATGTTAACTCAAACCAATGATAAGCACTCCATGGGGACAGGCATTTTCCAATGACTTTCTGAGGATTTGGACAGCCAATAAGCCAGGCACTGAGGAAATGTGATATTACATTAATGTCAGACTTACTATGGCCTTAGTTCTCACATGTACAGTCACATAAACCATGCATTTTGAACTCTGGATGCTTTTTTTCCTAATTTATTTTATTTTTTTAATATTTATTTTTTTAAATGTATATCCAAGTTAGCATGTAGTGCAATAATGATTTCAGGAATATTTATTTTGTGTGTATATATACATATACACACGCACATACATATATATGTGTATATATATATGTATATATATATATATATATATTTTTTTTTTAATTTACATCCAAGTTAGTTAGCATATAGTGCAATAATGATTTCAGGAGTAGAATCCAGTAATTCATCCCCTACATATAACACCCAGTGCTCATCCTAACAAGTGTCTTCCTTAATGCCCCTTGCCCATTTAGCCCATCCCCCCACCCACAGCTCCCCAGTAACCCTCAGTTCTGTATATTTAAGAGTTTCTTATGTTTTGTCCCCCTCCATATTTTTATGTTATTTTTGCTTCCCTTCCCTTATGTTCACCTGTCTCATATCTTAAATTCCACATATGAGTGAAGTCATTTGCTATTTGTCTTTCTCTGACTAATTTTGCTTACCATAATACACTCTAGTTCATCCACATTGTTGCATATGGCAAGATTTCATTCTTTTGAACTCTGGTTGCTTCTGATTACAAGCCAAAAAGAGCCTCCCGGGAAAACAAACGGTCCATATATAAGACTTTCTACTTTGGTCATTGTGACCAAAGATTAATTTTTGCTTACTCTTCTATTTTCTTCCGCATAGCACAGTCTTATTTCAGGTTCCTCAGAAGCAGATTCTGTGATGAGGATTCATGTGCAGGTGACATAGTAAGAAAATGCTCCCACGAGAAGGCTAGATACGGAGGTAAGAAACACGATAGGGAGGAGAAGAATCCAAGCAAAGGCACGATTTCAGGTAAAGCCCCAGCTTCTATCTGGTCCTTCAGAAGGGCAGCTCAGGAATGTGAATTATGCCTCAGAGTTTGTCCCAGCTGGTGTCCAAGGAGTTGGCCTTTCATAAACCTGTATCAGTCACTCACTGGCCACCCATAGAGATGTAAACTCCTAGGCACTTAGACAGTTTTTTGTGTGTGGGTAAACAGTCCTAGTGTCCAAGGGCAGGTATCCTAGTATCCACCATCAATTCACAAAGGAAGGCAGAAAGAGAACAGGAACAAGGGATCTACAAAACAGCCAGAAAACAATAAGATGTCATTAAGAAGTTCTTACCTATCAATAATTGTCCTAAAGGTAAGTCAACTAAATTCTCCCACCAAAGGACATAGAATGGATAAATGGATAGAAAATAAGACCCAACTATATGCTACCTACAAGAGACTCACTTCAACTTTGCAGACACAAATAGGCTCAAAGTGAAGGGATGGAAAAAGATACTCCATGCAAGCAGAAACCAAAAGAGAACAGGAGTGGCTATACTTACATCAGACAAAAAGGATGTTAATTCAAAATCTAACAAAAGACGGGGTCATTAAATAATGGTAAATCAATTCATCAAGAGGATATAACAATCATAAATCTATATGAACCCCAAAGTAGGACACCTATATTAAGTAAATACTAACAGATCTGAAGGGAGAAATAACAATACAATAGTAGTGGGACTTTAATAATCCACTTTCAACAGTAGATAAGTCAAACAGAAAATCACTAAAAGAAGTTGGACTTGATGATACTTTAGACCAAATGGACTGAACAGACATATATAGAACATTCCATCCAACTACAGTAGAATACAAATTTTTCTCCGGTGCACACAAAACATTCTTCAGAATTAGTCATACAACTGGCCACAAAATAAGTCTTAGCAAATTTAAGAGGACTGAAATCATTCCCAGTGTCTTTTTTGACCACAATGGTTTGAAATGAGAAACAAATAACAGGAAGAAAACTAGAAAATTCACAGCTACATGGAAATCAACACACTCCTGCATGGGTCAAAGAAGAAATCAAAAGAGAAAAAAAAAAACATACCTTCAAACAAATGAAAATGAAAACATACCCAAATTTATGTGATGTGGCAAAAGCAGTTTTAAGAGGGAAGTTTATAGCAATAAATGGTTACTTAAAAAAAAAAAAGTAAACAACCTAACAATTATACCTCAAGGAACTAGAAAAAAAAAAAAAGAAGCCCAAATGTTAGCAGAAGGAAGTAATAAAGAGCAGA
Source organism: Puma concolor (assembly GCF_028749965.1). Classification (NCBI taxonomy): domain Eukaryota; kingdom Metazoa; phylum Chordata; class Mammalia; order Carnivora; family Felidae; genus Puma; species Puma concolor. The sequence continues at coordinate 48,649,000 of NC_141673.1, forward strand.
AATATAACAGAAAAACAATGGAAAAGACAAATGAAACTAAGAACTGGGTTTTTGAAAAGATGAACAAAATTGACAAACCTTGAGCTAGATTAAAAGAAGTCTGAGCCTTATTTGAGAAGACTCAAAATCAGGAATGAGAGAGGAGACATTACAATGATACTACATAAATACAAATGATCATAGGAGACTGCTACGAATAACTATATACCAGCAAGTTGGATAACCTAGAAGAAGTGAATAAATTCTGAGAAGCATACAACCTACCAAGACCGAACCATGAAGAAATAGAAAATCTGAACAGACCAATTACTGGTAAGGAAATTGAAGCAGTAATCCAAAACCTCCCAACAAAGAAAAGCTCAGGACCGGATGATTTTCCTGGTAAATTCTACAAAGCATTCAAGGAAGAACTTTGCCAGTCTTTCTCAAGCTCTCCCAAAAAATTGAAGAGGAAGAAACCCTCTCAAATTTATTTTACAAGGCAGCATTACCCTGATACCAAAGCCAGATAAGAACACCACAAGAAAATACAGACCAATATCTCTGATAAATATAAATGTAGAAATTCTCAAATATATTAGCAAGCCAAATTCAGCAGCATATGAAAAGGATCATGCACCATGATCAAGTGGGTTTTATCCCTGTGATGCAGGAATAGTAAAACATATGCAAATCAATAAATGTAATTCACTACATTAATAGAATAACAGATAAAAATATTATCCCAATAGATGCAGAAAATTATATGACAAAATGTGACATACTTTCATGATAAAAACTCTCAACCAATTGGGTAGAGAAGGAAACTACCTTAATAAAGGACTTTATGACAAGCCAACAGCTAAGATCATACTCAACAGTGAAAGGTTTGAAAACTTTCCTTAAAGATCAGGAACAAGACAAGGGTGCCTACTATTACCACTCCTATTCAATATAGTACTGGAAGTCCTAGCCAAAGGAATTAGCCAAGAAAAAGAAATAAAAGACATACAAATTAGGAAGAAGTAAAATTGTCTCTGTTTGCAGAGGATATGATTTTACATATGGACAATCCTAAACACTACACAAAAAAACTATTAGAACTAATTGCAATTTAAAAATTCAGTAAAGTTCCAGGATACAAAATCAATATACAGAAATCAGTCGTGTTTCTATACACTAGCAATGAAATATCTGAAAAAGAAATACACTGAAAACTGTAAGGGATTGATGAAGGACATTAATAAGTGAAGTAGAGAAGACACAAATAGAAAGATCTACATGTTTATGGTTTGAAAAATTATTAAAATGTCCATAATACCCAAAGCCATCCATGGGTTCAATGCAATCCTTATCAAAATTCCAATGGCATTTGTCACAGAAATGGAGAAAACGATCCTAAAATTTGTATTGAACTGCAGAATACCTTAAATAGCCAAAGCAATCTTAGGAAAGAAGAACAAAGCTGGAGGCACCACACCTCCTGATTTCAAACTATACTACAAAACTATAATAATTAAAACAGGAAGGTACTGGCATAAGAGTAGACACAAAGGAACAGAATGAAGAGCCCAGAAATAAACTCTCCCCTTTGTAATCAACTAATATTTTACAAGGGAACCAAGAATACTCCTCACAAGGAAGGGATAATCTTTCCAACAAGTGGTATTGGGAAAACTGGGTGACCACATCCAGAAAAATTAAATTGGACCTCTTACACCACTCAGAAAAAATTTTTTTAATTTTATTTTTAATTTTTAAAAATTTACATCCAAATTAGTTAGCATATAGTGAAACAATGATTTTTCCATCTCCCCTCCCACAACGCCTCCAGCAACCCTCAGTTTGTTCTCCATATTTATGCCACTCAGAAAATTTTAAGTAGATTAAAGACTTAAACATAAGACCTTATGTCTAAGAAGTTCCTTAGAACTCCTGAAAGGAAACATGGAGGGAAAATCTCCTTGACATTGTTCTTGGCAACATTTTTTTGGATACGACCCCAAAATCACAAGCAACCAATACAAATGTAGGGGAGACTACCTAAAACTAAAAGGCTTTTGAACAACTAAAGAAACAATCAATAAAATGAAAGGGCAACATACAGAATGAGAGACGATATTTGCAAACTATATCTGATAAGTTAATATCCAAAATACATAAAGAATTCATGAAACTCAATAGTAAAAAAGCAAACTTGACTAAAAAATGGGCAGAGGAACCCAAAGGATATTTTTCTGAAGAAGACACATAAGTGGCTAAATGGTACATAAAAGATGCTCAACATCTCTAATCATCAGGAAAATGCAAATTAAAATCACTATGAGAGGGGCACCTGGGTGGTTCAGTCGGTTAAGCGTCCGACTTTTGGTTTCAGCTCAGATCAGGATTTCAGGGTTCATGGGACCAATTCCCACGTCAGGCTCTGAGCTATTAGTGCAGAGTCTCAGTCTCTCTCTCTCTCTCTCTCTCTCTCTCTCTCTCTCTTTCTCTGTCTCTCTCTCAAAATAAATAAACTAAAAAAAACAAAAACAAAAAACAACTATGAGATATCACCTCATACCTGTTAGAATGGCTTTTATCAAAAAGATGAGATAACAAGTGTTGACAAGGATGTGGAGAAAAGGAAACTCTCATGTACTGTTGGAATATAAGTTGGTATGACCACCATGGAAAACAGTATGGAGATTCCTCAAAAAAATTGAAAATAGAACTACCATATGATCAAACAATCCCACTTCTGGCTATGTATCCAAAGGAAATGAAAACAAGATCTCAAAGAGATATCTGGACTCTCATGGTCATTGCAACATTACTCATAATAGCCCAGATATGGAAACAACCTAAGTGTTTGTCACGAGATGAATGGATAAGGATATGGAATGTGTGTGTATATATATAAAGAAATATTATTCAGCCATGAGAAAGTGGGAGATCCTGCCACGTGTGACAACATGGATGGATCTTGAGGGCATTACGCTAAGTGAACTAAGTTCAATATTAGTAAGACAAATACTCTATATTGTCACTTATGTGTAAAATCTAAAAAAATGAACTAGGAAGAGTAGAATGGGGATTGTCAAGGGCTGGGTGGTGGGGGAAATGGAAAGGTAACAATCAAAGGTGCAAACTTCCAGTTATGAGTAAGTTCTGAGGGTTGAATGTGCAGCACGGTATCTGTGGTTAACAATACTGGATTATATAATTAAAAATTGCTAAGAGAGTAGGTATTAAATGTTCTCACCACAAAAAAGAAATAATTAAGGGAGGCGGTGGAGATATTAACTAACCCTACTATGGTAATCATGTCACAATACATAGGTGTATCAAATTATCATGTTGTACCATCTTAAACTTACACAATATGTTAATTGTATCTCAAAGCTGGAAAAAAAAATCCAGAAAAGACTTTTACAGCCATATTTTTGGTTCTTGAATATCCAGTTGGGATGTATAATTTTTTTTTTATTTTTTTTTAAAGTTTATTTATTTTTGACAGAGACAGAGTGCAAGCATGAGCTGGGGAGGGGCAGAGAGAGAGGGAGACACAGAATCCGAAGTAGGCTCCAGGCTCTGGGCTGTCAGCACAGAGCCCGACCTGGGGCTCAAACTCACTAACTGTGAGATCATGACCTGGGCCGAAGTCGGACGCTTCACTGACTGAGCCACCCAGGTGCCCCAATGGGGTGTATAGTTTTTAAGATACTGGCTCATCATTGAAATTTTTTGAGAAGGGCAATGATATAGGCATAGCCACTGAATCCTAGGATATAACAAGAGTGCCTGACATATGCAAGGCCCTCTACAAATGTTTGTTGTAAAGAATTGGACATCTTATATTCCATGTATGTTCTTATACATGTAATTTACTTACATGTAAAAAAAGGAAGATAGTTCACTAGGAATGGTCTCAAATTAGAATTTTGTAAATTATTATCCTGGGAGGATTTGAAGGATCTTTTCAATAAGATAGATTCATAACTGTTCTGAACCTAAATATGTCAAATTCCATCTGAATCGATAGATACCAGAGTAAATGCAAAGAGCTAAAACTAAAGGAAATATTTTAATAATTCAAAAGAACTCAACCATCAAACAATAAAATATAAAATTGGAATCTAAGGGTGACTAATGACAATTGGAACAAAATTCTAGCCCTCCTATCAAAAACTTTACACAGCAAGTCAAAGATGAAGGCTAATAAAGAGTTCTACAGCAGAAAATGTCCAGGAAATGTTGTAGAAAAGAAATAGAATCACACTTGAGGCCTGAATGCACCAGAGCAAAAGATTTTTGGAGTTGTGTGACTAGGAAAATTGAAAGCACCTACTGTTACAATTTTGACTACAGGATCTTATAAAAAGAAAAGAGGAGAAAATAAAAAACAATCTCAAAAAAATTCTAGGGTAATAATGACTTATACAAAGTTGATGTTTGGGGCACATGAGTGGCTCGGTCAGCCAAGCATCTGACTTTGGCTCAGGTCATGATCTCAGAGTTCGTGGGTTTGAGCCCCGTGTCGGGTTCTGTGCTGACAGCTCAGAGCCTGAAGCCTGCTTCAGATTCTGTGTCTCCCTCTCTCTCTGCCCCTCCCCCACTCGTGCTCTGTCTCTCTCTCTCTCTCTCAAAAAAAAAAAAAGAAACATTAAAAAAAATAAACCAAAGTTGATGTTTAATAAGTATTTGGTAAATCTACATATTCAATGCAATACCTATCAAAATAACACCAGCATTCTTCACAGAGCTAGAACAAATAATCCTAAAACTTGTATGGAACAGAAAAGACCCCAAAAAGCCAAAGCGATCTTGAAAAAGAAAACCAAAGCAGGAGGTATCACAATCCCAGACTTCAAGCTTTATTACAAAGCTGTAATCATCAAGACAGTATGGTAGTGGTACAAAAACAGACACTCAGATCAATGGAACAGAATAGAGAACCCAGAAATGGACCCACAACTGTATGGCCAACTAATCTTTGACAAAGCAGTAAAGAATATCCAATGGAATAAAGACAGTCTTTTCAGCAAGTGGTGCTGGGAAGACTGGACAGTGACATGCAGAAGAATGAACCTGGACCACTTTCTTACACCATACACAAAAATAAACTCAAAATGGATGGAAGACCTCAATGTAAGACAGGAAGCCATCTGAGTCCTCGAGGAGAAAGCAGGCAAAAATTTCTTTGATCTTGGCCGCAGCAACTTCTTACTCAACACGTCTCTGGAGGCAAGGGAAACAAAAGCAAAAATGAACTACTGGGACCTTATCAAAATAAAAAACTTCTGCACAGCGAATGAAACAATCAACAAAACTAAAAGGCAACTGATGGAATGGGAGAAGATATTTGCAAACGACATATCAGATAAAGGCTTAGTATCCAAAATCTATAAAGAACTTATCAAACTCAACACCCAGAAAAAAATAATCCAGTGAAGAAATGGGCAAAAGACATGAATAGACACTTCTCCAAGGAAGACATCCACATGGCCAACCGACACATGAAAACATGCTCAACATCACTCATCATCAGGGAGATACAAATCAAAACCACAATGAGATACCACCTACACCTGTCAAAATGGCTAACATTAACAACTCAAGCAACAACAGATGTTGGCAAGGATGCGGAGAAGGAGGATCTCTTTTGCATTGTTAGTGGGAATGCAAGCTGGTGCAGCCACTCTGGAAAACAGTATGGAGGTTCCTCAAAAAACTAAAAATAGAACTACCCTACAGCCCAGCAATTGCATGACTAGGCATTTATCCATGGGATACAGGTATGCTGTTTCGAAGGGACACATGCACCCCCATATTTATAGCAGCACTATCAACAAATAGCCAGAGTATGGAAAGAGCCCAAATGTCCATCGATGGATGAATGGATAAAGAAGATGTGGTATATATATATACAATGGAATATTACTTGGCAATCAAAAAGAATGAACTCTTGCCATTTGCAATCATGTGGATGGAACTGGAGGGTATTATGCTAAGTGAAATTAGTCAGAGAAAGACAAAAATCATATGACTTCACTCATATGAGGACTTTAAGAGACAAAACAGATGAACATAAGGGAAGGGAAACAAAAATAATATAAAAACAGGGAGGGGGACAAAACAGAAGAGACTCATAAATACGGAGAACAAACTGAGGGTTGCTGGAGGGGGTTGTGGGAGGGGGGATGGGCTAAATGGGTAAGGGGCATTAAGGAATCTACTTATGAAATCATTTTTGCACTATATGCTAACTAATTTTGATGTAAATTTTTAAAAATAAAAAATAAAATAAAAAAATAAGTATTTGGTAAAAGTTTGGGCATATAAACACTGACATATACAATAACATAAAAAAAAAAAAAAACAAGAAGCAATGTACCAAAAAGAATAACTGATTCACCATCCAACTATTGTTTTGGAAATGTGGTGAAGGAGAGATGGTGTTTGGTGGAAAACTCCATCAGACCTTGATACTTGCTATGCCCACAGACCTCATCTCATGATGTGAGTACAAGCAGTTCTGTCTTCATATATCTGCCATGTCTGGGCCACAGAATTCCCTACTCCAGCCCCAAATGATTAGTTCTTGAGCAAGGGGAAGTCCAGTCAGGTGTATAGGAAATGGTGTGGTGTGAAACTGCTCAATGGGGTGCTCCATATTGAATGGTGACAAGCTGAGCCTATCAAATGTAAGATGCCCACAGAGAAGAGATGGGTAGCAAGATGGTCCATTCTAGAGTAAGACAAGATGCCTGGGACAACAGGAGTTACCATTGTGTCTCAAGCAATTGGAAATGTCCAGGTTTCAGTTCCTTGAGGCTGTTGTACATTCTAATGTTGGAGATCTAAAGGACTGTATGCCTGTTCAGATAGTTCCATGAACCATCTTCCTGAATTCCACGTGTATTGTTAGAGTAAGTCCATAATGGCTAAGGAGATCTCGGCACACCTCCTCTTTGCAACCTGAAAGAAACAGACTATTACAGACTTTAGCTGTAAATGGGTATTATACGTGTAACTGTTGGGTAAAAAGGGGGGGACTTATCCATGCTAATGAACCAACTTTTAAAATTATTAATATTGCCCCTGCAAACCTGATTTATGGGTTATCTGTTCTCTATACCTTGGATAAAATCTAGGACAGGATACATAATTTTTCTCATCAATCTTCAGAAGTCTTCCATCATTTCTATCAAAAACAGCGTCTGTTTGGTAATTTACTACCACTAATTCAGTATATTTAAAACAAGTCGACAGACAAAACCCTTCACATACCAATTAAGGTTAAAGGCCCTACTCTCCCCCAGCAAGGGTCTACAGCCATGGAAAGGGGGCAGGTCAGTGTATTCTACCTGCAAACTCCACTCTGCCCTTAAGTCAATGGCAGCCTCTGACCCATCCAGTGTGGGAGCAGGAGATGGGGTCGGGAACGATTTTATTTGAATGGCGCCCATCTGATGCTGGCTTTTTCCAGCTTTGAATAGCACTTAAAGCTGGCTCTGTTGTGGGTTCTTTTATGGGCTCTTCAGAGATTCACCTCCACCCCCAATCATCATGGATCTTTGCCTATGCTTTTTAGATATGGGCTCTACACCTGCCAGCTGGCCACATGGGATTCCTCAGTGGCCATGGGGCTGTATACCTCCAGCATCTCTCTGTTAAGGTCTTTTCTCTTCAGCAATTCATGTGGCCATGTAAGGCAGAATCTAAGATAACAGCTCCCAGGCTTTCCCTCCCCCATCCCCTAGGACCCTCTCTCCTGGGAATATAGCCACTTCTTACACCATAGCCCCTACCTACTTCCAGGTACTACTTGGGTGAGGTCATTGCCCTCAATGTTCATCATGTGTGAATCAGACTATGGTCTATTATGCACCCCAAACATCAATCTCCCATAGAAACCTCTCTTGCCTTGAAGTAACAAAAAATCACTCTCAATACCTCTCTGTGAGGGACATGGAGGAGATGGGGGACACTGACATCCTCTCAAAGAATCCTTTTAACGTCCAGGTTTCTGGCCACTTCCACATTTTTATGTGCAGTTATTGGGCAGCTCCTTTGCAAGTCCTACATAAGTAGTCTGGAGTTTCACTTCAAAATGGAGGAGTATTTGGAACCTATTGTTTGGGCCCTTAGCCAAAAGTGAATCTGAAATAATTCCATTTTGGGGCACCTGGTTGTCTCAGTCGGTTGACTGTCTGACTCTTGATTTTGGCTCAGGTCATGATTTTCCAGTTCATGAGATTGAACCCCTTATCAGGCTCCATGCTGACAGCTCAGAGCCTGCATGGGATATTCTCTCTCTCTCTCTCTCTCTCTCTCTCTCTCTCTCTCTCTCACACACACACACACAATAAATTTAAAAAATGAAATAGTTGCATTTTAACAACCTGTTGCAGATGTAGAGACCTTTCTATAATTCTAGAGACATGTAGATTTTTTGTCATCATTTCACTTTTTAAAAATATTGGCAACAATCCATTAGGAGCCTTTTAAAATCTACAAAATAGAGCCTAACATAGTACTAAATGAGATAGTCATTGAAAAGTCCTTAGCATAGTGCTTGGCACATAGTAAGTGCTAAAAAAACACTAGTGCTGGACACCTGAGTGGCACAGTTGGTTGAGCGTCCAACTCTTGATATTGGCTCAGGTGGCGATCTCACTGTTGTGAGATCGAGCCCTGTGCCAGGCTCCATGCTGAATGTGCAGCCTGATGGGGATTCTCTCTCCCTCTCTCTTTCTGCCCCTGCCCAGTTAGCACACATGTGTTCTCTCTCTCTCTCTCTCTCTCTCTCTCAAAATAAGTAAATAAATGGGGCACCTGGGTGGCTCAGTCGGTTAAGTGTCTGACTTCGGCTGAGGTCATGATCTCGAGGTTTGTGAGTTTGAGCCCCACGTTGGGCTCTCTGCTGACAGCTAGGAGCCTGGAGCCTGCTTCAAATTCTGTGTCTCCCCCTCTCTCGGCCCTTCCCCTGCTCTCTCTCTGTCTCTGTCAATAACAAATAAACATTTAAAAAACTTTTAAACAAAAAAATAAGTAAATTTGAAAAAAAAACCCATGCTTACTATTATTAGATATTCTTTCACTTACATGGAGACAGAGAAGTGGATCTGAGCATCTCAGTTAGAAGTAAGATTTGAAAAAGAGGGGCGCCTGCGTGGCTCAGTCGGTTGAGCGTCCAACTTCCGCTCAGGTCATGATCTCGCGGTCTGTGGGTTTGAGCCCCGCATCGGGCTCTGTGCTGACAGCTCAGAGCCTGGAGCCTGTTTCAGATTCTGTCTCCCTCTTTCTCTGACCCTCCCCTGTTCATGCTCTCTCTCTGTCTCAAAAATAAATAAATGTTAAAAAAAAAAATTAAAAAAAAAAGATTTGAAAAATATATGAGATCCAGTTAGCCCCTTTGATCTCCATGAATGTGATGAGGAGTATGTATGAGGTAACCATCCTAGTACTCATTATCTTCACCAATTACCAATTCAGTCCTCTTGGCCCACCAACGGGGGAAATCCACTGATTAGTCTGAGGTGAAGGATAATGGATAAAAATCGACATCCCTTAGAGGACAGAACCATCAGCACAACTTCCTGAATCAAAGGATTCAACATTTTAGGAAGGATCCACTCTTGCCCCCTGTTCAAGTTCCCACCCTCAAGAACATGGAATTTCATAATCTGGCCTCCAATCTTACTTATTTCTTTTCATTTGAATCCTATAATGTTTGTCATGGTTTGTTTTTAAGTATGTTAGGTTTTTACAATAACCAATGCATCTTGCTATCTCCATCAGAGTGTAAAAGAGTATACTCTTCGACTATTTAAATTAATAACTCAGGGGCGCCTGGGTGGCGCAGTCGGTTAAGCGTCCGACTTCAGCCAGGTCACGATCTCGCGGTCTGGGAGTTCGAGCCCCGCGTCAGGCTCTGGGCTGATGGCTCGGAGCCTGGAGCCTGTTTCCGATTCTGTGTCTCCCTCTCTCTCTGCCCCTCCCCCGTTCATGCTCTGTCTCTCTCTGTCCCAAAAATAAATAAACGTTGAAAAAAAAAAATTTAATAACTCAAAGCCTCACCTATTACAAGAACGATTCTTATCACTGCAGAGTTGTTCCTTCATAAGCCAAAAGCCCCAGGATGTTATTTAACCTAATATTTGTCCTGTTGCCTCACAGAAAATCTGCTTGGCACACTAGAGTGCCACATTTTCTGTGGCTATTGCTAAGGTTCCTGCAAACAAAAAAAAAGGTGATCTAGTGTGATGGACATTCTGTAATGCATGTGGAAAAATGTTTAAGAATACAAGTAATAAGGATGTTTATAAGAGTGCTGCTACACAATCCCCCTCCCCAAATAAAGAGGCAGCCCGGCACTCCACTCAGAGCCACTGCTTTGATAACCCAAGATAAACCCAGGCATGGTTTCTTTGAGGGGAGCAGGGAGATAAACGCATGAAGTAGGATGGGCTCTTTCAGTTTACATGAACTTGGTCATTTCCTCACCAACTGTGACAGAGCAGCTAGGCTCAGCCCCAGATTGAACCATCTCACAGGACAATTCAGGCCCTGGTGGGGAACAACCCTAGACCAAACTGCTCTCTCCAGTGGGAAGCTTCTCAGAGTCAAGTGCTCTGCTGCTTGGCGGCCTCAAGCTGGGGCCAGTTTAATCTATTAGAGATGTTTTATTAATGTTAAGGAGGGGGGTTGGTGCCCCTATTCCTCTCCTTAAAATCCCCTTGGCCCTTGTGCCAGTTTGCCCACTTCTTCCCTTACTAAAAGGGGCCACGCAGGTAGAGCTTCCCCAAACAAAGATCTATGCAGGGCAACTGGGGATAGCCCCAGCTAGAAAGAGAAACAATATTCATGAAAATAGTGTCCATTGTTTGCATGGCAGTTTCACTTAAAGGGGATGAGGAAAAGAAAATTAAACTCTCCCATTAAGCATCTTGCCACACGTGTGGTTGAACCACTTAAGAATTTCAAAATGTGCAGTGATTCAGCTCAACGTTGAGAAGATCTAAACTCCAAGATAGAATCATCACTACTAACTAGAAGACCTCTAAGCTAGCAGGACAAATCCTCAAGGCCATCCATGCTGAATGAGTTAAAAAAAAAAAAAAACAACCTTCATCATATTAAGGGTTGACTAACCTCAAAAAGGATCTATAATTGCCTCATACAGCACGCACCACATGCAATGATTTGCTGGTAGTTCACGGGCAGCAACTGTTATGGGGGCAACGCGTCTGCCATCAGTGGAGAGAAATTCCTACCCTAGATGCTGGATGCACTGAATCACCTGGAATCAACTGCCTCCTACACTGCCCACCGCTGGCCACACAAACATGTACATGGTTTCAGAGAGTGATTTAAATAACTGGCCTCCGGAGATGGTTTGTACCACATGTAAGAAAAAAATCCATCAACACATGTAAAGCTGACCATTTGATTCTTTTGCCTAGAACAAAAAGAATTTTGCTTGTTTTGTTTAGCCATTCTTTATTTGATAGTAAAGGATATGACAGGGAACCTGGCTAAAGTATATACTGTTTGCCTTTCAGATTATTTTTGGTAGGTAATCTTAACTGGATGGAACATGGCAGCAATGCAAAATTTTAAACTTTTCAAAAACACAAGGTTAGAAATACAGGAGAAAGTCTAAAATTTCCAGTTGAAGTCTGGCTCCAATAGAGGTTCGCAAAATATCACAGATGACAAAACTCTGAGTCGGGGGACAAATTTTGGCTTCCCAGATTAAAAACAGCTAATAGAGGGGCGCCTGGGTGGCGCAGTCGGTTAAGCGTCCGACTTCAGCCAGGTCACGATCTCGCGGTCCGTGAGTTCGAGCCCCGCGTCAGGCTCTGGGCTGATGGCTCAGAGCCTGGAGCCTGTTTCTGATTCTGTGTCTCCCTCTGTCTCTGCCCCTCCCCCGTTCATGCTCTGTCTCTCTCTGTCTCAAAAAAAAATAAATAAACGTTGAAAAAAAAAAAACAAAAACAGCTAATAGAGCATTCATGTCTTGCCACATTTTGTACCCTTTTGTATCCTTCACTTTTTCCTATGGGAAAATTAAAAACTCCTTAGTCTGAAATACAAAGACCTTGACAAGCCAGCCCAAATCCTCTTTTTAGCTTTACGTCTGACCCTACCCTCCGTAAAACCTACAATCTCATAGGACTGCCCTCTTTCCATGTGTATAACATACAGTATAATATCATCTATACTGTTCATAGATATTTCTTCTATCCAAGAGGTTCTTTCTACTTTCTCAACCTGAAAAAACTTAGCTCATCTCAAGAAAGGCTTTAAAACTGGCCTCCTCTGTGCCCCGATAACATTTATTTAATTACACTATTTTATTTAATTCTTTGCCTACTCCTCTTTTTACTCCTCAAGGCAAAGACAATATCTCATTCTCTACATGTGCCCTGGGTCCAACGATGCCTGGCACAAAGTATCTACTCCACAAATATATGTTCAGTGGTGTTGACAATTAAGGATCAACAACTTGCCAGATGACCCCCTTTTTTCTGACCCAGAAGCAAAGCACCCAGCACCAGGCTTAGCCTGGCTGGGCTCTAAAACCAACCACAGAGTGGGGCACCTGGGTGGCTCAGTTTGTTGAGTGACCGACTTCAGCTCAGGTCGTGATCTCACGGTCTGTGAGTTCCAGCCCCGCGTCAGGCTCTGTGCTGACAGCTCAGAGACTGGAGCCTGTTTCAGATTCTGTGTCTCCCTCTCTCTCTGCCCCTCCCCCACTCATGCTCACTCTCTCTGTCTCAGAAATAAACATTTAAAATTTTAAAAATAATAAATAAAACCACAGAGTTACCCAGGAGGACATGAAGCTGATCTTTCTCAGGAGGCTGATGCTCCATATAGAACCTGGGTTTTGGTCTTAGGAACATTACTTTCAACTCATCACTGGATCCACACTTGACTTTGTGTGTCCGAGTTTCTGTGTTGACAACACGCTGTCCCAAGGACTACCAAAAAATGAGGTTTCTCCCTCTCTCAGTGCAATGGACATTGCAAGACATCACAAAGCTAGCCAAAAAATGTACCCTTCATTCCCTGTTAAGCACAATGCTGGGACCACCCATTCCTGTGTTGCTTCAAGTCCTTGACTTCAAGGTGAGATTCTTCAAGTGTCTAAACCATTCTAGTCATGGTTCACTCAGCAACAGGAGCTTTTCCTAGAGACACAGACATGGGTAAAGGGGAGTGAGATAGGGGGTGTGTGATGGTTCTAAATCATTGCTGCAATTTTTTTCAAGAGAGCCCAAGTGGTAGAGGAAGAGAGAATCTTAAGCAGGCTCCATGCCCGGTGCTGAACCTGACACAGGGCTTGATCTCACAACCATGAAATCATGACCTGAGCCCAAATCAAGAGTTGGAGGCTTAACCGACTGAGCCACCCAGGCACCCCATTGCTGCAATTTTTTTGATGCTCACTCCATCTGGAAGTTGCATCCAGGTCCCCACTTCTTGAATCTAGGTGGGTATGTGACTACTTTGACCAACAGAGTATGGCAAAAGCTTTGTGGGTGACTTCTGAGGCTGGAACACAAAAGGCCTTGCAGCTTCCTCCTTATTCACTAGAAGACCGCTCTTGGAGCTGTAAGCCGCTGTGTAAGAATCATGACTATTCTGAGGCCACCATGTTGCAGATGCGTAGTATAGGTGCTCCATTAGTACAGCCTTCTAGCCATCCTCACCAGGTGCCATTTTGGACCTTCTAGACCAATCATTTCACCAACTAAATATTACCAGGTGACCTCCATCAATGTCATTTGAAATAGAAAAATCACCTAGCTGAAGCTGGTCCAAATTTATGACCAGTATAATCATGATATGTAGAGGTATGTAAAATAATTGTTATTTTTTTAATAACTGTTATTTTAGGTCACTAAGTTTGGGGATAATTTGTCCATGTGGCAATAGATAACAGCAACCAAGGTGGAAAATAAAATGTCCTCATCCCTTTTCTTTTTCTCAGGGAAAACTTTGGATTTCTATAGGATGCTGATAAACGCAATTTTCCTTAAAAATTTTTTTTAACGTTTATTTATTTTTTAGAGACAGAGAGAGGGGAAACACAGAATCAGAAGTAGGCTCCAGGCTCTGAGCTGTCAGCACAGAGCCCGATGTGGGGCTTGAACCCACGGATTGTGAGATCATGACCTGAGCCAAAGTCGGATGCTTAACTGACTGCGTCATCCATGTGCCCCTTTAATTTTTGAATAAAAACCTAAAAAGCAAGCAAGTATGATTTCTGGAGTTAAAAGAGACTATTGCCAGGGAATTTGCAAATGTAGTATTTTTCTTTCCTCATTGCAGACTTGCAGCCCATTTCTGGGAATGGATACACAGACTTGTGTGCTTACTTAAATACAACAGACAATAGTCACAGTGTCTGTTAGTCCCATCTGCCTCCGTGGAAAAGGAAAACTCATTACATGAAACTGTCAAGAGGTCTCAGAATCCACGAAGGGGATTTTTCCCAAATCTTCCGTAATATAAACCCAACCTCTAGTTCCTCCAAGATTTGCAGGGTACCTGATCTATATGTCTAGTAGCACTTACTCCTTTCTACTTTGCATTTTGAGATATTCAGGTTTATTTCTGTAGTACTCAAAGCTTAATTGCAAAGACAGAATGTAGTTCAAACAGGAAGAAATTTTTGGCAGGATATTAGATGACTTGCCAAATTGTTGAGAAGATTAAAGAAACAGAGTCTAGATTGAATCTTCCAGCCCAGCCAAGCCACGAAGTGTGCTGCTGTAGCCGCCTCTGTGATCAAAAAGCCACTGGCTCTTGAATCGTTTCACCATTGCCACAGCTGGGAAACCACCGCCATCAGGAAGTCCCTGTGATCTGGCGACTGTCTCAGCCCCAGAACCAAATCATCTTGGCCACAATGTGCACCCACAGAACAGGGGCCCTGGACCTCGCCTCTGAACACCCCCTACCAGCACCTCAGTGGCCATGGTCAGGAGCAGAAGGAGATGTTATGACTTGTAGTTTGCTTCTGCTTTCTTAATTTCCCTCAAGTGCATATAAGTGGTTGAACCTAAATCATATCCAGAACCTCATGGCAACAGAATCTAGGAAATGCAGTTTTTGCTTTTTTTTTCCCCCAGCTTTCTAGGCTCTGTACTACGAAAAGCACACTTAAAGGAAAATGAGATGGATGTTGAATGCCAGTCTACAGTATTATCACAACGTGTCATTTCTTCTCTTGGACTATAAGCAACTTGGATCGACCTTTGTGTTCCATCCCCAAAAGCATCTGGCGATTTCTGGCTAGGCAATTGTTTGAGATAAGGAAGGGGGGATAAGGAGATAAGAAAGGAGGAAAACCAGGAGAATCCTGACATCCTGCATGCTTCTTTCAATTCCCCACCAGGAAATGCAGTCCTCGAGGGCAGGATAATATGATCTTTGTATTAAAACTGGCCACTGCCCTATATATTCCCCCTTTTCCCTTCCTGTTCCCAGGTCCATATTTCACTCACCCCCACCTTGCTTTGTGCCCTGGGAGGCTGACTTCTAGAGATGGCTTCACCTGACTTCCTGTGCCCTCTGGTTGGGCTTAGCCAATGAGCAGCACCAGCAAAAGATCAGATGGCAAGGAGAGAGCGGTCAGGTTACTCATTCCTTCTATTTCTTCTGCACCAAGCCGTGGTTCACCTATAGCTACTTTTCTCTACCTAACGCCAGTACCCAAGTCAGAGCACCTGTCAGGAGGCCCTAATCCCCAGCCACAGCTCTCCCTGGGCTCTGATAACTGCTCCCTCTCTGGCTTCCCACTGATGCTGGGCACAGAACATGTGTCCATCCTCAACCTGTGCGAAGGTGCTGGTGGAGGAGTGTACCAGGACATAGCTGCCAGGACACAGGCTTCAGTGTGATAGAGTTCCCAGAGACCATCCGGCCACCCTACTGTCTCTTCACTGTACTTTCCACATCCCATGTTTACCCACGTGGTCAGGCTTTTCTTTTGGCTGCAGCTGGTTCGGCTTCCTCAGGAGCAGCGCCCTTGGTACATGAGGTTACTGGTCTAAGGGGACGGTGACTGCCCTTGGCTGGATTTAACTGCTCAACTTCAGTTCCTCACCAGTAGAGAGAACAGCCACTACCTCTCAGGACTGGTGCAAGCATTAAATACGGTTATGTATGTAAAACGGCTGAGTACACTGGATGATTTTTACAAATATGAGCTATTGCATAAGCATGTTCGAAGCTTGGCATGCTTTGCATCTGTCTTTACAATTACATTTTCCCTTCTGCTAATGAAGTTCCGTATCGGTAGCATATTGTTATCTTAACTAGTGCTGCAGTCCTGGTGGTCTCAATTTTCATTCCAGGCAGAGAACAATTGGGGGGGTGAGGGGGGGGGTAAGAGGGGGAGCAAAGCAGAGGTGGCGTTTAAAAAGTCATTTTCACTCTTAAATAGAGAACATACCCCAGGGGTCTTAAAATTTCTCACTTATTAACTTGGAGTGGAGAATTGGCAGAAAAAGCCATTACTATGGTTTGCGTCTGTGGACAGTCAACAGAAACATTGGCTTTGAGCTGAAACAGCCAGTGCAGAGTAATTGTGACAGAATGAAACCAGAGTAAAGTGTGGCCAATCTGCCGATTACCACGGCACTTTGCGCCCCAGTTGTTCCAGACCTCCTCCAGATCTCAGCTTTGAGGATTTCAGCTAAAAGAGTGGCCGAGACAGCTGGGCAGCCTGGCAGAGGTTTGATGGCTTTGAGTCCTGACTTTCCATTTTACCAGACAAAGAAGCTTTTAAAATATTTAGGGGACTCTAGTTACAAGCAATAATGAAAGGCCTCTTAAAGAAAACAAGCTTCATATAATTATGAAAGATTAAAGTTTTCAAAGAATTTACAGGTTTAGAGACAATGGTTTGTGTTGGAAAGATTAAAGTTTGGTTACAAGGACCCGAAAAAAATCATTAAAATTTTCTAGGAGACTATTTGAAAAAAGAAAGTCTACTTTATGAACTATTCTAATATAATCCAATATCCCGAATCTAAATTGAGTCATATTTAAGTCCCAAAGCAAGTCCTATCTGAGCTAAAAGTTATGACATTCTGTTATGGTAAGAACTGAGGGGCATCTGGGTGGCTCAGTCGGTTAAGTATCCTACTTCGGCTCAGGTCATGATCTCACGGTTCGTGGGCTCGAGCCCCGCATTGGGCTCTGTGCTGACAGCTCAGATCCTGGAGCCTGCTTCAGATTTTGTGTCTCCCTCTCTCTCTGCCCCTCCCCCGCTCACACTCTTGTCTCTCTCTTTCTCTCAAAAATAAATAAACATTAAAAGTAAAAAAAAAAAAAAAAAAAAAAGAATTTGTACCTCCGTGCCTAAACATTAACAGTTTTAAGAGAACAATGAAAAAGGTCTCTGTCCCCTGACACAGTTATTTAGGGTACACACACACTCTTCCCTGCAGGGAAGATGGTCAAAACACTTGATAGCTGTTATAACACAGGCACCAACCAAACAACAGACCCCGCACCATCTGCCACGCGGCTCCATCAGTAGGTCCCACCTGAGTACCACGTCCACCTCCGCCCCATGCACCAGCTCTTGCCCGTCACTTTGAGTGAAATTGTTCACCATCCAGAGCATTCCACGTTTTCCAAAACGAAACCCACACTTGTTGGAATTGTTTTACTCTTTGCTGTCTACCTTCCACATTCCGCTACCAAAGGCGACTTGGGACTTCTTGACAACTCGCAAGAAGGTGGTCTCCCGAAGCTGGCAGGGCACAGCTCCGCAGAAGAGGTGTTGTCTTGAAGGAGGCAGCTGGCCTCAATGAGCCATCGCCGATGGCCCATGTGATGTATGTGGTTGTCCCCATCTTCGAGAGGGTGACGGGACTGCGGGCAGCTGAGCAGGATCAAGCCTGTTGAGATGTCACTCACTGCCACAAGCCTGGTCACACTGGCTTCCATCCTGATCAGCTCAGTAAAAATCCAAAAACAAAGAGTTACAGTTACCAAAGAGTCGGTCACAGCTCGGTAGCAAGTTAAGTTTTCGTTTTGTTTTTGGTTTTTGTTTCAAAGATTTTATTTATTTTTTTTTAAGTTTATTTATTTTGAGAGAGAGAAAAAGAGGGCACGTCCTAGCAAGAACGCATGGAGGAGGGGCCGAGAGAGACGGAGAAAGAGAAGCCCAAGCAGTTTCCATGCTAGCAGTGTGGAGCCTGACACAGGGCTCAACCTGGGGCTTGACCTCACGAAGCATGAGATCATGACCTAAGCTGATATCAGGAGTCAGATGCTTAACTGACTGAGCCACCCAGGTGCTCCTAAAGATTTTAGTTTTTTAAACCTCTGCACCCAACATGAGGCTCGAACTCATGACCCTAAAATCAAGAGTCGCACACTCCACTGACTAGGCCAGCCAGGTTCCCCTGGTTTTTATCTTTTGTTTTAAATTGAGTAGCTCATTCTTCAAGCTTCTTGACTGAGCTATCCTAGCCCTTTGCAGCCAGCTTTTTTTTTCTTTTTTTAATTTGTTTTATTTATTTTTATTGAAGTATAGTTGATATACAATGTTGTATTAGTTTCAGGTGTACAACATAGTGATTTGACATTCCATACATTATACTATGGTCACCATGACAAGTGTAGTCACCATCTGTCACCATACAACATTATTACAATATCACTGACCATATTCCCTTGCACAGGTAGCTTTATTTGCAGTTACCATACAGGACTGAAATCCTCTCAGTGGCTGTCTCAACTGCTATGTCTCTTTAAGGGCAGGGACTTGTCTTATTCTCTTGTGTCTTTCCAGCACCTAATCCAGGGCCAGGCATACCTGCCGTGTGCTCAGAGAGGGTTTGTTGAGCTGAACAGAATTGATCTTAGTGTGAAGTGAAGAAAAAAGTGACATACCATTCTCTCCGGATCCACTTTGTGGTTAATCCAATGTAAGAAAATGATTATTAATTCGGTAGATTAGATTTAATGTTTTACAATGATGTATTTCCGGTCTGAGAATTTTGGTAGCTGATAAGGATGAATTTGACATACATGGATCGAAGCTCTCAAAGCATATCTTTAGTATTACATACAAGCATGAGTCAAGATCTAACTGGTATAGAGTACCTGGCTGGCTCAGTCTGAAGAGCATGTAACTGTTCTTGGAGCTAGGAGTTCGAGCCCCATGTTGGGTCTAGAGATTACTAAAAAAAATAAATAAATAAACTTTAAAAAAGATTTTAGAAAAAGGTGAAACTAGTATAGAGGAAATACCATTTAAATTGCTTAACATGCTCTTTTTAGAAATCATCCATAAGATCATTTTCTTAAAAGCAGCAAAATAATCAAAATGAGTCTTTTTTAAATGATGCTGGATTAAAGTTTTCCATAAATGAAAGCTATAACCATTCTTATAGTTTTAAGCAGAGATGTGAATTATAGGAAACAAGTAATACTCCCTTTATTAAAAAAAAATAATAACTTTTAGGGACACCTGGGTGGCTCAGTCAGTTGAGCATCGGACTCTTGATTTTGGCTCAGGTCATGATCCCAGGCTTGTGGGATCCAGGCCTGCATATAGCTCCACACTGAGTGTGGAGCCTACTTAAAGATTCTCTCTCTTTCTCCCCCTTCCCCTCCCCTGCTCGAACTCTTTTTTTCTCTAAAAACCAACGAACAAACAGGGGTGCCGGGTGGCTCAGTCAGATAAACATCTGACTTCAGCTCAGGTCATGATCCTCAGGCTCTGTGCTGACAGCTCAGAGCCTGGAGCCTGCTTGGGATTCTATGCCTCCCTCTCTCTCTGTCCCTCCCCTGCTTGCACTCGATCTCTCTGTGCCTCTCAAATATAAATAAACATTAAAAAATTTTTAAAAAGAAAACAAACAAAACGGAAAAAAACCAAAAAACAAAAAACTTTTATGGGTTTCATTTTTATTTTAAAAGGAATACATATTGGGACACCTGGGTGGCTCAGTCGGTTAGGCGTCCGACTTCAGCTCAGGTCACGATCTCACGGTCCGTGGGTTCGAGCCCCGCGTCGGGCTCTGGGCTGATGATGGCCCAGAGCCTGGAGCGTGCTTCCGATTCTGTGTCTCCCTCTCTCTCTGACCCTCCCCCGTTCATGCTCTGCCTCTCTCTGTCTCAAAAATAAATAAACGTTAAAAAAAAAATTTTTTTTTTAAAGGAATACATATTGGGACACCTGGGTGGCTCAGTAGGTTGAGCGTCCGACTCTTGATCTCAGCTCAAGTCACGATCTCATGGTTTGTGAGATTGAACCCCACCTCGGGCTCTGCGCTGGTGATGTGGAGCCTACTTGGGATTCTCTCTCTCTCCCTTTCCCTCTGTCCCTCCCCAGCTCACTCTCTCTCTCTCTCAAAAATAACTTAACTTAAAAAAAAATAATAATCTTTAAGAAGGAATGAATACATATTCATTGATGAAATGTGGAAAAAACACAGAAAATGCTTAAGAGAAAAATCATAATCTATAGTCTATAAATAATCATTATAAATAGTTTGGGGTTTTTTTTAGTCTTATTTCCATGCATATACATATTTTTTACATGGTTGGGATTGTATTGTTGATATGACTTCATATCTGGCTCTTTTCTACTTCACATCACAGCTTAAATGTCATTAAAAAAACAAAATGGTGAATCTGCTGTGCTCTTGGTCAGGAACCCCTCTACTCTTGCCTTTTTTCCTGCTGGTGAGTGACAAGCTAAGAGTTTTGTCCTTGTCAGCAGTGTGCTACCCGGGGTAGAGACTGGCTGGGTTAGCCATCTCCAGCTTTACACACAACTGGGCCACTTTGTTTTTTGTAAGCTGGTTTTCTTTCAAAACTCCTAACCAAACCTTAGACTTTATAAGGGCAGAGGTGAACCCAGAGAAAAGCAACAAACGTGACTAAAGGAAGGAAAGAACTCAGGATGCTTTCCCTCAGTCCGACAGTGGTGACTGTCAGGGGAACCAGGGCATTACATTTAGTTTGCCCTTCAGTATTATTCTAGTATCTTCTGTGGTCCCCTTGATCCCTTTCACCCTTGTCCATCTGCCCTGTTTCCCAAGAGGCCGGCCCCGTGCACTGTTCCCCTGTCTCTCTTACTCTCAGATTGCCAGTTGGGTTTGGCCAGTGGGGGCCCTGATGGGAAAAGTGAGGAAAGAAGGAGAGTGACATTGGCATCTTCACACCCTTGCTCCCTCCTTGTGGGGTCACTGCAGGCTGGCTGTATCCCTGCACAGAAAGCCAGGAAGCTGTAAAGCCACAGCTCCTGCCTAGCACCCTTCTCCACGCGGCTCTCCCTGTCTCTGGCTTCTGGTAATCAACCATTCTCCTCATCCCTTCAAGCCTGGGTCTTGTTCTGGGGCACTACAGTACTCCTGTGGTTTCCCTACACACTGCCCACCTTTTATCAACGTTTTATTTATTTTTGGGACAGAGAGAGACAGAGCATGAACGGGGGAGGGGCAGAGAGAGAGGGAGACACAGAATTGGAAACAGGCTCCAGGCTCTGAGCCATCAGCCCAGAGCCCGACGCGGGGCTCGAACTCACGGACCGCGAGATCGTAACCTGGCTGAAGTCGGACGCTTAACCGACTGCGCCACCCAGGCGCCCCATACTGCCCATCTTTTAAATATTCCTCTCCAGGGGCGCCTGGGTGGCTCATTCGGTTAAGCGTCCGACTTCGGCTCCAGTCACGGTCTCGCAGTTGACGAGTTCAAGCCCCGCATTGGGCTCTGTGCTGACAGCTCAGAGCCCGGAGCTGGCTTCAGATTCTTTGTCTCCCTCTCCCTCTGCTCCTCCCCCACTTGTGTTCTGTCTGTCTCTCCCTCAAAAAATAAATAAAAACATTTAAAAAAAAACTTTTTTTTAATATTCCTCTCTGTAAACTCTCCTCCAGTTACCCCATTTGAGGGCGCCTGTGTTTCCTGCCAAGACTGACTGCTAGAGATATTTAAACCATATGTCCCTCTTCCAAGGCTAGAGTATTTCATTCAGTCTTCAGAATTAAATGATTACCTGCATTTTCTTAGCAGGTCATTTAGGGATAATAGATGTGTAAATAAAGGATCTCCAGTTCCAGCAAGCAGCTGTTTATAATGGCAGGGCTCTTGCTGCTGCTGCAATGTGGGTGCTGGTGATGATTCGGTAATAATAGCTCTGGTCGCTCATGGTCCTGTGTGTGCCTGGGCCAGACCCTTCACAACTGGGGCCAGGCCTTCAGAACATGTCAGCAACATGGCTTTTGTTCCCATTTCAGAGTTGACTAAATTAAGGTGGAGAAACTGAGGTGACTTTTACCAGACATCACACGACTAATGCATACACATCCATTCCCTCGCCTCCTTCTGGTCTTGACGCAAATGACACTCCCTCAGCTCGGTCTTTGCTGGCTAGCTGCTTTGACCCTTTCTACCCGCCCCCCACCCCCCACCCCGTCCCTCCTCTATTTGTCCTCAGCACTTCTCACCAGCTGACATACTATTTGTTCCCCTCATCTATCTTATTGAACGTTTATCTCATTCCACTTGAGTGTAAGCTCTGTGAGGGCAGGACTCTCTGTTTTCTTCACAGCTTTATCCCAGCTCTTAAATCCTGGCACACAGCAGAGGATTAACAGATGTTTTTGAATGAGTAAATGATAAAACTGGAATTCAGAGCCAGATCTGCCTGACTTGGAGGTCATTGTTTTTCTACAACACCCTCCCCAACAAGCCACAGTCAAGGGACATAGATAATAGCCTCAAAGACAAAAAAAACAACAGCCTTATTTTTTAACTAGACGCAACCATTGTGCAACTTGCTATGACTGGCTAATGAAAGAGCTAATGAAAGAGAACACAAGGATGTTCATATATTTGTTTGCAAAAATCCGTTTACTATCAAGACACCCAGATGCATGTTAAGGCCACGTGGGCTTTGACAGAATGAGGTGCCACCGAGAATGTCAAGGAGAAGAATTTGGGTGCAGACAGCAGCCTCCCACTATCGCTTCAGTGCCAGTGCTCACCGAGTGAATGGAGGCTTTCTTCAGGGTCAGGGAAGCAAGGTGACACAGGCATGCAAGCTGAGCAAGTGTGGCCAACTGTAGGAAACATGGATCTAAAGGGGGCAGACGTTCTAGAACTGAATCCTGAGTATTGCCTGAGAACTGCATACAGTTCTTCAGAGCTGTATGCTCCGTTTCCCATGACTCTTGAAGCTGGAGTCCATTTTGTCAGTTCAGATGAAAGAATGAACATTAGAGGTTGTATCACCTCCAGGCAGGGCTGGACCAGCCAAGGAAGATGGAGGCCTAGGCTCAAGAGAAGGGAATGCTTGCTTATCATTCAAAGGAACAGGTAGCGATATAACCCCACTGGCTTATAAGTAGTTAATCAGCACTACCCTAAAGACTTAATGAAATCTCTAACATAAAAAATGAAGATATTTTTTCATATTCTGAATCTCTTGAGATAGAAGAGACCTCTGGGGCAGGACCAGGCTAAGTGGCCCTAGAAGTTTTTAAGTAATATCTGCTAACATGGCCTCATAATCTCCAATCAGTGGTGTCAATCTTCTCAGGAAACCCCAGCCCCCAATTTTGCCCTTAAAGACCCTCATTTGCAAGCCATTGGAGACTTCAGGACTTTGGAGCATAAGCTCCCTGTTCTCCTGGGTGGAGCCACACCAATAAATTGCCTGTCTCTCTACGCTGCAAAATTTGGTGTCCATTTTTATTGGCCAGTTGCATATTGAGTGTATGGGTTCACATTTGGTTCAATTACCCTCTTAGGAAGAAAGGAAGGAAATAATCATTCGTGAACAGATTGATGGCAAGCAGTAAGTAGAACAGAGAGCCATGTTCTCCAACTGCATATATACCAAGAAGATGGTGTTTAGCAGGTGATTTGAGCATGGGTTCAGGCTCACATGGTTTATCTGCATGCTCTGCCACTCACTTTGACCTTGGGTAAGTTAGTTAACCTTTCTAGTCCTCAGTTTCCTTGGTTACAGAACTAGGTAACAATGGTACTTATTTTGCTGTTGTAAGGATTATTCAAGGTAATTCTTATGCCCAGTGCATAAGACATACCCAGTAAATTAGTGCTCAAAATCACAGTCCTGCTATACTAATAACTGGACTCTAATGTAGTGGTCTACTGGCCAGAGAAAATTATCATTTTCTCCAGCACCAGGTACCTATCACTACAAGGAAGGGAGCTTTTGATAAAGGACCTCAGGAAATTCCCTCATATAGGTTCTGGGACATCTGACATCACCAGGTGACAATTTTTCCTTCTCATTGGAAGCAGGTAGAATTAAGAGACTGGACTATTGGTCCTGGTCCTTAAGAAAAGCATTGTGTCCCCTGGAGGCTCCTTCCCAGAGACAGGCTCCTATTGTTCAAAGTCTTCTTAGTTAGAGATTCTTCCTGCTTGCTGTTTTACAATTCTATTAGAAATATGTTGAAACTTGCCCTTCAGTGTCTCAAATGAGATAGGAAAATTACCAGTGACTGTCACCAAAGGTCTATAATTTACTCCCTGCAAGAAAATAATGAAATGGGTCAAACTCCCTCCCCCTTGAGAACTGTAGCCCAGCAGGCCCACTAGGCTCATCTGCAATGTGTGAGTACTCCCCATCTTGTCTACTGCCAATACTCTAGATATTAGCCACTAGCCACATGAGGCCATTCACATTTAAATTGGTTAAACAAAATAAAAAATTCAGCTTCTCGGTTGTGTTAGTCACTGGTGGCTACCATATTGGATAGTGCAAATACGGAAAATTTCCATCATTACAGAAAGTTCTTTGGAGTTTGCTGCTCTAGAAGGTAGTGCCAGCTTGAGGCCCAGATCTATTCAGACAAGTGAAAAGTCCATTTTCAGGCCAGGCCAGCAAACAGTAGGGCTAAAATCTGAATATTGCTTAGCCTTGAATCTCAAGGGGGAGAATACAAGACTGTAAAATCCTTTTAGCTGAACTCTTAGTGTTTCTGGACTGCCATGTCATTGTGACTTTTCAAAAAGGAAGTATGATCTAGCTCAGAGAGGGAAATCATGCCTACATCTTGCTAAATCTTAAGATAATGGTTCAAATCTCTCCCAAAATACCATTTTACTGTTAATCAGTAACTCAAGCACACACTTGGAATCCTGAAGAATGTTCACTCTGTTGTTTGCCAAAACTTATGTTCCAATTAGGGAGGAGGAGATGCTGGGGATTCTTAGCCACAAGAACAGGGCTATGGTCCTAGAGGCCTGGATACATTGCATGATTTAGATTGCCACATGGTGCCCTATGACCCTCTCCCTTATGTCTTATAATCCCCAAGCACATTCCCTTCATCAAGTTTAACCCTTTCTGTTCCACTCCTTGCCTTGCCTCCTTTTATATCCAACTTCTGGCTTGAGCCATTGGTCATTCATATCCATTTCAGGCTTCACATATGGTAGTCTTGATGGCAGGGCCACAGAATAAAGCATCTAAAAACTCATCAGAACTTTTGTACTATAGATAAACATAAGTAAACACAAACCCTCCTGCTAGCATTTTGCCAGGGTCTTATTATGCTACAAGTTTGCCTCCTTCCCAGTCTTAAGTTAAATTTTAAAAATCTCCCTTGTGTTCCTTTAACCTCAGGGGTAGTTGAGCTCTAGGAAAGAAAGCATAAAAAGACCTGTTCTGGCACATCAGTGGCCTTGACTAACCCACAGATTCACAGTGGTAGACTGCATCCTCAGGGCCAAATAAAATGAGAGAGTTTTCTGAATAGAAGCATGGAAGCGTCTTAAATCACGCAAGCAAACAGGAATGATCCTATTTCCAAATAAAGGAACTTAAAAGCAAGGTGGTTGCCCCACAGTTTCGTTCAAGGGCTAGTAAACTAGTTGGTGTTTGTGAAGCTCTTTACATTTTAGAAAAACAGAACACTAACGGTCCCTCAACCATCTCATCGTGCAATTAATAGTTTTCCCGCTGGGCCTTGCCATCTTTAGGATAATGTGTACTCACAGAGCGTGCTGCCACTGCTTCTGGAAAAAGCACTCTGTGGCCCAGTGGTCTTCACAACCTGCAAAGCTATGGAAGCTGCTCTCTCAATCCAACTAGAAGCCCAGTGAAGAAAAGACATTAGGAGCGAAGCTGCTCGGGCTGAATGGGGGGAGCCCTAGACTGTCCCCGTGTTGTCTCTAAGGAAACACGAGAGTTTGCAGAGCACTATTAGGGCTTCGCGGTCCAGATGGACTGACTGGGACCCTTCTATCAGGCATTTTGATGTCAAGGATGCTCAAATTAGGAAGACTGTCATCTGTCACCTCCAAAACAAGTTTATAGACGATATCAGAAACCATTATTTCAAAGACAAAGCAAGCTCACAGATCCCAAGGTTAAAAAGAATCATGTATCCACCTGTGTATTATTCTTCTGCCCCACTGATGCTGAAGAGTGAATTCTGTGCAGCTTTACTATGGGTCCTTACTACCGCCTTTACCTTTTTGGTATGAGAGGGTGGCTTCTGAATGTGTATAGACAAATGTCCATAATACCAGTAAATGACCACATGAAAGATTTTTAAATTTTCAATTTACAAAACATTTTACAACTTACTGCTTAAAGATGATCACCTTTGCATCTTATTTAAAAATTCATAGTATTTTGGGGCTGGAACCTGTGAACTGTGAGATCATGAACTGAGCTGAAGTTGGACGCTTAACCAACTGGACCACCCAGGTGCCCCTGAGGTTCCTCAAAAACTCAAAAATAGAACTACCTCATGATCCAGCAATTGCACTACTGGGTATTTACCCAAAGAATACAACAACAGTAATTCAAAGGGATACATGCGCCCCTATGTTTCTAGCAGCATTATTTACGATTAGGCAAGATATGGAAGCAGCCCAAGGGACCATTGATGAATGGATAAAGAGTTGTGGTGTATTCCATATACAATGAAATATTATTCAGCCACAAAATGAAAGAAATCTTGCCACCTGCAACAACATGGATGGAGCTACAGAGTATAGTGCTAAACAAAGTAAGTCGGTCAGAGAAAGACAAATGCCATGATCTCACTCATATTCGGAATTTAAGAAACGAAACAAATGAGCAAAGGGGAAAAGAGAGATAGAGAAAGAGAATCGAGAAACAGATTCTTAATTATAGAGAACAAACTGAACAGGGGAGGTGGGTGGGGGAGCAGGTTAGTAAATAGGTGATGGGGATTAAGGAGTACACTTGTCACGATAAGCACCAGGTGATGTACAGAATTATTGAATCACTGTATTGTACATTTGAAAATAATATAACGCTGTGTATTGACTAGCCAGCATGAAAATAAAAAAGGGGAAGAATGCATAGTATTTTTTAAGATACAGAATATTTAATACTAGGGGAAGAAAAAGATGATATTGGTGCCAAGGGTATCTTCAGCGCAATAGAAAAAGAAAAATAATAATCATGGGATTTTTATGGTGTTCTCAAAGGTGACTTTCATGCCCTAAAAAGATTGTTCAAGGTCTTTTCTTTTTCTTTTTATTTCTATTTTAAATTATAATTTAAAAAGATTTGTTCCCAAGATTTCAACTTACAAATCTTATTATTGCACTTACAAATCTAGAAGAGAGTGTAATAGAATCACTTGTAATAGAGTTTTACAACTTAATAATCTTAAAATTGCACTTATAATGTTAATATATTTAATTTTTGTGCTTTAATTGGTTATCAAATAAACATTATTAGACACATAATTTTTATATTTCCTAAATTAAATTTCTAAAAATAGTTAAAATTAGCTTCTTTTAATTATCCAATTACTGCTTATAATCCAAGAAAAATTATCTTTTTTTCTCTGAGGTCTAAGTCAACTAACCCAATTAACTTTTTCTAAATTGGAATCACAACTCGCCAGACACCTTAATTTACCAAATTCTTAAGTATTCCCAGTATCCAAAATACCAAATATACATGGATTATCCTAAATTTAGCAAAAAGTATGAATAGTCTGGAGTTTACTTCATCATTTCTATATTGAATTATAAATCTTTCCAATGAGGAAATACTGTGTCAGCCTGAGTCATAGTTGATGCTTAGCCCTACGGCACTAAGGTGTCCTATTGCCCTGAGAAAGCTTCCATCCAGGTCACAGGACTTGATGACTTTATTTAATCCTAATCCGTCACAGGGAGACTTAATAGTGGTCATAACAGGGTTCCATAACTTTCAAAAGATCGAGTGTCATATCATTATCTAATTCTTCCCTCTATTATTGGAAATCTGTAACTCAACTAAAATTATAATGCATTTCTTTGGCTCTCCTAGGACATAGATGTGATTTTATTTAATTGTGCATGTGTTGAGAGTTGGTCTAGTTGCTCACAAATAAAATCATGCTGGGGCGCCTGGATGGCTCGGTCGGTTAAGCGTCCGACTTCGGCTCAGGTCATGATCTCATGGTCCGTGAGTTCAAGCCCCGCATTGGGCTCTGTGCTGACAGCTCAGAGCCTGGAGCCGGTTTCAGATTCTGTGTCTCCCTCTCTCTCTGCCCCTCCCCCGTTCATGCTCTGTCTCTCTGTCTCAAAAATAAATAAACGTTAAAAAAAAATTTTTTAAATCATGCTGATAACAAAAAGCAAAGCTTTTATTTATTTATTTATTTATTTACTTACTTATTTAATTTTTTATTTTTTAAAAAGCAAAGTTTTAAAGGACCAAAAATAATGAAATGTAAAGCCACATTAGTGAAACCGTAGAATTAAACACTATTTTATGGAGATGCCCTGAGCCCAAACAATTTTAGGGACCCAACATAGTCACAGATAAAATAAATAACTAAAACACTGGTTAAATGGGAACAACTTATGACTACTTTAAACTAGGGTATATCATCTACCAGATTGTGAACACGGAACTACAGGGGAAGGAAAAAACAATGTTTAATTCCAGATGCACCATCAATTACCAGAAACTTAGTTTTGTCAACACTGCTGAATATTTAGCCACATAAATTTATAGCTCCGTTACCCGAGCCCGATTAAATCCAAACAGGAAAGTCCGCTGAGTTGTTATTAGAAAATCCAGGACTCTTTAGAGTATAGAACCTTTCTGGGTTTTGCCACAGATAGATTTCATTAGAAAGTGCGCATTTCATATATTTAATGTGCCCATTCATTTTATTCCTGTACTTATTATTCGTGTGTATCAGTTACTACCCTTACCCAAGATAATCGGTGGTTTACTACGACATACGTTTAATTTGCAGTCATGTCATAGGACTGTCCGGTGTGGGCTGGGGAGGGGTTGCATTCTCCTCCACACTGTCATTTGAGGACCCCAGTTTCTTGCATCCGGAGTCCTCTACTGAATCCTGTGTCTGGCCAGCAGAGGGGAGCAGGAAGAGAAAGGTTTTAAAGGCTATACTCAGAAATGGTCTTCCCCTTTCCCTTCCCCTTCCCCTGCTTCCTGTTGGCCAGAACTCAGCCACATGGCCTCACCTCCCCAAAAAAGCACCTCCTGGACTCAGGAGGGAGATGGAAACAGCATGGTGAACTGGCCAGTCTCTACTACATTATATCATAGCTTAATACTTAATGCTTCATTCAGTAATAAGTAAAAAGATAAAATTATATTCAGAGTACAAAGTGATGTGGCTGAAACAAAGCTAGTATAATTTGATCATGCATGATGACCACACCTCAGCAAGAAAAGTAATGATGTTGATATTCTTGTGTGACTTAATTTCTGATGCGCCACATGTTTCCCAACTCTTTATGAGTCAAGTGAAATGGATTCCGGATTCCGGCCCAGATGAACTGTTTTCGTTGTTGTTCTTAAAGAAGATCGTTATGGTTGGGGCACCTGGGTGGCTCAGTTGGTTGAGCATCCGAATTCCGCTCAGGTCATGATCACGTGGTTCATGAGTTCAAGCCCTGTGTCAGGCTTGCTGCTATCAGTTTCTATGGTTGACTTCCATAGAAAATGTTACCAGATCACAATGACTGCTTGGTAAGAGCTCATCTTCAGATAATGCTCCACTTTATGAAGTATGGGTTTACTAAGGGAGGTAATCTACTATGACTCCTGTTTTAGGAATAAAACACTTTTCAGCCATGGGAAGCAGAGGGGAGGGAGACACTGAAGACATGGGAGCTACTGCAGAAGTCCAGGCAAACAACACCGCAGGTCTTACTCAACATGGTTTGGGGGTCAGTGAGACCACGTTTTGAGTCCCTGATGGATCATTTGTTAGCTCTGAAACCTTGAACATATTTGTTAACCTCTATAAGCTTCAATTTCCACACATGTAAAGTGGAGATAGAGTTTTCAAAGAGATGTTGTGAGAATTACATATCTTTTCCCTCACTAGAATTTAAGTTAAGGTCAGAGAAGCTAAAAACCCCTTTCTTACTCATTGTCATATTTCTGGCACGTGTTAACTTCCCAGGACTAGGTAGTTATAATGATAGTTTAATGATAGTTTACTATTATCATTAGCCATATAAATACCTCCGCCAGGCAGCTACAGATGAAAGTTTATAATACAGGAGTGTATACCACTTATACCCAGGCAAAAAGGGCCCTTCTCTGGGCCTGGATTTCAGAGCAGTACTATTCATAAGGTGGTTCAGGGACCAGTCAATCCACAAACTGTTACTGGGTCGCACGGGATAAGTACAGAAATTGAGAGTAAGCACTTAGAAACTTCATACCAACTGAGCATTGGTGTATCATCTATTAAATAAGGTATAAACCGGTTAGAGTGTGTTGAAATTGAGTGGTGGGTCACACATGGTAAAGATTGCATGCTGTCATGGATGTTAGGACCGCTTTTCAACATTTTATTTTACGGTTAGTCATCTCTAACCCAAAAGTGAGTACATATAAATAACTGAAAACATTTCTTAATTTTTATAACATTATTATAAGTTTCATTTCTAATCAAGCCAGCTGTTATTTTACTTTTTTAATGTTAATTTATTTTGAGAGAGAGAGAGAGAGCCAGCATGAACGGAGGAGGGGCAGAGAGAAAGGGAGAGAGAGAATCCCAAGCAGGCTCTGCACTGTTAGTGGCAGAACCAAACACAGGGCTTGCTCCCATGAACTATGAGGTCATGACCTGAGCCAAAATCAAGAGTCGGACACTTAACCAACTGAGCCAGCCAGACACCCCCAAACCAGCTGTGTTGGTTTTTTTTTTAATGTCGTGTGTGTGTGTGTGTGTGTGTGTGTGTGTGTGTGTAGTTTAATCCAATAGCTAAAGTAAGGAAGCAAACTTCATATCATTTACTTTGTAACCCTAATTTAAGAAGCAACTTCTTTTTGAAGAAAAGACACGTTTTAAAATATGGTGATAGTAGTAAAGCAAATGATAACACCGGAGGTGACACAGAAGAAATGAAGAGCAAAAAGTTCATATTAGTTTTACTCAGGAGTATGATCCCTCATGTACGGAGTTCAATTTGTAGCCATAATTGACGATGAGGTGCTAAAACTCCCGCATCTTATCTGTAGAAATGTATCAAATACAGAAGCGATGAAACCATCAAAACTTAAGTGGCTTTAAAAAAAACTTAATTGGCTTTGGCATACCAAATATAAGAAATAAGTAAAAAATCGAAAGAATTCTTTTGTTTTTTAATGTTTATTTATTTTTGAGAGAAAGAGACAGAGCATGAGGGGGAGAGGGACAGAGAGAGAGAGGGAGACACAGAATCGGAAGCAAGCTCCAGGCTCTGAACTGTCAGCACAGAGCCTGACACGGGGCTTGAACCCATGAACCATGAGATCGTGACCTGAGCTGAAGTCGGATGCTCAACCGACTGAGCCACCCAGGCGCCCCTCAAAAGAATTCTTTGAAAGAGAATAATACATTAAAAACTTGACAGAAGCAGATGTTAACTATTTCTCACACAAGCAGCTTTGTGGGCTTCTTAGAAAATAGTATTTGAAGCTACTAAGACCAAGCATATATACAGCTGCTGAAACACGATTGCAAGGCTGTATCAGAGACATTGATGGAGAAATGTTGATTGATACTGTGGCAAAGGATGTGGCTCAAATGCCATTGTCCCGTGAAACTATGGTTTGACATATTTGAGAACTGACTGACGAGATGGAAGGCTCACTCAGAGAAAAAAATGAAATTAGCAATGTGTTTTACATGGAAACCAGAAGAATACACAAAAACTGTTGATGTGGTCGCCTCGTTTAGTATAGGTGTGATTTAACCGTGACCGTAATGGGAAGAAGTAGTTCTTTTATTTTCTCAGCTTCATGGCCAATAAACACAACTGTGAACTGTATAAAACTATAAAGGATTACACTGTCCATAAACGTGTCTGGAGTTAGGATTTCGTGTAGGATTATATTCTGATGGCACAGCTGCAATGACTGGAAAACATTCTGGATTAGTTACCCAGTTGAAGGAACTTGTGCCAGAATGTAAATCAACACACCCTTTCCTTCGTCAAGAAAGTTTTGCAACAGAAGTCAGCTGAACTAAAAAGGAAATTTGCAGATCTGAAATCCCTTTCTCTCATAGAAAGATAGCTTAAATGTCATTATGATTTCATTAAATTTCATTATGTTGGAACTGGCTACTGATAAAGGATTGATGACAAATTTTCTCCATTTTGTATAAAAACTCCAAATGAGCAACCCAAGCTTGCTCAGATTCCACTGAAATATCTTCTAACATTTTGTCAAAATAGCTCAGTAAGACTGGTTTCCTTACTATGGGTGTTATTAAAACAAAGCATGGAAAGAGCTTAGATGTATGTTGCTACCCACCTGCGGTGCATTATCATCAACCCAACCAAGACTGGAGAGTTAGTAAACAAACTCATATGTCGCAATAAAACTCTTAAATACTGATGTGAATGGTGCTGTTCAGATGATGCAGATAGGCATCTAATACAGGGAATCTTATTTCATTCATAAATTTTTGTTTAGGGGCGCCTGGGTGGCTCAGTCGATTATGCATCCGACTTTGGCTCAGGTCATGATCTCACATTTCGTGAGTTTGAGTCCCACATTGGGCTCTGTGCTGACAGCTCAGAGCCTGGAGCCTGCTTCACATTCTGTGTCTCCCTCTTTCTCTCTGCCCCTCCCCCACACACGCTCTGCCTCTCTCTGTCTCTCAAAAATAAATAAATGTTAAAAAATATTTTTTTGTTTAGTTATGACCTTGTAATAATCGAAAGTTATGAAGGTAGTAGTGACTGGCTAGGTTAACTGTGTGTGCATATGCTCTAAAGAACACTATGTTCAATTTTTATATTTTTTTCCTTTTTTCTTATTTTTATTAAAATGTCTAACAATCTAGTAATAAATGAATCTAACAATAAAAAACTGGACTTGTATTTTGTATGACTTTGCTTTTATCGAATTTTTTAAATTTTATTTATTTTGAGAAAGGGTGTGCACATGAGCAGGAGAGGGAGAGAGAGAATTCCAAGCAGCTCCATGCTTTCAGTGCACAGCCCAACGTGGGGTTCGATCCACAAATCATGAGATCATGACCTGCGCTGAAATCAAGAGTCAAACACTCAACCTGCTGAGCCACCCAGGCACCCCATTTCGTTTTTTAATAATTCCTTTTTTATTATATTAAAAGAAGTATTGATCTGTAACAGATTGAAAATGAAAATAAGAGGGGAAAGATCCTTTACAATAGAGCAAGAAATGCTGCTTCAGACGGCCAAGATGGTACCAGGGAGTCCATGGGACCACGAGAGCATGCTTACTCAGAACCTACATTCCTAGTCCTCAAAGAATCCCAGCCCCAAAGGCCCTAAGCCTACATCCAGTACCCATGCCAGCTTCTTCCCTGGCAGAATACTGCTGACAGTGACTAGTGCTTCCAGTGTGCAATTTCCTGGACCCCAAGTGCTTGTGGGGGTATAGGCAGAGCTAGGATATGCAGGCTATGCATGTCCAAGGCCCCCTACAGTATGAAGTGGAAAAGAAGGAGACAGCCCAGGGGCTAAGAGCCAACTCATCCAGTGCCGTCATGTTCCAGCATGAACTCCACAGAATCCCAATTTGACCCAGATTAAGATGCTATATCTGTTACACAGTGAAGGAAACCATCAGCAAAACAAAAAGGCAACCTACTGGATGAGAGAAGATATTAGCAACTGATATATCTGATAAGGGGTTAATATTCAAAAAAATGTAAAGAACTTACACAACTCAACACCCAAAACACCCAAATAATTTGATTAAAAAATGGGTAAAGGAGCTGAATAGACATTTTTCCAAAGAAGACATAAAGATGGCCCACAAACACATGAATGCTCAACATCTCTAATCATCAGAGAAATGCAAATCAAAACCACAATAAAGATATCACATCACACCTGTCAGAATGGCCAGAATTAAAAAGACAAGAAATAATAACTGTTTGGTGAGGATGTAGCGAAAAAGAAACCCTCATTCACTGGTAGGTGCCTTGGTAGGTTGGTAGGAATGTGAATTGGTACAGCCACTGTGGGAAACAGTTCCTCAGAAAATTAAAAATGGAAATACCATAAGATTCAATAATTCAACTACTGGATATATACCCAAAGAAAACGAAAACCTTAATTTGAAAAGATCTATGCACCCCTATGTTTATTGCTGCATTATTTGCAATTGCTAAGATACAGAAGCAACCCAATGTCTATTGACAGATGAATGGATCAAGATGTGGTGTACGTATACACTGGAATATTACTCGGCCATAAAAATGGTTAGATCTTGCTATTTGCAACAACGTGGATGGATCCAGCATCCTAAGTGGGATAAGCCAGAGAAAGTCAAATACTGTATGGTTTCTTCACTCATGTGGAATCTAAAAAAAAAAACAAAACGAGTAAACAAAAAGCAGAATCAGACCTATAACCACAGAGAACAAACTCGTGGTTGTCAGAGGGGAGGAGGTGGGGACCTGGGCAAAATGTGTGAAGGGGAGTGGGAGACACAGGCTCCCAGTTATAGAATGAATTTGTCACGGGAATCAAGGTGCAGCATGGGGAATAGAGACCGTGGCATTGTGATGGTATTGTGTGGTGACAGATGGTCGCCACACTCGTAGTGAACATAGCGTAACATATAGAGTTGTGGAATCACTATGTTGTACACCTGAAAGTAACGTTAACACTG
Source organism: Puma concolor (assembly GCF_028749965.1). Lineage (NCBI taxonomy): Eukaryota > Metazoa > Chordata > Mammalia > Carnivora > Felidae > Puma > Puma concolor. Next base: position 48,684,107 of record NC_141673.1, read on the forward strand.
TGTGTCAACTAGACTCAAAAATTTTTACAAAGGTATATTTATCAAGGCAAAATGATCTGATGTATTTATTTAGCAGTTGCTAGCTTCATTTATAACTTTACAAGTTTTAGACATTTAGAATGTGGGCCTTCATTTTATTCTTTCGTCCGGACCCCACAAATATTAGGGGAGGACCCATCCAGGATATACATCAGAACTGGATTCATACATTTGGCAGTCAGCATAGAGGGGATATTTGAAGCTGAGGGAGAGGCAGTGAAGAGTAAACAGGTGAAGTCCTACATTCAGACCGCCAGCTTTGAAACCCACATCGGCAACTTACTAGCCGTGGAACTTTGAACTCTCTTTCTGTACCTCAGTTTTCTCGTTTGTAAAATAGGATGTTAATAGCCCCTGCTTCATGGGATGGTTTTTGTTTTTGTTTTTAAGAGGGTTTTTTTGTGTTGGTTTTTGTTTTTTTTTTGAGAGAGAGACAGATAGCACAAATGGGGGAGAGAAAGAGAGGGAGAGAGAGAATCCCAAGCAGGCTCCACACTGCCAGCGCAGAACTCCATCTCACAAACCATGGATCATGAGCGGAGCTGAAACCTACAGTCGGACACTTAACCAACTGAGCCAACCAGGTGCCCCCATGGGATGGTTCTGAGGATCAAATGAGTTCATCCATGTAAAGAACTTAGAACAGGCTTGGCATAGAGTAAGCTCTCAATACCAAGGGAGCAGCTAAATTACATGGGGAAGGAAAACAGAGCCAAAAACAGAAGAGTCTCAGGGGAACCTTGGAAAGAGAGTCCAGAGATGCAGCAAGGGAAGAGAGTGTGTCTAAGCACGAACCACAGGGTCTGGCAGCTGGTAAGCACTCAGTAAATGTGGATGGATTTGAAAAATACCCTGGAAAGGAGGCTGAGAAGGAGCACTTAACACACTGAATGCAGCAGAAAAGTCGAATGGGGGAGGGGGGTTACCAAGGATAGTCTATTGAATTCACAGTCAGGAAATACCTTTAAAAGGATGTTTCAGTCCACAGGAAGTGAGATTAAGGAACAAGTGGGTAGATATTTCTCTTTTTCGTTTGGTTTGGTAACTCTAGTGAAAATTCCTCTCTTTAGAAATTAGCATAGACTGGGGTGGCTAGCTGGCTGGCTCATTTGGTTGAACATCCAACTCTCAGTTTCTGCTTAGGTCATGATCTCATGGTTCATGGGTTCAAGCCCCACATCGGGCTCTGTGTTGACAGCATGGAGCCTGCTTGGGATTCTCTCTCTCCCTCTCTCTGTCCCTCCCTACTCTCTCTCTCTCTCTCTCTCAAAATAAATAAATAAACTTGAAAAAAAAATTAGTGTAGACAGTGAAAGAGATCACCTAGTAGCTTGAGGGGCATGCAAGGTTGAAAGAAAGTTCTTTTGTGTTAGAGGAGTCATGCCAATTTGTGGCAGAAAGAAAGAAAGCAGTGGGGAGGAAGAGATTAATGAAGCAAGAATCTTAAAAAAAAAAAAAATGGAGCAAGAATCTAGAAGAAGGACGGGAGGAGAAGAAAGCAAGAGAAAAAGACATAGGGGTCTTCAAAGAATGATGAACTGCTGTTCTTGAAGTTGTGCAGGGGAATTTTAATTTCCAGAAGAGCATAGATACACAGCCAAGTGGTGGGAAGTGTATTACCTTATGTGCTGTGGCCCCCAACTGGCTTACTTACCTTCCCATACTGCACAGCCAGGCTCGGCAAGCTAACACGCAGTCCACAGGCCAGATTTAGCCTCCTGTGGCCTATGAACTAGGAATGGGTTTCCCGGGTTTTTTATTGCGGTAAATCATACACAACGTGAAATTTACCATTTTTACCATTTGTAAGTGTACAATTCAGTGGCATTAAGTACATTCATAAGGCGTTACTGTTGTGATCTTTGGTCATGGACGTCGGCTCATGTTCGGGGCAGGTAGAAGAGGAGAAGGTGCTCTGGACCCAGAGAGAATGACCCAGAATTCCAATCTCAGTTAATTCTGTTTAATTTTTTTTTTTTCAACGTTTATTTATTTTTGGGACAGAGAGAGACAGAGCATGAACGGGGGAGGGGCAGAGAGAGAGGGAGACACAGAATCGGGAACAGGCTCCAGGCTCCGAGCCATCAGCCCAGAGCCTGACGCGGGGCTCGAACTCACGGACCGCGAGAGCGTGACCTGGCTGAAGTCGGACGCTTAACCGACTGCGCCACCCAGGCGCCCCTCAGTTAATTCCGTTTATATGCTGAGTAAGTCACTTCATTCAGAGCTGCTCCCATTTCTTCCAGCCAACGTTACGCTCTTGAAAAAACAAAGTGCTCAAATTAGAATACTCGCTTTATTGTTATTTGTGCGTGCTCTCTATTTTCCCACACAGCCGTTTGGGGTGAGTAATAGTGACATCATCACAAACACACACTCTTTATATGAACTCTGCTACAGGAATGCACATGGTGTTCAGACCCCCGCTTTTTTCCCTATATGATTAATCTCTCTATTATTAGAGATTTCCCGATTTGAGCATACTGGTTCTATCAAGAGAATAACATTTTTCTCCCATGGTCACCTCTCCCATAAATAGGAAAAATTTCCAGTCTTCTCCATGTGAGAGAAATTGGGATAGAGAAATGAAACTAATTTAAAATATGATGAAGTGAAAAACACTTCCTAAAAGCTGACAAGATGGTTCTTGAAGTCAGAACGGATGAAACAAGACACAGAAAGTCAGTAACTAGTACCAAGGGAAGGTTGATAGGGAAAGTAAAAGGTATCACAGAGAAAAGCACGTTCTTGCAGAGGGAAGGAGGCGGTTTTATTCTTGAGGTCCATACCCATAGACTTTCACTTGGGCCCTCACATTTTGTAGGCAAAGAACAGTCCGTGGAACCACGTGTGCCCCGGCCAACATCGGACATCTGAGAAATAATTAACTACTCAGCCTTCATTTTCAGCCTACAATTAGACAATTGTGGGTGCAATTATTTGTGGGTGCAATTTGGTAACAACAGGTAATTGTTGCTAATCAACTAGCTGCATTGTGAAAGGGAGATATAAGTGGGGCCCCCTTTCAATAAGTTCGTGTTTAAAATCTAAGCAAGCGTGTAACTTGTGTAGTGGAAAGACACCCGTGGGGTTTTTTTTTAATTACATTTTTTAAAAAACGTTTATTTATTTTGAGGGAAAGAGAGCATATGCAGGGTTCCGGAGCAGAGAGAGAGTGGGAGAGAGAATCCCCAGCAGGCTCCGCCCTGTCAGCACAGAGCCCAACATGGGGCTCGATCTCACAATAGAGATCATGACCTGAGCCCAAATCAAGAGTTGGGCACTTAACCAACGAAACCACCCAGGCGTCCCTAAGTCACATTTTTCTACTTTAACAAGTGCTTTCCCCAGCCCATTTGTGGGCCTCCCCACAGCATCATTGGCATAGTACAATCATAATTAAAGGTCAGGTAAGAACTGCCACATCACATGGATCCTCCCAGGCCATGTAAGTACTCTGCAGCCAACATGCAAATGGCACAAATAAAAGACTCAAACATTGAAGGATGCAACTTACTGCATCAAGCTAGAAATATGAAGAAATCAACCAAAGGGCATCCAGTACCGTGCCTGACACGTGTAAGGTGCACAGTGAGTGTTTCCTGAATTGAGGCTGTGTTCAACATCCTCTCCCTTGGGGCTCCCCACAGCATTTAGAACTTGCCCGGGCTTTAGCCCTTGGTGCTTTGTGCTTGTCTGTCTTCCTCAGCGTCGTGTGAGCTCTTGTGGGAAAAGGCCCACGCCATTCTCATCTCTCAATCTCCCCAGCATATTTCTGTCTCTGGTGGCAGAAAGCAAACTCCCCTTAGCTTAAGTCCAACAAAACCAAACCAAATGAGTGGCCAAAATGAGTGTGCAGACTCCAGAGTCACGCCGCCTGGACCTGATGCTGGGATCCACCATTTTTAGCTTTGGGACAGTGGCTAAACTGTCAGCAAACAGTAGGGCTCTGGGCAGGGTTGTTTCTTTCTGCCATGTCATGAGCCAGCCTCTTTCACCGAGCTGGCCTCCTCCCCTCTGCCGAAGGGGGGCGTCCTCCACATGCGAGGCGGTGTTTGCTTCTGGCTCTTCAGTCAGACTGTAGAGGCCGGAGTCGGGCCTACCGCTCACCTAGAAAGATGACTTGACTGCTTTGCGTCTCAGTTTGTATATCCGTAAATGGGGGAAATAGCAACCGTACGTACCTTATTAAGTTATTGTAAAGATTGAATGAGATAATATACATGACAATCTTACAACAGGGCCTGGCATGTAGAATGTGCTCAGTAAATGTAAACTGTTTTGGTCGTGGTCTGGTCTCTAATGGAGGAGACAGGGAGATAGATATGACTACAGACAATTCTAGGCTTATTACACATCCGAACTTAGTGACCCTAAAGAAAGGGAGAACACTTATACCTCAGCATTTATATAAACAACTTGGGAGGAGGGGCTCTGACGCACCAAGCCTTCTTGAGAGTTTACTGGATAGCAGGTACCATAGTAGGTGTTTCCTTTTTTTTTTTTTTTTTTTTTTTTTAATGTTTATTTATTTTTGAGACGAGGGAGACAGAGTGGTAGTGGGGGAGGGACAGAGAGAGGGAGACACAGAATCTGAAACAGCCTCCAGGCTCTGAGCCGTCAGCCCAGAGCCTGATGCGGGGCTTGAACCCACAAACCGTGAGATCATGACCTGGGCCGAAGTCGGACGCTTAACCGACTGAGCCACCCAGGTGCCCCCCATAGTAGGTATTTCCATGCATTATCTCAATTAATTTTCACCGTGATATGGATGCCATTTTCTTTTTTTTTTTTTTTTTTTCCAACGTTTATTTATTTTTGGGACAGAGAGAGACAGAGCATGAACGGGGGAGGGGCAGAGAGAGAGAGGGAGACACAGAATCGGAAACAGGCTCCAGGCTCTGAGCCATCAGCCCAGAGCCCGACGCGGGGCTCGAACTCACGGACCACGAGATCGTGACCTGGCTGAAGTCGGACGCTTAACCGACTGTGCCACCCAGGCGCCCCTGGATGCCATTTTCATCCTTTACGGAGGAGTGAACCAAGGCTCACAGAAGTTTAGTAGAGAGGATGCAGAGATTGGCAACCTTTTTCTGTAAAGAACTAGAGAGTAAATATTTTAGGCTCGGCGGGCCGGATGGTCTCCATCACAGCTACTCTATGTTGTAGCGTGAAAGCGGCAGCAAACAATAGGTAAACAAACGAACGCGGTTGTATTCAGATAGAACTTTTCATCAAAATGAATTTTGTAATTTTCATGTGGCAGCAGAGATTCTTCTGCTTTTGATTTTTTCCCCCAATCATTTAAAAATATAAAAACCATTCTGAGCTCAAGGGCTGTACAAAAATAGGCAGCAGCCTGGATCTGGCACTTGGGCTGTTTGCTAACAGTTTAGTCACTGTCCCAAAGCTAAAAATGGTGGATCCCGGCATCAGATCCAGGCAGGGTGACTCTGGAGTCTGCTCTTAACCACATCAGTCTCTCATTTTGTAAAAATGTATTCTTGTTGAAGCACTGAGTCAATAAGACTGGAAGGAAACATTTAAGACTTTGAAATAAGCAAAAGAGACTACTGGATACGCTCTCAGTGGAATGCCAGAGCCTCCAAGGATGTGGCTAGGCCATTTCACAACTCTGTCTGCTGGTAGCATACTGACAGCATCGGGAATAATTTGTGACTGTGGACGTGCAACCCAATCCCTCTTCCCACTGTGAAAAAGCCAGTTTCGTATCCACTTCTAAATTCATTTCTCATCTATAAACATGCCTGTTCTTTGGGTTCTCCTTTGACCTGGTTGTAACATCTGCCTGGTTCCTTCAGGAAATAAGGAGTTAAAATAGAATCTTTAACACATTTATTTGCTATCTGAAAGAGGGTCAAGATTTTACCTTTTTTGAAAATGCTCTAGCAGCGTTGGAGGTCTTGCACGAGGTGCCCGATAGACTCACGGGACAGCAAGGTAAAGCTCCACCAACAGAAACGATGCCTCTCATGCGCAGTGTAAGTCCTGGTGTACCTTTTCTTGACATCTGGAGGTAAATTTCACATGGCAATAAAACTCTGAGTACTTCCTGTTTTTCTAATTTTAATTTTATCTCTACTGATTTTGTGCTTTAATTTTCTTTAATGTTTTATTTATTTTTGAGAGAGAGAGACAGACAGACAATGTAGGAGTGGAGGAGGAAGAGAGAGACAGAGGGAGACACAGAATCCCAAGCAGGCTCCAGGCTCTGAGCTGTCAGCACAGAGCCGAACGCAGGGCTCGAACTCACAGACCGTGAGATAATGACCTGAACTAAAGCTGGACGTTTAACTGACTGAGCCACCCAGATGCCCCACTAATTTTGTGTTTTGATTTTTTTACAGCCAATAAGATTTTCCCCAGAGGTGATAGCATGACTGGGGGTTTGGTTTATAGTCAAACTATTTAGGGATTTTGTAGAGGTATTATTGGATTCTAGAGATCTATTCTCTGTTAGGTGATTTGCTCGTCTTTTTTTTATGTTTGTCTATTTTACTATTTTCTGCTAAATCAGAGGTCAGAGAGAAAGAGAGAGATTTGAAGATGCTAGGCTGCTGGTTTTGAAGGTAAGGCAAGGGGCCACAAGTCACAGAAATGCAGGTGGCCTCTAGAAACTGGAAAAGGCAAAGAAATACAACCTCTCCTAGAGCTTCTAAAAGGAATGCAGCCTCTTGATTTTTGCTCATAAGATCCTTCTTCAGACTTCTGAACTTTAGAACCATAAGAGCATAAATTCGTGTTATTTTAAGCCATTGAACTTGTGATCATTTGTCACAGCAACAACAGGAAGCTGATACAGATTCTTTAAGAATACGTCCTTCTTTCTCAGGGTATAAGGGGAAATCTACTACAGCTGAGGCCTGCAATGTCATTTTCAAGAACGATGCTCATTTATTCAGGTATTGCAAGAATTTTTAAGGAATTGAGAGTGACTCTATGGAGCCAATTATTACAAAGTCCTGCTCGGAAAACTGTTCCAAGTCCTTGGCTTCCAGGTACCAGGCTGACAGATAAGAGTTTGTCCAAATTTATAGGTACTATGGGTAAAATCTGGTGGAGAGAATTTTTTGTGCTTGGAAAGTAACAAATACGAGCTTTTATTTGTTTGTTTGATTGTTTTTACAAACATAAACTTTTAAAGTCCAAAGTTTCCTTGTAAAAATTTCTAGGAAAGTAGCCGTAACATGGCATATATGGGAAGTTAACACTCTTGCTGCATCTATGAAAATAATCAGGCCAAACCTAAAGAGACTAGTCTTATTTTGTGGCCAAGAATAACCTATCTTTGAGATTATTTATTATCAAAAAGGAGAGATAATAAGGAAAAATTTAAGACTTTGAAAAAAGCAAAAGAGACTACTTGATATTCTTTCAACAAAATTCTGGAGCCACCAAAACTCTCTGACTCTATAGGGATGTGCTATGTTTTGACTAAGCAATTTTTCAACTCTGTAAGTTATAGAAAATTGAGAGCAATACTGGGGCACCTGGGTGGCTCAGTCAGTTAAGTGTCTGACTTCTGCTCACCAGTCAACGGTGATCTCACCGTTCATGAGTTCAAGCCCCGCGTCAGGCTCTGTGCTGACAGCTCAGAGCCTGGAGACTGCTTTGGATTCTGTGTCTCCCTCTCTCTCTGCTCTCCCCTGCTTGCACTGTGTCTCTCTCTCTCAAAAATAAGTAAACATTAAAAAAAATTAAAAAGGAAAATTGAGAGTAATAGAAATAATTTTAATCGATAAACATGCAAAGAGATTCTCACCAGCGGTGGAATGACAAACGCCAGGTCTGCATCTGTTTTCAAGTCCATTTCAATATTCCTGATCTAGAAATAGGTCTGCTTTTTAGATTCTTCTTTGAATCACTTGAACATTCCTTTGGTCAACTATGAGTTAAATAGAATGTTTGAGGGACACCTGGGTGTCCCCGTTGGTTGAGCATCTGACTCTTCATTTTGGCTCAGGTCATCATCTCAATCTTGATCAGGTCATGTGATCGAGCCCTGTGTTTGGCTCCAAGCTGAGCATGGAGACTGCTTAAGACTCTCTCCCTCTGCTCCTCTCTCTGGCTAGCTCTCTCTCTCTCTCTCTCTGTTAAATAAAAAAAAAAAAAAAAAAAAAAAAAAATAGAATCTTTACTATATATTCATTCTATCTTTGAAAGTCATAATTTTATCTTTTTTGAAAATTATCCTTTTCTAAGATTTATTTATAATATTCTAATATTATAAATATTCTTTTTTAAATTTTTATTTATTTTTTTAATTTACATCCAAGTTATTAGCATATAGTGCAACAATGATTTCAGGAGTAGATTCGTTAATGCCCCTTACCCATTTAGCCCATCCCCCCTCCACAACCACATCTGACAACCGCATCTCCACAACCCCTCCAGCAACCCTCAGTTTGTTCTCCGTATTTATGAGTCTCTTCTGTTTTGTCCCCCTCCCTGTTTTTATATTATTTTTGTTTCCCTTCCCTTATGTTCATCTGTTTTGTCTCTTAAAGTCCTCATATGAGTGAAGTCATATGATTTTTGTCTTTCTCTGACTAATTTCACTTAGCATAATACCCTCCAGTTCCATCCACATGATTGCAAATGCAAGAGTTCATTCTTTTTGATTGCCAAGTAATACTCCATTGTATATATATACCACATCTTCTTTATCCATTCATCTGTCGATGAACATTTGGGCTCTTTCCAACTTTGGCTATTGTCGATAGTGCTGCTATAAATATGGGGGTGCATGTGTCCCTTCAAAACAGCATACCTGTTTCCCTTGGATAAATACCTGGTAGTGCAATTGATGAGTCAGAGGGTAGTTCTATTTTTAATTTCTTGAGGAACCTCCATACTGTTTTCCAGAGTGGCTGCACCAGTTTGCATTCGTACCAGCAGTGCAAGAAGAGATCCTCTTTCTCCGCATCCTTGCTAACATCTGTTGTTGCCTGAGTTGTCAATGTTAGTCATTCTGACAGGTGTAAGGTGGTATCTCATTGTGGTTTTGATTTGTATTTCCCTGATGATGTGTGATGTTGAGCATTTTTTCATGTGTCAGTTGGCCATCTGGATGTCTTCTTTGGAGAAGTGTCTATTCATGTCTTTTGCCCATTTCTTCACTGGATTATTTGTTTTCTGAGTGTTGAGTTTGATAAGTTCTTTATAGATTTTGGATACTAACCCTTTTTCTGATATGTCATTTGCAAATATCTTCTCCCCTTCCGTCGGTTGCCTTTTAGTTTTACTGATTGTTTCCTTAGAATATTATGAATATTCTTATACTTGTTCCTTTAGGGAAGCTCATTATTTTGGGCAGTCCATTTTATGACCAGATCACTCTAATTGTTAAAAACATACTTGATCTATTAACTCAAAATTAGCATTCCTATAATTTCACTTGTTAGTTCCACTTTTTTGCCACAAGACCTAAGTAAGATAATCCTAAAGATCTGTCTTTTTAGAGTATTTAATGACAGTGTCCATCTGGGTTCTAAGGCCCATTTCTCTGTCCCAGACTTCCTCACTCCCCTGTCCTTTCTTTCCTGACCAAGTCGCTTAATTTCTTTGCTTCTTTCTGGTTGCCATCCCTCTTGTCATTCAAAAAGTGATTTTGCTGCCAAAAAGACAGCAGAATTAGGAAAAGGCTTTCTATACCACCCTACCTCCAACAATATATGTATATGCACACACTCACTCACATACTCTTAAAAGAGTTCTAGCCACCAGGGGTGCCTGGGTGGCTCAGTCAGTTAAGGGTCCTACTTCAGCTCAGGTCATGATCTCACAGTTCATGGGTTCAAGCCTCACATCGGGTTCTGTGCTGACAGCTCAGAGTCTGGAGCCTGCTTCAGATTCTGTCTCTGTCTCTCTCTGTCCCTCCCCCACTCATGTATACTCTCTCTCTCTCTCTCTCTTAAATATAAATAAACATTAAAAAGAGAGAGAGAGAGAGTTCTAGCCACTACAGGGACAATGATAAAACAGCAGAATTCAGGATCTATTAGAAACATAAGTCTTGTGTCCTACTCAGTCCTACCATTTCTGGCCCATTGCACACGCTCCCAGTTTTCCTAGTTCTTGTCCTTCCAATCAGCCAATTAGTCCCTACCCGGTGTGCAGATCTGCCTCCATATACAAAGCACCCCAAGAGAAGAGGTTCAGATTTTTTAGCCCCTACCCCCAAATGCATTCTATCCTGAAGAGTCACTTCCCTGGGCTTACCTAGAATTTTCTGATTCTTTCTCTGGCCCACAGCAATGGTTTTCAAAGTATGGTCCCTGGACCAGCAGCATTGGCATCACCTGGAAGCTTTTTTCGAAATGCAAGTTCTCAAGCCCACCCCCAACCTACTGAATCAGAAACTCGGGGGAATGAACCCCAGCAATCTGTGTGTTAACAATCCTTCCAAGTATTTTTTTTTTTAATTTTTTAACGTTTATTTATTTTTGAGAGAGCATGAGCTGGGTAGGGGCAGGGAGAAAGGGAGGCACAGAACCCGAAGCAGGCTCCAGGCTCTGAGCTGTCAGCACAGAGCCCTACGTGGGGCTCGAACTCACAGACCATGAGATCATGACCTGAACTGAAGTTGGACGTTTAACTGACTGAGCCACCCAGGTGCCCCCAAACCCTCCAGGTAATTCTAATCCAGGTTCAAGTATGAGAACCACCAGCCTACAGCGTCTTCACCAGAAGGCAGAGGTCCGATTCTACTCCATGGTACGCTCCTGGGCTGACGTCTTGGGACTCTGGCCACACTGTAATCATGTGGCCACTTGTCAGAAGCCACACTGTGAAGCCTGTCCATCCCTCCTCTGATTGTCCAGGCCAGCTTTTCCACTTTTTCTGTTTATAAGCTGTGTCCTGCCTGGACCGCCCACCAGGTTCCTCTTTCTGGTCTGAGGATGATCTCACCTTTGGCACAGAGAGCAGAGATGATGCACACACCCTGAGCAGAAGGAAGTGGTTCCTGAACCATTGCTCCAGCTCTGCACATCCCGAAAGACATCCTCTCCCGACTATAGCCCTTGTGATAGTGTGATATAATAAGAAATATATATTTGGTCTTCCTCCCTAGTTCCTGGCACAGAACTCCTAAAACCCTTGTAATTTCCTAAGTGATAAGAGGTGAAAAGGAACATCTTTTGTCATAATACTAAGTTTTTGTCCCCAGTTCCTGAAATAGCTCTAGAGTGTGAAGTGTGAAAGGAGCATCTTTTGTTATTCATAACAAGCTCCTTCCAACAACCACAGATGAAATTGCGTTGATGAGGCAAATTTAAAATTTTTTAGTGTTTATTTATTTTTTGAGAGAGAGAGACACACACACAGAGTGCAAGTGGAGGAGGGTCAGAGAGATAGGGAGACACAGAATCTGAGGCGGGCTCCAGGCTCTGAGCTGTCAGCACAGAGCCCAACACGGGGCTCGAACCCACAGACCGTGAGATCATGACCGGAACTGAAATCGGACGCTCAACTGACTGAACCACCCAGGCGCCCCTTTTTAAAAAAATTTTTTTTTAATGTTTATTTATTTTTTGAGAGGGAGATAAGGCAACTTTAGAAAAGGATGAGGGGTGGCTGCTGGTCTCCAGAGGCACCAACTATGTGATTAGAGGGTTGGAACTTTCAGTTCTACCTTTCCACCCTCACCTCTAATGAGGGGAGAAGGCTTACAGATTCTGGCCAATGATTTAATCAATCGTGGCTGCCTAACAAAACCTCCAAAAAATCCTAACCAAAGGGGTTCAGAGGGGTCAGGGAACACATGCACATGTTGGGAGGGTGGCGTACCTGGAGAGAGTCTGGAAGCTCCGTGTCCCTTCCTACACACCTTGCCCTGTGTATCTCTTCCCTCTGGCTGTATCTCTTCCTGTATATCTTCCCTCTGGCTGTATCTCTCCTGTGTATCTCTTCCCTCTGGCTGTTCCTAAGTTGTATCCTTTACAATAAACTGGTGAATGTAAATGCTTCCCTGAGTTCTGTGAGCCATTCTGGCAAAGTAGCGAACTTGAGGAGAGTCCTAAGAACCTCTGATTTGTAGCCAAGTAGGACAGAGTTGTGGGTAACCACTACTGGGGACCCACTACTTGGGACTGGCATCTGAAGGGAGGACAGTCTTGTGGGACTGAGCCCTTAACCTGTGCGGTCTGACAATATCACCAGGCAGATTGTGGCAGAATTGAATTGCATTATAGGATACTCAGTTGGTGTCAGCAGAGAATTGGAGAATGGATTGGTGTGAACCCCCCACAATTTGGTGTTATAAGTATGGTGAGTAGAGAGAGAAAGGGAGTTTATTCCTCCTTTCCTCCCTCAACCCTACAGAATAGGGGCAGTCGTCCAGAACTGTCCTTCTAGACTCACTGAAAAAATAGTAGTACTTTCTTATTATGCATTTCTGTGTTTTCTGGTTTCCATACAATACGCATAGATTTTGTTTCTGTCAGGGAGGGAGAAACTGTTTTTATTTAAAACAAGAAAACAAAAAATGTTAGGAGACAATGACCCCAGTTTTGAAAGAAAAAATAAAGGGGCCCGCGCATGCATGTGTGTGTGTGTGTGTGTGTGTGTGTGTGTGTGTGTGTAAGACACTGGCATGGTGGTCATTGCCAGTGATAGGATTGTAGCTGATTTTAATGGTTTACTTGCCTTCTCATCATTTTCTAAGTTTTTATAAAAGTGACAAAAGCCAGATACATCACGCATAACATCCTCGTATTCCCTATTAGATCTCGTATTACCTCAATGATCCATCAAATTGTAAGGAAATCATGAGTTTCTCACTGTGTTTCAATCAAGTGGACTTGTCTGGAGTCCAGAAGCACATTAAATAATCTTGAAAACACTCATCAGAGCCACAAAATGAACGCCTGAAGAGCTAAGGGTCTGGACCCAAATCCAGGCCGTGCAGCTGTATTCCAGGCCACTGAACAGTACCGCACCCGCGAGTGGTACTGAGTACACGAACAAAGCACTCAGCAGTGTCTGTTTCTCAGAAGCTGTCCTCTATTACACTGTACAACCAGGCGGGAGTCTGCTCCTGAGGGATATTCTGCATACATCTACATACAAAAGCACTAGAAACAGGTGCTTACCACCCAGCTGTGTACCTCTCAGGGGTTCTGTTTTCTCCTCTGTCAAACGAAGCTGGTAATTGCCAGGCAGGGTTGCTCAGGGCGTTAAATGGGACAGAGCACAGAAAATGCCTGGATGCTTGGCAAACAGCTATTGTTATTCTTATTGCTGCTGAATTGAATTTAAAGACAAATGACTATCCTATAATGTTTTCTGAAATCTAATTTAAATCAACAAACATTGTCTGAGCCCCTATTTTATACCAGGCACTGCACTAGGTGGGGACTTTTAGGATTAGGAAGGGAGGTACAAATCTGTTACCATGCTCTTAGAAATCATCATCTATAGCTTTACAAAGTAGTCGTGGTTTCCTTGGCAACATCAGCCTGGGGATAAAAATAAAAAGAGTCAAAGGTACAGTCCTTGAGTTGTATTTCCTTTTTTTTTTTTTTTTTTAATGTTTATTCATCTATTTTGGAGAGAGAGAGAATGTGCATATGTGCACACACAAGTGGGAGAGGGGCACACGGAAAGGGAGGGAGGGGGCGAGGGGGGGAGAGAGAGACAGAGAGAGAATACCAAGCAGGCTCTGAGCTGTCAGCTTGGAGCCTGATGTGAGGCTCCGTCTCATAAACTGTGAGATCATGACCTGAGCCAAAATCAAGAGCCAGACAGAGCCACCCAAGCTCCCCGAGCTCCCCGAGCTGCATTCTGAGACGCTGCTCCACCTTTGTGATTACAGATATCCCAGCTCTTCTCAAACTCCTCCTAAACTCTGTGTGTCACCCCTGCTGCCCAGTGCATCTCCTCAGCCTGGCATGAGGCTCCACTCTTCTGCTGGCAAAAGCAGAACTCCTGACACCAGGTGGAATCTCCATTTCTCCTTCCTTGGTCTAGTTGCTTTCTAGACCCTTTTATGGCCCCTTTCATCCTTCTGCTGTGGCTGGATCCAGACAAGCATGGGAGACTCCCCAGTTCCCACATGAATGCCTCACCAAAGTAAAGAAAATTAGACTTCCTCCATGAGAAAGAGCCCAGATAGAATGTCTGTTCTCTTCCAACAGCTTAGAGAGATGCCAAAGAAATGATTTTGTTTTCATCTCAACGGTCCCTGATGAAGTGAACATGGTGAGCAATACAGTCCCTTCTTTGCTCCGGCCTGATAACAGGGCTCCGTCTACTTGACTTCATTCCCCTTCGAGGCTTCCTTGGTCCTTCCATTGATCTTCTGGAGAGAATTCTCTACCAAACCTCTAGGTGTTTCTCAATGTATCTGACTCCTGAGTCCTTAGGCTCTTGAGTTGGAACCCTGCTACACAGTAGCTGAAATATAGGCAGAGCATAATCCATCCTATTTTTAATTACATCTCTGATTAAACTCTAAACCCTTTAGCTATACCCCAAGTAATGTGATTTCAAGACCTTTCACATCCTCGTCACCCTTTCAGGACACTTTATAGTGTGTCAACTGTTAAAGAAAACATTATTTTGACACTTGTTAAATGGCAAACTTTATTCAAAACCATTATGATAGAGATATTGTAAGAAGCAAGAGATTCAGTTCAATTCCAGATACCACAGAGACAGGTGGGGATTTATAGCCAATGAGCAGAGTGAAGGGTCAGTGGACGGAAAATTGCTAACAGGATACATCAAGGGTAGGAGGATTTCCACTAAAATGACTTAGCAGGATTCTTGCTATCCCTGGTCTGGGTAGACCAAAGACAGGACTGGGGCCAAGGTCCAGGCCTAGTCCAAAAGGCTCAGAGAAGGCTCACTAACTTTTGGTCAAGGAGAGATTCTTTACCACATTGTTGCCTGTTTTAAAACATGGCTCTTGGAACTGAACAATGTAACACAGACAGGATCTGACCAATGCAGGGTCTAAAAGGATTATGTCCTTTCTCAAGTGGATGTTAAATTTCTGTCTCGTCCACTGTGTGGATGATATTGATATTAGATTGCTGTGTAGCTACAGAATTCCATTCTGTGGCTGGCTCAGAATTAAGATCACAGGCAAGGAAAATGTCAGGTGTTTACTCACAAGAACTCTTCTGTTTCCAATCTATCCATCATCTTACTACCCAAATTATATTCTTCAAATACAGACCTGAGCAACCTCCAATTGTCTTTTGGGTGAAATCCATTCACCTTAGCACAGCACATAAGCCCAACACAATGAGGTCGATTAGTTGAGTGAATTCCCCCAAAATTGAGAAACTTGGGTCTAATCCAAACCATCTGCCCTGAAGCAGAGCTCTAGAGAGGTGTATTAGGATTCTCCAGAGAAACAGGGCCAGGAGTATATATAGAGATACATGGAGAAGATTTATTATAAGTACTGGTTCATGAGGTGATGGAGACCAGCAGTTTCATCATCTGCTGCCTGCAAGCTGGAGAACCAGGAGAGTTGGTGGTATAATTCAGTCTAAGTCCAAAGCCCTGAGAATTGGAGAGTTAATGGTATAAATTCCAATCAGAGTCCAAAAGCCAAGAACCAGGAGCACCCATGTCCAAGGGCAGAAGATGAATGTCTCAGTTCATGCAGAGAAAGCCAACTCATCCTTTCTCCACTTTTTTGTTCTATTTGGGGCCCTTCGTGGATTGAATAATGGCCATATTGGGGAGACCAATCTGCTTTACTAGCTTCACCTCTTCAAGTGCTAATCTCTTCTGAAAACACCCTCACAGACACACCTAAAAACAGTGTTTAACCAGCTATGCATCCCTTATACAGTCCAAACAAATTGACGATAAAATTGACCATCACAGGAGGGCTGGGCCCTGAGGTGGTTTGAGGGAGGGTGGGCTCCTATCCAAGACCCCAGAGAAACCAGAGCACAGATGCTGAAAGCCATGTCATGGAGGGATGCTGAGACCAAAACCAGAAAGTCAGTCCTGAGATGATCAGGCTGGCTGGGCAAAGAGGAGAAGCTAAAACATTAACTCTCGGTGAAGGATGGTTCAAGGAATGGGGCTGGGGGAAGCAAAAGAGTATCCCTCAAGGCAGGTAGAGGGTAGGTGAGAGGTTCTGGAGATGGAGTTTAGCTCCTACAATGGATCCCCCTTATTATGGAAGCATGAGTCTGTGTGCACAAGACAGGTGTAATCACAGGTGCTGTAATAGTTTTGACAGAATGAGAAATTTTGAGTTTTTGAGACTCTAAAGCTGGTGATTAGACTTAGAACAGGGAGAACAAGGTTTTATCTCATGTGTCAACTCTGACAGGTCACTGGCTAGGTGAGTCCTGAGTCGAGGATTCTGAAGATACATTTTTTATAGGACAAAGAATAAGAAATAAGGAACAGAAAAATAGAAAATAAAGAACAAAAATAGAAGTTTAAAGCCCAGAGTTGCCTTAGCATTCAGGGATTGGCTGACCAGATATAGAGTAGCCCCCCCTTATCCATGGGGGATACATTCCAAGACACCCAGTGGATGCTTGAAACTGTGGATAGTACCTGTGAGAACCACTGACCCAACCAAAGAAGGGAGGCAGAGACTCAGAGCACAGGGAAGCAAGGCTTTAATCAATGTTCTTGTAAGAGCAGGTGTCTGATGACACACTAGGGGCAGTTACAGCAGACAATTTATCTCCTAATGTGAAGTCCCTCTCCTGGCTGAGTACGACAGAGGTTACAACCTTACCTGGAAGTCGCCTGTGCCCATGTAAGGCAAAAAGTAGTCTGATTGGAACAAATGTACATTTCCTGAGTTGATGCAGAGACTTTTAGTCCCTGCTTTGTTCATTGGCACATGCTCATTGCAAAGCCAGCAAAGATAAGCCTGAGAAATGGAGAGGGGACGAACCAGAAAGTGAAGTGTCTAAGGGCTTGGGACTCCATTATTGGTGGGGGGAGGGGTCATACATATTTCCAATAGGTTGTAGACCTACTGTTAACTAGACAACACAGCTTTTATTTGGTATTTCTGAAAATGATTCATCTCTCTGACTTCTCACGGTACCAGACCTTATATATACCTTTTTTCCTTTACGTACATACCTATGATAAAGTTTAATTCACAAGTTAGGCACAGTGAGATATTAACAACAATAAGAAATAACAAAATAGAACAATTATAACAACACACTGTAATAAACGTTATGTTATGTGGTCTCTCTCTCTCTCAAAATATCTAATTGTACTGTACTCACCCTTCTTGTGATGATGGGAAGTGATATAATGCCCACATGATGAGATGAAGCAAGGCGAATGACTTAGGCTTTGTGACATAGCATTAGGCTACACCTGACCTTCTGACCTTAAGTCAGAAGGAGGATCTACTATTTCAGGACGGAGAATGACTGTGGTCACTGAAACCAAACCGTGGAGAGCAAAACCATGGGTAAGGGGGCACTTCTGTACTGTGTTTCTGGTCAAGCAGAACATTTACAGGGACACAGAAGTTTTCCCAGTCTCAGTTTGCTGCTGTGACACCTGGGCTGGAGAAGCTCCCGCTTGGGCCTAGTATTATATTTCAACAGACACCAGTGCCTTTATCCCCTGTTGCACATGGCTGTGCAGGGAGCCTGGCCCGCAGATCTGTGGCATCACGGAGAGGAGAACTGAGCAATCTAATGGTGCTCCCGTGCGCTCCCAGGCCCTACAGCTGGTGCGGCATCTGACGTCAAGTATGGCTGTGTTTCTTTTACACTTTTTAAATATCCTGTGGTTGCCTGTGAGTTTGCCCCATGGCGCACAGCCTGAGAACCACGGCCTTGAGAGCCACTCCATCCCCTTTATGCTGACAGCTCTGTTTTCTCTTTAAAAAAATTATTTTCCTGTTTTCTTATTTGAACTTACTGGCCAGAGTCACTCAATTAATGGAGTACACTTGGTGAAAGAGAAAAAAAAAAAAGGTAATATTTTGGCTATTAGAAGAAAATGGTGAAAAGTGGGGGGAAAAAATGAACCCAGGCAGTCTTAGACCAGGATCTTACTAAATCATCCAACACATGTCAAAGTGTGTCCTAAAAGGCATTTTTTTCCTTTTGAATTATGGCCAACTTCTGTTGTTTGGTTTTGATTGACAGCTGGGATAGACTGGAACAGTGCGGGGAATGGGTGAAACCACACTCCCAGGGCAAAACGTAGGGTTTTTTGTTTTTGTGTTTTTAAAACTTTAAAAACCAGGGACGACAGAGAAAGACAATGAGAAGAAGGAAAAATTGTCGCTCCCCTCACACACGTAGCTCTTTTTTAATTACTCATTTGGCAAATATCTATATTCCTTTGCCTAGAGGCAGTGATGTTTGCATCCAATGCTTTCGTGCAGGATGTTGAAGAAACAATGGCTGGTGAGAGCCCTAGCTAAAAAGGATGAAAGAATCTTTGGGCTTGCGGGAGTGCCTTCCTGTGGCCCCATTCTGCTTCAGCCTGAGTTAAGTGGCCTTGTCCAGGCCTGCTCAAGTCTTTCTTTTGTTCCACTTTAAGCATCTTTATAACCCAGTCTCTGGGTCCTTTAGACCAGAAGAAGGTGAAAGCTAAGCCTCACAGCGGGACAGGATTGCTCAGATGGTGCAGAGCTATTAAATCCTCAGCCATTCGGAAGTGCGGACTGTTGTTTTTAACACAGGAGGAACCTAATTATCCAAGTGAATGGGGCCCTCATGGGTGGTTCCTTAAAACTCTGTGAGTCATACAACCAAAAATTGAAAAAACAGATCCTGAGACCCATGAGTAATAGAGCACTATTTCAGAATCAGGAGTGCATTTTTGCTTTTGTTTCCAGATTCCTGAATATAAGTTTCATTACATAGAAATCTGAGCTGGTGGCAAAAAGAGCAAAAATGAATGTGTTGAGCCCCTTGGTTCATAGTCAGCATTTTCTTGTAGAACAAGGAGCAGTGGTAAGAATTCGTTCTCATCCACAAGGCAGCTGCGCTGACACTTTAAGCAGCTGGCTGTAATGTCAGCAAGCGACTTGACGTTGATCATTTCACAAGCGAAGTTAAACGCTCCAGACTTGCACAGAAGCGCTGGCAATAAAGGGAGTGCTCCCGAAGACAGCCAGTGAGAAGAGCCAGCCCCTCAGTCAAAGGAGGAGAAAGCTTCTCTTTGTAGACTAAAACAGAAAAAAGGCAAGGCATCGTATTTTCAATTACTAATCAGCTATTTCATCCTGCAGCCAAAGCACTTATCTGTTGACTGAACGTATCCCTATAATGGTTTGGTTTAATGATGTTTGGAATGTTAAAAGGCTACGATATGAAACATCCCACTCATTTGCACCATCATTAAGAAAATGAATTAGAACAGTGGCATTTCAGAGTCGAATGTGGTGCTGTTACACCAAAATAGGAGCATCCGTTGAACATTTCCCCAGAGCCCAGGCAGGCCCTGGATTTGGGGAACCAGGAAAGGCTAAGTACGTGGGATTACTAAAGGTATGGAAATCAAAACATCTGCCCCAAACTGTCTCCTTTTACTTCAGGAGCTGTCAATTTCCAAAGCTGAACTGGGGAGTAAACATTTTCAAAATGTTTGGAAGAGGAATTGCTTGCCCTTAACCACATCGTGAAACAAGCCCAGCAACGAGGCGCTTGGAGGGACCACATTTAGAGAAAGTAGGGAGGTGGACCTGAGGCTTCCAAAGGAGTCTAGTGTAGGCTTGCATACGAACGTTAATTTAGGAACAGGGAAAATGGAAACAATATAGGTTCCGTGGCTCTGAATTCCACCAAAGAAAAGCGACAAGAAAGGAATGTATGGTACGATTATTATCTAAACTGTATAGAATTCTGAGAGTTTATGGAGGAAGCCAGGAACCACAGGTGTTTCCATGGGGTCAAATGGACAGTGACACTGAGTGGCTCCCAGATACAGTTCAGGGGAGAAAGGAATGAGTGGAGACCTCAGGTTTGGGATCTCAGGTGCAGATTCTGTTAACAACAGCAATAACAGCAACACACAAATTCTTTCTTCCCATGTGGCCACTGGACTTGCTCTTACTTTTACCCTAAATATGCCCATTGTCACAGGGCTGGCTATTTCTAGTCATCCACCCTCTATGAGCTTGCCCCAACCACTGGTTACTCTCCACTATATCACTCTGCTTTAATGCATTCATGGCTTTTACCACCACCTGAATTTATCTCATCATTTAAGTATTTGTTAATGGTTTCTCTCCAGTGGTGGAAAATGTTTAACAACTGCCAGTGGGGGAAGGGAAATGATAGTAAATACATGTAACACACAACTTCCAAATAATAAGCAAATATGCAAGACTTTTTATTATAAATTCCATAGAGTCAATCGGTTTTCACAGAATGCCTTTGAGGAGTTTTGCCAAAGTCTTGTATCTGTAGCCAAACTATGCTTGCAGTTGAACCATGATTTGGCCAATAGGGTTGCATCCCAGTCTGCTCTTTTCCCAATAAAAGTATAGTCATTAGATCTGACATATCATCTCTTTAGACAATTTCTCACCCTCACACAAATTATATTTACTAAATTTAATTTAGCTTCAGCACTAATGGTTGCAACAGCACTAGCCATCATTGCAAATTTTTGAGTAATTGCAAAGATTGGAACATTGCGTATTAATAGCTGCAAAATTCCTAAAAACGTGACAATCCCCTCTCCTCAGGTCAGCACAAGCTCTGTGCCCCTCTAGCTTGGATGATAGTAAGCTCTATGAAAAAACAAAGGATACCTGGCATATATCAAATGCACTCAGATCCTTTCTTAATGTAAAACATACTAATATCTTGGTTTTGATTCTCTTAAATCTTTCCATGCGAGACTCTCAGTCTTCTGGGGATGGAAAGACTGGGGAGGGTGCTGTCATCCCAACTATGGTTGCCCAGCCACTAAGAATGGCAATTTGCACGTTCATTATTAGAGGATTCTAACCATCAGAGATTTTGGTCAGAGCTGCAGACATCCAAACCAATTCTTCTCACTGTCAGACTGTCTTTTTATAGACATTGTGTCATGGGTTCCAAAATGTTGAAAGGCTCCTTGTCTCCTGACTCACACTGTTTAATTCTGCCTCCTCAGAGAAGTCTGCAATTTCCACCCAGGCTGGTCATAGGATTGAATGTGGCGTTTCTTTTGCTCATAAGATATGTAAACTATTAGTTTGTTAGAGCTGCCGTGACAAAGTACCTCAAACTGGGTCCCTGAAACTACAGAAACTCATTGTCTCATAGGTCTGGAGGCTAGAAGTCTAAAATCAAGATGTCGGCTGGGTTGGTTCCTTCTGAGGGAGAATCTGTCCTGTGCCTCTGTCTTAGCTGCTGGTGGTTTGCTTTGTTGGCAATCTTTGATGTTCCTTGGCTTGTGGACGCATCGTCCTGATCACTCTGCCTTCAATGTTCACATTGTATTCTCCCCAGGTGTTTGCCTATGTCCAAATTTCTCCTGTTTATAAGGACACCACACATATTGAAGAAAGGGCCCACCCTACTCCAGTATGACTGCATCTTAACTAATCACATCTGCAGTAACTCTATTTCCAAGTTCACATTCTGAGGTACTGGGGGTTGGGACTTCCACACATGAATTGGAAGAAGGACACAATTCAATCCAATAGTAGATGTGTGTGTGTGTGTGTCTAACTCTAAAGACCTCTGAACTAGATGGGATTCTAACATAAGTAAATGTATTTTCCATGTAGCAATTAAAAATTTTTTAACTTTATGGGATCTTGCATTCTTTCATAGCTTTAGGATCTTATAACTCTTAAAGGTATTTAAAGATATTTCACACAGCTTTGTTTGTCTTGTGGGCAAGAAATCAAGAGGTCATTCTTCTGACAACCCGGTTTGAGTCAACAATGTAAAATGCTGGATAACATGCTATAAATGTACATTATATCTTTGAAATCCACTCTGAAATCTTTATTATGTTACTCCTATGATCCCTCTAGAAATTCATCAAAAACATTTCCATGATTACTTGCTATGAATCGATTCCAAGATGAGCATTTTTTCCTCACATTAAAAAAAAATTTGAGGGACGCCTGGGTGACTCAGTCAGTTAAGACTCGGCTTCGGCTCAGGTCATGATCTCGCGGTTTGTGGGTTCGAGCTCCGCATCGGGCTCTGTGCTGACAGTTCGGAGCCTGGAGCCTGCTTCCAATTTGTGTCTCCTTCTCTCTCTGCCCCTCCCTGACTTGTGCTCTGTTTCTCTCTATCAAAAATAAATAAACGTAAAAAAAATGTTAAAAAAAATTGAATATAGTTGACACACAGTGTTTCAGGTGTACAACATAGTGATTTGACAAGTTTATACATTATGCTATGCTCAACACAAGTGTAGCAACCATCTGTCCCAGTATATCGCTATTATAATATCACTGACTGTATTCTTTATGCTCTGCTTTTTATTCCCGTGACTTATTCATTCCATAACTGAAAGCCTGTATCTCTCTCTCTCCCCTTTACCTATTCTGCCCCTTCCCCCTCTCCTTCCCCTGTCTTTCTCCACATTTTAACATCTCTGAATCAGAATCTGTTTATGATCTCCAGCATGTTGTAGTTTAATTAGCAGCATATTTTTTTCTTTCCAGGGAGACATAAAATAATATGATCTTTATTAATGGTGTCTTAGTTTCAATGAAGTGCAATTTGAAGTATCTACTCGTGCAGACACTGCTAAGTATGCAGAATATACAGAATCGTAAAAGCAAAAAGTGGTAGCTGCCTTCACAGTCTCTTGGGAAGAGAGGTAAGTAAACAATAAACTTCAGTGTAGTGATTTGGGGGCATAGTTTTTTCTTATAGACTCATAATGTTCACTTACCGACTGCCCTTTTCATTCATACTGCATTGTAAGTGTTGTGGGTTTTTTAGGTTTACTTATTTATTTTGAGAGAGAAAGTGCACAAGCACAAGTAGGGGGAGGGTAGAAAGAGAGAAAGGGAGAGAGAGAAACCCAAGCAGGCTCCATGCTGTCAGTGCAGAGCCCAATGCAGGCTTCAAACTCACAAACCACAAGATCATGACCTGAGCTGAAATCAGACACTTAACTGATTGAGCCACCTAGGTGCCCCTGTAAGTGTTGGTTTTCTTGCCTCTCGTCTCTAGTAGCTTGAAGACAAGTGTCCTATCTTAACCACCCATATACTCTGGACTTCATATAGCCCATAATCAATGCTAAACGATTAAATAAATGGATTAAGTTCCTCTAAGCCTACACTGTGTTGGAAAGTCTCACTAAGAAAACTTAGATCGATTTTAGTCTTAATTACAAAAACTGAGTCAAGTTTAATTGCCTATTCCAACAGGAATTTCAAGCAATACTGCCCAGAATGCATAAAATTGAGTGTTTTTGTTGTTGTTGTTGTTGTTGTTGTTGTTGTTGTTGTTGTTTTTGCTGTGGTGGTTTTTGGTAAGAGCTGGAAAATCATGGCAAACCATAAGGATTGTTTTGTGGTCTGTTCTGTGGTCTGTGATGGTTATTCTCCACCAATCACCAACTGGACTGCAATACCATTTTGAAATGTGGGGGTGTGGAGGGATGTGTGGGGTGAGATCTTCCTTCTATTTTAGGGAGTTCAGACAAAATTAAGTCTAGGTGAGTTTTAATTGACATTTTGATTGGTAAATAGATGCACAGACCAAGATACAGATTTAATAATGCAGGGCCCCTGGGTAACTCCGTCAGTTAAGCATCTGACTTCGGCTCAGGTCATGATCTCACAGTTCGTGGGTTTGAGCCCCAGGTTGGGCTCCACACTGAGAGCTCAGAGCCTGGAGCCCGTTTTGGATTCTGTGTGTGTGTGTCTCCCTCTCCTCCTCTCCACTGTGCTCTTTCTCTCTCTCAAAACTAAATAAGTAAAACATTAAAAAAAAAAAAAAAAAAGATTTAATAATACAAGTGCAATATGAGGCATCCATGTCAGTTTTCTATAGCTGCATAACAAATTATCATAAACTTAGCAGCTTAAAATAGCATACTTTTATTATCTCAGGGTTCTGTGGACATAGCTTAGCTGGGTTTTCTGCTTAGGGTCTCACAAGACTACAAGGCTGGATTCTCTGCTTAGGGTTCACCAGACTGTGTTTTAAGGATCTGCTTCCAAACTCCCTCAAGATTTTTGCCAGAATTCATCTCCTTGTGGTTGTATGACTGAGGTCCCTATTTTCTTGCTGGCTTCAGCCAGGGGCTGCTCTCAGCTCTAAAAGCCACCTGCAATTCCTTGCCATCACATGTTGCCATCACAATATGGCTCTCTCTTTCAAAGCCAGCAACAGAGAGAGAATCTTTGACCTAAGGGAGAGTCAAGTTCTCTTCTAAAGACTTTTATCTGATGAAATCAGGTCCATCCAGGATAATCTCCCTTTCAATTAGCTAAGAATCAACCGATTTGGAACCTTAGTTACATCTGCAATAATGCTTCACCTTTACCATATTCTGTTGGCTAGAAGCCAGTCACGAGTCCCACTCAAACTAAAGGAGAGGAGATTACATAAGATGTGAACATTAGGGAGGGGGGATCGAGGGACCCATCTTAGAATTCTGCCTATTTTAGTATATATATCTTCTCACTGCAATCTCACGGCAGACCTATAGAAAAATGGGTGCCTTGCTGGCTCAGTTTGTAGAGCATATGCAAATCTTGATCTCAGGGTTGTGAGTTCGAGCCCTACATTGGGTGTAGAGATTACTTAAAAAATTTTTAAATGTTTAAATAAAGAACCATGGAAAAATAATAACTATGAAGTTAACTTCATGGAATCCCAGAGCTGGAAAGGACCACTAGAAACATTCCCTGCTTCGAAGGGAATAATCCGTAACCAGACCTGAAAACTAATGTGTATACTTTTACAAATCTCCAGGGAAAGTGATTCCGTTTGTAATCAGTCCTGGTGGATCATAAAGTTAGCACTTGTTAACCTAAACACCTAAACAACTTGATTTTACTGTCATTGCACGAGTACCAAAATTGCCAGAAGTGTGGACCACGCAGGAGCATGGAGCGATCTTGATATCAAAAAAGCAAATATTTGTAAAGTAAACATAGTGCGATTTCCCGGAACTCCCTCTAAATCTAGAAATTGTCAGTTCAGGAGCTCATACCTACAGGCTCTGCTGGTATCCTTCTTCAGTAGTTGGTTTCTCTGGTATCAAGCAGAAAATGCAAAGAGGAGACAGTTACCACGCACCAAACCCTTGCCACTCCAAGTGTGGTCTGCGGATCGGCCACACTGGCATCACTTGAGAGCTTGTTGAAAATGCAGACTCTTGGGCTCGCCTCAGACCTGTTGAATCAGAATCTTCATTTTAACAAGATCTCCAGGCATTCACATGCACATTAAAGTCTACGAGGTCTGTATTAAACTTTCCAGAGCAATGTACCCGTCAGCCCTCCCCAAACCACTTGAGATATCCAGCCCCTGTCAATTGCTCTCTATTTTGCGGGAATTGCTGTCATTTTATTATTCTGTTGTTGCGATTCTATTATTTATTTATTTATGTCCCAGCTTTATTGAGATATAGTTTACATATAATGTTGTATAAGTTTAAGGTACACAGTGTAATGATCAGAAAGATGTATGCGTTGCAAAATTATCACCACAATAAGGTTACTTTACATGTCTCTCATCTCATATACTTACATTTTGTTGTGTGATGAGAACTTTTAAACTCTACTCTCTCAGCGACTTTCAAATTGTTAACTATAGTCACCATGCTGTGCATTGCATCTTCAGAATTTATTCTTCTTATAATTGGAAGTTTGTACTCTTTGGCCACCTTTTTCCCCTTCCCCCACACCTAGCATTTAAAATATAATCCAGGGGCACCTGGGTGGCGCAGTCGGTTAAGCGTCCGACTTCAGCCAGGTCACGATCTCGCGGTCCGTGAGTTCGAGCCCCGCATCAGGCTCTGGGCTGATGGCTCAGAGCCTGGAGCCTGTTTCCGATTCTGTGTCTCCCTCTCTCTCTGCTCCTCCCCCGTTCATGCTCTGTCTCTGTCCCAAAAATAAATAAACGTTGAAAAAAAAAATTTAAAAAAAAAAATAAATAAATAAAATATAATCCAAAATCATTGGTCTGACTACTATTTCACTTTGCTCACAACAATATGCAATCTGATCTGTTAAAAGTGTCTATGTAAGAGGAGAGACCACATTATTGGGATTTTGCCAACTTACTTTTTTTAATGCTTACTTTTATTTTTGACAGAGAGTGCACGCACGGGGGTGGGGGGGGGGTGCAGAGAGAGAGGGAGACAGAAGATCCAAAGTAGGTTCCCCTCTGAGAGTGGAGAGGCTCCAACCCACGAACCATGACCTGAGCTGAAGTCGGACTGAGCTTAACTGACTGAGCCACCCAGGTGCCCCTTTGCCAACTTATTTTTTAAAGGTTGCCCTTGTGACCTGTTGTTAGAAAACAGTTCACTTAGGAACTGATTTGGATATGCTTGGTTGCAGTGTAACACCAATTGGCTGGTGTTACAGTGACCAAAATATCAATATCCTTAATTTCTATTATATAGCAGAACACACATATATTTGACTCTTTGCTTCATCCAAGCATATACGGGACTCCAGAGAACTTCTGGGGAACCTTGTCATATTCACATGAGGATCCTTTCCAGGGTCTAGAACAGTATTTTATAGCAGAAGCTGAATTAAGAAGGGCACAAGCCTAGAAGACAAGGCTGTGGCTATACATGTACATTAGAAGGAAACTAATGGGAAAAGAAAACAGGACAAGGTGGTCTGGATTTTGTTTCCCTATAACTCAGGTGCCATGGGTCTTTGTGAGCAGTCTCTTCTCCAGCTTTGGGAACAGGGCCCTGTCTACATCACATCTGCACCAAGTGCAGGCTTTTCACAAATCTTTGGAGGACACGGTCAATCTTACTAGAGATTTTGTGGAAGACAAAGAGAAGGTTTAGATTGCATCTTAAACTGCAAACAATCTAACAAAATTCCCCACTAGACCTTTCTGTTTTCTCCCAGCTCTGGGCTGCCCTACAGTCTCTCTCTCTCAATATATTTTCCTCCCATATCCCTAGCTTTTCCATCTCCTATACCCCTTAATATTCATCCTTTCCTGTGAGAACAATGTGGCCCTGTTTCAAATCTTTCCATTTTGTATAACTGCACATTACTTAATAGTCTCTTTAAGAAAGATCATTTCACTTTGCATTCAGGAAACAAATAATCCTCCAGTTGTGGGGCTCTCTCCTCTCATAGGGCTGCCAGGATTATGAATAATAAATGACCTACAGTTTAACCTAGTGGCTCAGGGTTTGGGTCTGGAGTCAAGATTCTACTCATGTAAATTAGTCATGTAACTTACCTCGTGTAAATTACTCAACCCCTCTAAGCCTCACGTCCTTGATATGTAAAATGAAGTGTGGACTCCAAGCAATGCAGACTATATCTTGAATGATCAAAACAATGCTTAACTTATTTATGCATTTGGGGAGATTCATATCAGACATCATAGGAGAAAGGATTTCCCCAATTCCAGTGCATGGCACAAAATAATTAGTGGGTTACAACAGCAATTATTAAATAATTCCCAATCTCAATCATTCCAAGTAAATGAGGGTCTACCAAATTAAACTCTTAAGTACTCATTCAAAAAGCATCTATTTAATGACTACTACATAGTACTGCAAAAGCAAAATAAGGAAAAAGGAAGTAGGAGATAAATAAGCATCTA
The DNA here is from genome assembly GCF_028749965.1 of Puma concolor. Lineage (NCBI taxonomy): Eukaryota > Metazoa > Chordata > Mammalia > Carnivora > Felidae > Puma > Puma concolor. Next base: position 48,711,871 of record NC_141673.1, read on the forward strand.
ATGAGAGCCAGCTATGTGCCAGGCACTTTACATATGTCGTCTCATTTATTCCTTCAAATAACATAATGATAGAAATTAGTATCCCCACTTCTATGGATAATGAGACAGAGCTTTGAGAGGTTCTCTGTACTTTGCCCAAAAGGCACAGATCTGAGTTTGCACCTAGGTCTGTGTGGCTCCGAGCCCTATACCTTCTATAAGTTGCAGTGCCTCAAAAGTAGAATATATGACCAAATCTTAAATTCTAAAGAGGAGAAGAGTTAGATGATTAGAAAAAAGGAGGAAAACAAGAGAAATACAGGAAGCAATGGGACAAGAAGGAGAATCAGATGTTGAGGGAAGGATAAGAGAATAGCAGGAGGAAGTTGGAAGGGCGACTCTTCCAGCACCATCTACAACAGGAGCTCAGGGACAGCCAGCCCTCTGAGCTCACCCTTATAACCTTGGGTGATGTGTGAACTGGGGCCAAGAGGAAATGCATCACTTCTGTGGTTTACCAACAACTGCAGCTCGCATCAAATGATCTCACCCTCTCCTTTGAGACATTCAGACAGAAGTACTTTAGCCTTCTATGTACAATTTAATTCTCTGTCTTATTTACAATTTAATGTTGTGCTACCCAGTAATCGTCTCATGTGGATTCATCTCATTCTCATAACCAGACTATAAAAGACTCAGTGCATGTACCTTGGTTTACTATTCTGTAAGAAGATAGTCATGGATGAAAACACACTACTAAATTTTATGAAACCTTTCTAAGAAGAAACTGAAAAACACAGAACTTGGGAGAGAGAAATTTGTTTCAAGTGTGAATAACAGAAGAGAGAGGTGAGCCCAGACATAAACCCGCACATACATGGTCAACTAATTTTTGAATTAGAACACAGAGTCTAAAAAGGATAGTCTCTTTGATAATGGTTTTGGGAAAACTGGATATCCACATACAAAAGAATGAAACTAGACACCTACCTTACACTACTCACAAATATTAACTCAAAATGGATCAACGATTCCAATGTAAGACCTGAAACTGTAAAACTCCTAGAAGAAGACATAGTGGAAAAGATCTTGGACATTGGTCTTGGCAATGGTTTCTTGGATAAGCCACCAAAAGCCCAGGCAATAAAAACTAAAATAAACAAGAGAGTGCATTAAATTAAAGAGCTTCTGCAAAGCAAACAGTCAATAAATTGAAAAGTCAACTTACCAAGTTGGGAAAAATACTCACAAACCATCTATCTGATAATGGTTAGTATCCAAAATATAAAGAACTCATACAACTCAATAGCAAAAAAGAAAACAGTCCCATTAAAAACCGACAAATGGCCAATATGAAAAGGTCTTCAACGCCACTAATCAGGGAAATGCAAATCAAAATCACAATGAGATATTACCTCACACCTGTTAGGATGGCCATTATCAAAAAAGATAAGCGATAACAAATATTGGTGAGGATATGGAAAAAAGGGAACCTTTAGATAATGCTGATGGGAATATAAAATGTTACAGCCATTATGGAAAAGAGTTCTCAGAATATTAAAAGTAGAATTACCGTATGATCAAGCAATCCCACTCCTGGGTAGATACCTGAAGGAATTGAAATCACTATCTCGAAGAGATATCTGCACATCCATGTTCACTGTAGCATTATTCACAATAGCCAAGATGAGGAAACAACCTGTGTCAGTCAGTGGATGAATGGATAAAGACGATGTGATATACACACACACGCTGGAATATTACTCAGCCATGAGAAAGAAGAAATCCCATCACTTACCATAACATGGGTGGACCTTGAGGGCATTATGCTAAGTGAAATAAGTCAGAGAAAGACAAATGCTGTACAATCTCACTTATATGTGGAATCTAAGAGAGCCAAACTTGCAAAAACAGAGAGTAGAATGGCAGTCACCAGGGGCTGGTGGGGATGGGATATTGGGGAGACGTTGTTTAAGGGTACAAACTTGCAACTCCTAGATAATAAGTTCTGGAGATCTAATGTACAGCATGGTGATTATAACCAATAATACATATCATAAACTCCAAAGGGGCTAGGAGACTAAATCTTAATTGTTCTCACCACAAAAAAAGAATTGATAATTTGGTGATGTTTTAGAGGAGTTAGCTACAGATAGGGTGGTAAATACACTGCAATATATAAATATATCAAACCACAACAACAACACATTGTACACCTTAACCTACACAATGTTATATGTCAACTACATCTCAATTAAAAATCCAAGAATAATAACGAGTAAATAACATAGATTTTGGAAATATATCGCCAAATATTATGAACATATCTTGCTGGTGCCATGGAAGTGAGGGTGTCTGTCCCCTGAAGGAAGTGACTGCTTGCCAGCTAGTCAGCTGCCCTGAGAAGTGATGCTGGGGGAGAAGTATGTGTGGTAGGGGGAGGAAGGATATTTTCTTTGCTCCTGGTCTGGTCCACACTTGGCCCAGTCTCTGTGTTATGGAATTGTCTGGAGCACCTCTGGTGTGGGGGAAGCTGTTCCTGGTCACAGCGCGATAACCTTGGGGGCAAGCAGAGAGTATGCAGAGGAGAGGACCTCAGGTTAAACCCTGACTGTAGTTTCCCTGAATCATTCTCTGTGCCACGTGGCCTTTTGTCATCCGTACAATCTGTTCTGCACCAGATGGGGGGGGGGGGTCCACACCCACACTTGGTCAGAGTGACAGAGAAACGGCTTGATCCCTTCCCTTGAGGTCAGAGGACGGGCTGCCACCGAGAGCACCTGGGCGTGGCAAGCCCTGAGGCACTCTCTAGGGGTGTAACCTTGAGGAAGCCACTTAACCAAAGTCTGTCTCAATTCCCCATTTGTAGTTATGAAAAGAAACATTTACCTCTCAGGGTTGCCATGAGGATTAGAGAAATGTGTGTGGAGCGACTGAACTTTATATATGTATTCATTGTTTATTCATCTCATCCCATATTATTGTAATTACTACCTGCCAAGCACCAAGCATTAGAAACACAGCAGTGAGCAAGACAGATCAAGTCCCTGCTCTCTTGATGCCATATTCTAGTGAGGAGGGGAGACAGACCATCAGCAAATAAATACAGTCAGAACCTGATTTGCATGCACACGACTTATGGGGGGGGGGGGGGGACCTGTAGAGGGTGAGGGAACCAGGAGGGGGAAAGGCAAGAAGCTGAGCAGGCGTGTGCTCAGGTAGAATCTCACCTTGGCCTGATCAGTGGGGGCTCTGGGGTGCAAGCCACACCTTCAAAACTGTACTTCGAAGCAAGAGGACGGAGCATTTGTACCCCTGGCTCTGTCTGTCGTTGGCCACCCCGGGTGAAAAGTGGCTCCTTGGTCAAGGGAGACACTACAGAGACCATCACAGGAGCAAGCTGTCAGCAGCAGGTTTACAGGAAGTGGGCTGCGGGCGCACTGGCTGGTAAAGGCACCCGGGGCAGGGCAACAACAACATCTACATCTATTCCAAGAGGAGAAGTCATGGAGTAATAAGTGTGAGGACAGAATGAATATTCAGTGACATGAAGGAGACTCGGATTGGGTGGCCACGAAACACGGCTGGATTCAGATCTTGTGGAAACTGAAGCTTATCATTTGGGGGCTCTTTCAGAGTAGAAGAACATAAAATCATGAAAACAAAACTAGTACAAACATGAAGATTTATTCAAAATGAGAAATTAGGACAAATTACAAATAATAAAAGCTAATGAATGCCTCAAACATCACAAAATTGAGGAAAAAAGGCCCATGATATTTATATTAACTCCCTGACGCACATACCTTTTCTGTCCTACATACTTTGGCTACATTTTTTTATGATACCCTCATGTGATAATGGTTTGGTAATATACCATCTATTAAGAGGATAAGGATATTTTGATCTTTCCCCTAAAATGGTAGGTCAAAAAAAAAAAAAACCAACAACACTTTTTTTGTAATTTTTTTTAAGTTTCTTTGAGTTTCAGAACTTGTTATTTGTCAAAATTATGTGACTTTTTAGGATTATTGTCAAGTTTGGAAAAACCTCTCTTTTTTAAGGAAGATTTTATTTTTAAGTAACCTCCCAACATGGGGCCCAAACTCACAACCCAGAGATCAAGAGTGGCATGCTCTACCAACTGAACCAGCCAAGTGCCCCAGAGAAGCCTCTATTATGTTTCTTTCCTGGGGCGCCTGGGTGGCTCAGTCAGTGAACCCTCCGACTTCAGCTCAGGTCATGATCTTGGGGTTCATGGGTTTGAGCCCCTCATCGGGCTCTGTGCTGACAGCTTAGAGCCTGGAGCCTGCTTCAAATTCTGTGTCTCTGTCTCTATCTGCCCCTCCCCCTCTCTCAAAACATAAATAAATACTTAAAATAATTTTTTAAAAAGTTTCTTTCCTAAATGAGCTGTAAGCCCTGGAAGGATGTACCACGACTAGCTTCTGGCTCCACACATTTCAAACTCACACTTCTCCCATGCTATCCTCATCGTTTGGTTGCTGAGTGTCATGGGACATGTTCTTAGTGAGCTGCCTATAGATGACCATATGATAGGTGATTGGCCAGGAGGATTGAGAATATTCCAGGACAGTGAATCAGCTTCCCCTTAGCCCGCTCTCCAAAATGCCCATAGCTACTCCAATGCCACTTGATTGGGGGGGGGGGGGAGCATAAGGGAGGGACAACTAGAGTAAAAAGAGAGAGCAGCCTTACATTTTAACAGACTGTTGTTAAAATATTCACTTTTGCAACATTTACAAAAACACACAAGCATGTGAATAGATTGCTAGGGTCCCCTCAGGACTCAGAAAGGGCCACAGCAGTGAGCCATTCAGAAATGAAAGCTTCATTAGCTTTGCTCTAAATTCACCTGTTAGTGAGAGACTCTGAGCAGGTGACATAGACACCAAAAACACTTAGTTGGCATTCACAAAATTATTTTTGGGGGGTGCCTGGGTGGCTCAGTTGGTTGAGCTTTGGACTCTTGGTATCAGCCCAAGTCATGATCTCTCAGTTTATGAGTTCAAGCCCTGCGTCAGGCTCTGCCCTGGCAATGCAGAGCCTGCTTAGCATTCTCTCTCTCTCTTTCTCAAAAATAAACATTAAAAAAATGAATTTTTTAAAAAATGTTTATTTATTTTGAGAGATGGAACATGTACATGCATGTGAGTTGGGGAGGGACAGAGAGAGAGAGAGAGAGAGAGAGAGAATCCCCAGCAGGGCCATGTTCAGTGCAGAGCCCCCCAACTGGGACTGGAACCCATAAACCGTGAGATCATGACTTGAGCCAAAATCAAGAGTCCAACGCTTAACGGACTGAGTCACCCAGGCGCCCCTCAATAAATTATTATTAATTAAAGACTCATGGTGAATTCCCTGGGGTCTTTTTTTTTTAATGTTTTATTTATTTTGGGGAGAGGAGCAGAGAGAGAGGGACAGAGGATCTGAAGTGGGCTCTGCGCTGATAGCAGTGAACCTGATGTGGGGGCTTGAACTCATGAACCACAGGATCATGACCTGTCAACTGACAGAGCCACCCAGGTGCCCCTCACTGCAATCTTTGATGGCAGGGATCCTCGGCTCTATTCAGACAGCCAGGCCAAATGATTGAATGCCGGGAAGGTAGCGCTTCCCCAGGAAGGTTTCTCTTAAAACAGAAGTCGCCTACATCAGAGACCTCTCCTAAAATACCCCATTTATTGGTCTTCGGCCACCCTTGCATACAGGCAGTGAGTGATAATGGGCTGTGCGGGGTTGGTTGGAATCAGTGAAGATTTAAATCCGTGCATGTTTGTGATTTGCATCTTTCCTTGCTCCGTCTCTCAGTGAGGGGAGTCCCTTGTGCCTGCCAGGTGTCCCTGATTAGAACACAAGTCTCCCAGCCTTGTAATTATTTACCTGTCTGGCTCCCTTAGAAAAATGAGCTGTGCTAAGGCAGAGCCCTGTCTTATTTATACGCCTAGCACACAGCCCAGCACACAGAAGGCATTTGATCCATGTTGCGAGATGAATGCACGATTGCCCATCCAGGAATGTAGGGAAAGAAAAAAAAGCATTCCATCAGTTTCTTTATTTTATCTCAAATTCCCAAGGGCCGGTAAGTTAATACTTTGTTCAGTTCGGTCAGTAATGTAATGCTTGACCCTGAACGACTGAAGAATATTTCTGTTTTTCAGGTCACTTGCAGAAAACACAAGCTAGTTTACACAAATAATTTTCGCCCTTGGATAGAAAGCATTCACAAAATAAAGGAGAAATAACACACAATATGCGGTTTTCATTCTGGTTACTCTGCACCAAAATATGGAACAGAATCTCTTTCTTATTTTTGAGAAGGACAAGAGAGCTGCTTGTCTAGAAGCACTGTTCCCTTCATCAATAAATAAAAGGTCCTTGTGTTTGCAAGGATTTCACATGATGTCCAAAAAAAAAAAAAAGGCGTGTAAAGTTTTCCATCGCAAGCGTGCTCACCAGATTTGTGTGAACCACCTAATTACAGAGGATTCGGAGGGATGAACCACACTTCTGTGCAGTGCTAACAGAAAGGTCCAGGATGTCCGGGGGGGTTCCTCTTTCCTGTCTATCTTTCACAGATCCAAAAGCAACAGTGAAACTCACAATGATGTTTGAATTACAGCTGAGAATTTGACACTTACTTCAAAGGGACTAACAATCTCTGACATCAAGCTAAATTAACAGCAGAGAATATATTTTTTTCCTGTATTGAAATTATTAACAGTGTTGGAAAAAGGCGACTTAAACCCGTCATAAACTTTCTAGGGCTCTTCAATAAACCCTGGATTAACAGAAGAGCCTACTTGACTCCAAAGATTTCAAAGGATTTAAACAATATAAATATTTTTATAAAAAATTAAAGTCTAAGGATGCCTGTGTGGCTCAGTCAGTTAAGCATCTGACTTTGGCTCGGGTCATGATCTCACAGTTCGTGAGTTCGAGCCCTGTGTCTGGTTCTGTGCTGACAGCTCAGAGCCTGGAGCCTGCTTCAGACTGTGTCTCCCTCTTTCTCTCTGCCCCTCCCCCAGTCACACTCCGTTCTGCCTCTCTCTCAAAAATAAACATTAAAAAAAATTTTTTTTTAATTAAAGTCTAGACAAATCCTGAAAGTAGTAAATGAAGATTAACCGGATATTTGGAAAATATGTATATTTATCAAATATCTATGTAAGGCAAGAAGAGCGTTAGTTTCATTAATGAAGGGTAACAGGCTGGTAAATGGAATAAAATAGAATTTTATTACGTAAAAGTTAATCTCTGTTAAAATAATAAAAGTCAATCTATGTGGCTTCAGGTGAGAGCCCTCTAGCCAACTGCCCTATTTTTTTTTTAATGTTTTATTTATTTTTGAGAAAGAGAGTGCACGCAGGGGAGGGGCAGAGAGAGAGGGAGGCACAGAATCCGAAGCAGATCCAGGCTCTGAGCTGTCAACAAAGAGCCCGACGCAGGGCTCAAACCCACAAACTGTGAGATCATGACCTGAGCTGAAGCCGGAGGCTTAACCAACTGAGCCATCCAGGTGACCCAACTGCCCTATTTTTAAGGGTAATTATGAATGATAATGAAAGTTTTTGCCTAATTCCACTCAACTATCCCTCTGTACACTGGTCTACTAGTATGTGAAAATGCAACATCAGCCTCATTATTGGGCTCTGCTAAAATAAGTTAGCTTTTTTTTAAAGTTTATTTATTTATTTTGAGAGAGAGAGAGAGAAAATGAGCAGGGAGGGGCAGAGAGAGAGAGGGAGAGACAGAGGATCTGAAGCAGGCTCTGTGCTAAGAGATCATGACCTGAGGCCAAGTCAGATGCTTACCCGACTGAGCCACCCAGGTGCCTCTAAAATAACTTAGCTTTTATCAGTTGTTAATACCTTTAGTTTGACTGGCATTTGAGCTAGCAAGATTGTGAAAGCAAGAACTCTGAGTGGGTAGGTGGGCTGCAGAGGTCAAGAAAGGTGAACATATAAAATGGTATCCAAAGCATGGTTAAAAAAAAAAAAATCGATGAGCGGCTCAGTCGCTTAAGCCTCTGACTTCGGCTCAGGTCATGATCTCGGGGTTCACGAGTTAGAGCCCCACGTTAGGCTCTGTGCTAACAATTCAGAGCCTGGATCCTGCTTCGGATTTTGTGTCTCCCTCTCTCTCTGCCTCTCCCTGTCCCCACTCTCTTCCTCTCCCTCCCTCTCTTTCTCTCTCTCAAAATAAATAAATAAATAAATAAACAAACATTAAAAAACGTTTTAAATAAAAAACAAAATCAACTGTCTCTGGGAGATAGATATTCTTTCTCTGGGTAGGACCTGTACAATGAGCTCATAGCCTGGGCTGTGGTCAGCTCACCCAAGTCATGCCATGCCAGCTCAAAGGCTTTTTTTCAGGCGATGACCTTCTCTGGGCCCGTGTTCTCTTCTCTCCCTGTGACGTTAGGTAGTGGTCAAGCCCACGGGCTCTGCAGCCAGATTTACAATTCAGGTGTATGACCTTGGACAAGGTACATTTTTGTTTAGGCACGGCTGCTCCATTAAAATGTAACTTCCATGAGGGTGAGGGCTTCCTGTCGTTCACAGCCATGGAAGAGGTCCCAGTGCATAGTAAGTGCTCAACACTTATTAATGGAATGAGTGAATGAAGTATTGAACCTCTCTGGGCCTAGTCTTCTCGTTTGTAAAATGAGGATAATAGCACTCAATAGGATATGTACACAGGTATGTATATGTAGGTAGCAACCAGGGTCAAAATGCAGGCACGGGGCTTAGCCCTCCGCTGGGTCCTCTATGTTCTTCCTGCCCAGGGAGAAAGTGGCTTCAGGATGTGCAGCTGCTGACAAAGGGACAGATGAGACAACTGCAGGTGGGTCCTGTTATGCGTTACTCGATCATGTTTACTTGGAAGTTCACTCTGCTCTTTCAAGAAAGAGATTCAGTGGTACAGATGTCCTTACACTCTTATTTTTGTTTTCACGGGCCTGCCACTTATTTTAACCAGGTGAAAATGACTCTAATAAAATGTGATTGAAGGAAGGGCACATGTTCAGTTACATGTTGGAGCTCCCACTTCCATTCCGCTTCCACAACTGGAGTGGGAAAATATTTTTAGAAGTCAGTATGCTCAGTTACAGAGTAAGTGTATAAACAAACTGGAATCTTTCCGGCAGGTGGCTGTGTTCGGTTGGAAAAAAATAATGAAAATATTTTTGCAAGAGCAAAATTAAATATTAAACACCAATGAATAAGCTTAACAAGAAATATGAGGGCTTATATGAAGAATCCTCTACAATTTTACTCATACACATAAAAGAAAATAAATAAATGAAGAGACACGGTTCACTTACAAATGAGAAGATTCGTTATTATAAAGGCATCAAGTCCAAATTAATTTAGAAATGTAATGTGAAATTTTGCATGGTATTTTTCTTAGACTTATTCAAAATAACTTTTTATTTAAGTTTGTTTGTTTGTTTGTTTGTTTGTTTGAGAGGGGGGTGGCAGAGAGAGAGAATCCCAAGCAGGCTCTGCACCATTGGCACAGAGCCCGTATGGGGCTCAAACTCATGAGCTGCAAGATCATGACCTGAGCTGAAATCAAGATCTGGATGTTTAACCGACTGAGCCACCCAGGTGTCCCCAAAATAACTTTAAACCTCAACTTTTTAGTCTACACTTATGAGAATAACCAATATGATTTAGAAAAACAGAATATGGTTAAGGAAGGAATTGTCCTATCAACTATTTAACAAAACATATTATAAAGGTATAATACTGAAAGTATAATACCTAAGACTGCTAGTCATGACCCCCTCGATTTACTTCATGGCCTACTAAGAATTGTGAACTGCAGTTTGAAAAACAGTGGCTTATAGATATAAAAAATAGACCATTTGGTTAAATATATGTCAGTATGGTCATGCAGAATATATGCAGCTCTTAAACATAATGTGGTGTATTAGCATGAAAGATGTTGGCAATATATAGGTAACTAAAAAACTTGCTAGAATTAACCCATATTGAAAGAACAACATCAAAAATGTATGTGTATATAAGCAGAGAAAAAAAAAACATATGGACAGATAAATGCTAATATATTAACAAAGGTTATAGTTCATTTATCTTTAGCCTAAACCTCATTTCTAATTTTTTGCTATTATAAGTAATACTATGATTACTACCTTTATGAAAAAAAAACATTTTCCAAATTTCAGATGAACCTTAGGATAGGTTCATAGAAGTAGAATTACCTTAATAAACATTTTTAAGGCTACATCCCAAAATTATTTTCTAAAAGTTGTAGCAATTTTCATTCCTACTTAAAAGGTATGAATGGCCACTTCCTTATACTCTGATTCAGTAGAAATCTCATTTTAAAAAATGAATAATTATAAATTTAAAAAAAATATTTGCTCTCCTGATAGGTTGTTTTTCACTATTGTTTTAATTTGTCTTTTATTTCCAGTGAGGTTGAACACTTTTCCATATGTTAGTCATTTGTATTTCCTCTTCTGTGTATTGTTGCAAATGCTTTCTGCCTGGACCCTTTCCTTCTGAGTGATAATGAACATTAACACAATGAAGGTTACCACGATGCAAATTTTTTCACTGCTAAAGAATTTATTATTACATAATTTCATATCAAAACTCAGAGTCAAAAATTTTCTTCCACCTAAGGCCCCATCTAATCATAAAATGAAGAAAAATTTTAAGATATCTAAGGAACTATATGCCCTACAGATTTATTATAACCATTCATTGCCAAAGACATTTTTCATCTACGCTTGATACTTCAAATATAATGACTTTTAAATTTCCTTTCCTCCTCCCTCTAAATGTGCCCCAAAAAGTAATTTTAATTAATATGTTGGGACATTAAGAAATTTTATTTATAAAAAAATTTTTAAAAAATGGGGCGCCTGGCTGGCTCAGTCGGATAAGCGTCCGACTTCAGCTCAGGTCGTGATCTCACGGTTTGTGAATTTGAGCCCCATGTCGGGCTCTGTGCTGACAGCTCAGAGCCTGGAGCCTGCTTCGGATTCTGTGTCTCCCTCATTCTCTGCCCCTCCCCTGCTCATGCTCTGTGTTTCTCTATCTCAAAAATAAATAAAACATTTTTTAAAATTTTTTAAAAAAAAGAAATTTTATTTAGATAGCATCAAGTTATCTTGTGAACACCACTGAATAAATAAAATTATTTAGAAAAAGTTGTGTCCAGCAAATCTAAAAAAGTAAAATAAGCTTACTGGGCTGGAACTAATTCTTGGTCTATTTTCAGCAATCAACAGAGCTATCATGGAACGTTCAGGACATACTTATAGTGCCATAGTGAAGACAGTCATTATTTTATTTTCATGAGTCAAGTATTTAATAGGTAAAAATTTAGTGTTTTTCAAACTGTGAGTGGGTTAGGAAATCAGTTATGTGGGTCAGACTGGATTTTTTTTTTTTTTCTTTAATGAAATAGAATGGAAGGGAAGAGAAAAAAAAAAAAACCAAGAGCCTCACATGTCATAAAGATAAGTATTACTTCATGTAACGTGCCAAGTCACTATGTCAAATGCATCCCTACTATGGGTTATGGTCAAATAAGTTTAAAAGCACAGGACTTCAGGGGTGCCTGGGTGGCTCAGTCAGTTGAGTGTCCAACTTTGGCTCAGGTCATGATCCCATGGTTCGTGGGTTTGAACCCCACGTCGGACTCTATGCTGACAGCTCAGAGGCTGGAGCCTGCTTCGGGTGCTATGTCTCCCTTTCTCCCTGCCCCTTCCCTGCTCGTGTTCTGTCTCTCAAAAATGAATAAACATTAAAACAAAACAAAACATAGGACCTCAGATAATACCCAGTGTTCTCATTTTTTTTAAATTGTGGGTTTTTTTTTTTTTGTTTTTTGATAGCTTTTTTAAAATGTTTATTTATTTATTTTGAGAGAGAGAGATAGAGAGTGAGCAGTGGAGGGGCAGAGACAGAGGGAGAGAGAATCCCAAGCAAGCTCTGCACTGTCAGAAGGGAGCCCAATATAGGGCTTGAACTCACTCACCATGAGATCATGACCTGAGCCGAAATCAAGAGTCAGATGCTTAACCAACTGAGCCACCCAGGCACCTCTAAAAAAATTGCTAATTAACTCCATCCTTACTCCAACAATTACTCTCCACTAACATTAGCCTTTAATGACATATTTGTTTTAAAGAGGATTATTCATTTACTGCTATCATCTGCAATGTATTGTTCTAGGCACTGAGGATACAGTATAGTAAACTGAGATCCCTATTGTCACAGAGCTCCTATAGAACAGGAAGACAGGTGATGTATATTGTCAGATGATTCTATGAGCACCATGAAAAGCAGGAGGGTAAAGAGGGCAAGTGACTCAGGTACAATCTCAGAAAGGATGTTGCAAGAAGGCATCACTGAGAAGGTGACATTGGAGCAGAGTTCAATGTTTAACTTTTTTTTATGTTTATTTATTTTTGAGAGAGAGAGAGAGAGAGAGATTATTGTCTGAGGCAGGCTCTGTGCTGATGGCAAGAGAGCCTGAAGAAGGGCTCGAACCCATGAAACATGAGATCATGACCTGAGCCGAAGTTGGATGCTCAACTGACTGAGCCACCCAGGGGCCCCAACATTTAACTTTTTAATAGCATTTTAAATGTTATTTTAAATCCAAATGAACATCTTAACAAATAATAAAACAATTGCTGAGACTTAAGGTATGTAAACTACTTAATTCCCTATTATGATATTTCATTTTTTGTTCATATGGGAACAGGTGTGTAAACATTTACACATATATAAATATATTAAAATATATTTTAATATTTACTTATTTTTGGAAGAGCACAAGTGGGGGAGGGGCAGAGAGAGGGAGACAGAAAATCCGAAGCGGGCTCTGTGCTGACAGGCTAACAGCAGCTAGCCCAAGCCTGATGCGGGGCTCAAACTCACGAACCTCAATATCATGCCCTGAGCCTAAGTCAGACACTCAACTGACTGAGCCACCCAGGTGCCCCTCATTTATATTTTTAAATTTTTTTTTTTTCAACGTTTATTTATTTTTTGGGACAGAGAGAGACAGAGCATGAACGGGGGAGGGGCCGAGAGAGAGGGAGACACAGAATCGGAAACAGGCTCCAGGCTCTGAGCCATCAGCCCAGAGCCTGACGCGGGGCTCGAACTCACGGATCCGGACCGCGAGATCGTGACCTGGCTGAAGTCGGACGCTTAACCGACTGCGCCACCCAGGCGCCCCTCATTTATATTTTTAATCATTTGCTCAGCAGATGTTCATTTTGCACCTGCCAAAGGCTGGCCTCTGTATTGGGCCCTGGGGATGGAACTGAGAAAAAGATAAACTTAATTCCTGCTCTCAAAAGTGCCCAGTCTACTGGGATATTCAAAATTAGGAAATAGGCAAAGATAATCACAATGTGGTAAGTATGTGAGGAGGGCGTGCAGGCTGCAATTCCCTTCTTAGGGGATCAGGGAAGTCTTCCTGGAGGAGTGATGAACCAGCTGAGGTATAAAGCATGAAATAAAATTGTTGTAATTTCCAAATTGTTGGAGGCTCACCCTCATTTAAAATCAGAGTTGAGGGGCGCCTGGGTGGCTCAGTCATTTGGGCATCCGACTTCGGCTCAGGTCATGATCTCACGGTTTGTGAGTTTGAGCCCCGCGTGGGGCTCTGTGCTGACAGCTCAGAGCCTGGAGCCTGCTTCAGCTTCTATGTCTCCCTCTCTTGCTCTGCTCCTCCCCCCTTCATGCTGTCTGTCTCTCTGTCAAGAATAAATACAACGTTAAAAAAAATTTTTTTTTTAAATCAGAGTTGAGACGTTAGGCATTTCAGTGGTGTTTAACGAGAAACTTTGCATTGTGACAGAAGTGCTTGTAACTTCACACTGCCCTGGGTTAGTCACTACCCTCTGTTTGAGAACCTACAGAAGGTTAGAGAATGTTTACACACCTGTTCCCATAAAACTTAAATCCATAACGATTCTTTATCTTGTGATGGTAAAGTTTCTCTTTGTGTACTAAGAAGGGCAAAGAGTGTTCCTGCAATACTGAGAGGTATGTTTTTGTAGGTGAGCTATTGATTCGTAACCTGGAAACGGCCTGCGTCTGTCCTGCGGAACTGCATTCTATGTTACAATGTTGCAGAGAATTGTGTTTCTTCACTGGAGGTTGCAAACTGTTTGTCACAGGAGGTTAAACTAGTTCACAAACCTTGCGATAATTAACCAGTTAAGACCTCACTGATGCTGTTATAATGAACTCAACCAGTAAAAAAGGCTGTTGGTTTTCTTGGCGTAAGGAAAATATCTGAAGCTTTTTCCTCCTTGCATAGATTATGCAAATAAAAATAAGTAAGTGAGACTAACCCAGTTAATTTGAAGCACAACCCCAAACCTCATTCTGACAAGGCAGCAAGCAGATGGAATGAGGAGTCCAGTGTTCCAGATCAAGGGAACTGAATACAGGAAGGGCTGAAGGCCCCCACAGGCAAGTTCGTTTCAGAAAATGAAAGTGGTTTAGATGTGGAGCTTCCAGGTGAAGATGGCAGACTGAACAGATGTGTGTGATTTCCCTCCCTAAGCCAAACTTAATCTGCGATTGCAATACCCTCCCAAAATGGCATTTCATAACCACCACGATCCAAGTTTTAGCCAAAGAGTTTATTGCTCTCTAGAATACTATATTTTATCCATTTATTTGCTGCTCCCTCTCATTAGAAAGTAAGTAGCTCATAGAGAACAGGCCTTTTGTCTATTTTGCTTGTTAACACCCCCAATTAAGAATGGGAGACTAAAAACTGTTCAAGAATGAGGCTTATTCATTTTGATCTTCACTCTAGGACCAGGGCAATATGGATAGATTACTTGCTGACTCTTCCTCCCCATCCTCTATCCCCTTTTAGCATTTCTGAATATTTCCCTTTGGACTGACCAGAAATTTCCCCCAAGAAGAACCTTACAATCTCCTACCTGGAGGATAAGCCCTGGAAAGCTATCAGATTCTGGGAGCTGAGTAGGGGAGAGAGGTCTGAGAGTTTCTGCATTTAAAGTATTTTTTAAATCAACTTTTCCATATTGGTTTGTAGACTTACAGGAGCAGATCTATGTCCAAACTGGCTCTGCTCAAGAAATAGAAGCAAGAAGCTGATTATCTGTCCTATGACTTCCCGTTTTATGCTTCAAAGTTCAGCCAGCTTTCTTCAACAGTCTCTCTTTGGTCCCATTTGTCAATTCAAATGTTAAGAGGTGTCTGTTCACTTACCTTAAGTCTTTCACATAATTTTTGTGGATCTCTGATCTGAGACTTCCTCACTCTTTCTTCCTTATCCTTCTATCCCCCAATGAGTCACACCTTCCCTTATTTATTTCCTTTACACAAAGCAAGCAGCCTCATATGGGACTGAAGCTGCATATATTTCTGATCAAGGAGGATGAGGTGGAAGGAAAGGGAAGCAAGGGAACTGACTGGAAGGCCAGAAGCCCCATAACACAGTATATTCAGGATGTTTATGGAAAGTGCTTGGATTTCCTTAACTCAACCACATGTATATAAAGATTCCAGCTGAATTTACATGAACTTGATAAACTTCATTTTTCCATGAAGTCACATTGGAAAGAAAAATGGTCTTCAAAATGAAGTCCTTCTTTGCTAACCCTTCTATTAATTCTTCTGATTCCAGGCTACCATGTGCAAATGAGCTGCAAAGACAGGATCACCATTTAGATGGCATTTATCAATGAGGACCCTGAAACTCTCACATAAATGATGTCACCTTTACCAAACAATAGTGATGCTTTACCTCACACTGGCTTGACTTGCCTTTTTTTTAAATGTGGCAGCCAAAACACAAATTTGCTATTGTAACAACGGAGAAATTATATTCAGTAGAATTCTTTTTGGGGAGAACACTCCATTTGTTTTGAAGGAATGTCTTGGTAATAAGATCTTTTGGGATTATGAAGCAGAGACTGGCAACCCAAGTATCCATCAATGGATGCACGGATAAATAAAATGTAACATGTACATAGGATGGAATATTATTCAGCCTTAAAAAGGAAGGCAATTCTGACACATGCTATGACATGGATGAACTATGAGAAAACTGTGCTAGGTTAAATAAACCAGTGGCAAAAAGACAAATATTCCATGATTCCACTTGTACAAGGTATCTAGAGTAATCAAATTCATTGAGACAGAAAGTAGAATGAAAGTTGCCAAGGGCTGAGGAGGGGGAAATGAGATGTTTTTAATGGGTAAAGAGTTTCAGTTTTTCAAGATGAAAAGTCCTGGAGATTGGTTGTACAACAATGTGAATATACTTAACCCTACTGCACTGTAGACTTAAAAATGGTTATGATGGTAAATTTTGTGTTATGTGTATTTTACCACAACTAAAAAATCTTGAAAACCTATAAAAAAAAGACCATGAAGTACCATATTTAAAATAATCTAACATTTTACAAGTTTGCTGATTTAAGTATACTTATGATGGCTTTCTAGCTTACACAGTTATTTTACACAGTTATTTTTTTTTTTTTTTAATATTTTTTTTTTCAACGTTTATTTATTTTGGGGACAGAGAGAGACAGAGCATGAACGGGGGAGGGGCAGAGACAGAGGGAGACACAGAATCGGAAACAGGCTCCAGGCTCCGAGCCATCAGCCCAGAGCCTGACGCGGGGCTCGAACTCACGGACCGCGAGATCGTGACCTGGCTGAGGTCGGACGCTTAACCGACTGCGCCACCCAGGCGCCCCTACACAGTTATTTTTAAGATAAAAATATATAATACAAATTTTTAAGATGATAGATATTTACATTCTTTTTCTCATAATGTCTCCTGTCTCCCTGACACTTTTGTAGCCCAGTCCTCCTGACCACTGTCCCATAGCATTCTATTTGGGAATGGCTGGATCAACCCAGTAGCTGAAATTAACAAACTCCCCTAATTTTTGTTGAGTCGCAGAGCCTAAGCCTTGACTTAAGACAAGATAAATAGGCCAAAAATGGATTGATGATTGATTTCCTGTATACTTTCTCACTGGCAACCTAGGTCCACAGTGGGCCCAGGAATCTGTGTTTTTTTAATGGCCCCAAAGTATTTATAATGATCAGCCAGGACTAGAAAACACCAGACTAGAGGAGAAGCATTAAAATATTTTCATGGACAAGTAAATATTTGGGAGTAATACCCGAAAGTCATTTTGAAGCTCTTGAATAAAATTCCAAGCTTACATTAGAAGACTTGTCAGGAGAAACCCTCTGACACTAGAAAATTATTTTAAATTTTTATTTTCTCTTATTTGAAGATCACAATTACTTGAATAAGTTGATTTCCCTCCCTCAGTTGTTATAGGTAATAGCATGCTTAATTGAAAGTGTTATTCTTACCTGTGCTGCAGACAGGAAAAGGTAGGTTCAGGGCTTCTTGGGCTCAAGGCCTATGTAGTCACTGAGGCCTATGTAGTCCACACTTAGAAGAACTCCAGGGGTGCCTGGGTGGCTCAGTTGGTTAAGCATCCCACTCTTGATTTTGGCTCAGGTCATGATCTCATGGTTGTGAGATCAAACTTCACGCTGGGCTCTGTGCTGGACATGAAGCCTGCTTAAGATTCTCTCTTTCCCTCTCTCTAGCCCTGCGTCTCCCTTTCTCTCTCTCTGAAAAAAAAAAAAAAAAAAAAAGAGCCCCATGCTGGGCCTAATGCTCTGCAGTTGCCATTTTAAACTTTTTTTTTTTTTTTTTTTTTCAACATTTTTTTATTTATTTTTGGGATAGAGAGAGACAGAGCATGAACGGGGGAGGGGCAGAGAGAGAGGGAGACACAGAATCGGAAACAGGCTCCAGGCTCCGAGCCATCAGCCCAGAGCCTGACGCGGGGCTCGAACTCACGGACCGCGAGATCGTGACCTGGCTGAAGCCGGACGCTCAACCGACTGCGCCACCCAGGCGCCCCTGCAGTTGCCATTTTAAAATTCTTTTTGGTTGGGGCGCCTGGGTGGCGCAGTCGATTAAGCGTCCGACTTCAACCGGGTCACGATCTCACGGTCCGGGAGTTGGAGCCCCGCGTCAGGCTCTGGGCTGATGGCTGATGGCTCAGAGCCTGGAGCCTGTTTCTGATTCTGTGTCTCCCTCTCTCTCTCTGCCCCTCCCCTGTTCATGCTCTGTCTCTGTCCCAAAAATAAATAAACGTTGAAAAAAAAAAATTTTTAAATTCTTTTTGGTTTTTAAGTTTTAATTCCAGTTAACATACAGGGTTATATTAGTTTCAGGTGTACAATACAGGATTCAACAATTCCATACAATACCTGGTGCTCATCACAACAAGTGCATGCCTTAATCTCCATCACCTATTTCACCCATCCCTCCAACCCCCTCCCCTCTGGTAACAATCAGTTTATTCTCTATATAGTTAAGAGTCTATTTGTTGGTTTGTCTCTCTTTCTCTCTCTCTCTCTTTTTCCTTTGCTCATTTGTTTTGTTTCTTACATTCCACATATGAGTGAAATCATATGGTATTTGTCTTTTTCTGACTGACTTATTTCACTTAGGGTTACACTCTCTAGCTCCATCCATGTCATTGCCAAATGGCATGATTTCATTCTTTTTATGGCTGAATAGTACTCCTGTGTGTGTGTGTGTGTGTGTGTGTGTGTGAGTGTACCACGTCTTCTTTATCCATTCATCAGTCAGTGGACACTTGGGCTGCTTCCATATCTTGGCTATTGTAAATAATGCTGCTATAAACATAGGAATGTATGTATCCCTTTGAATCAGTGTTTTTGTATTCTTTGAATAAATACCCAGTAGTGTGATTGCTGGATTGCCATCTTGAATTCTTTTTTTTCAATCCTTAAAAAAAAAATTTTTTTTTTAAATTTGAGAACATACACATGAGCCGGGGAGAGGGGCAAAGGGAGACACACACACACACACACACACACACACACACACAGAGAGAGAGAGAGAGAGAGAGAGAGAGAGAGAGAGGAGAGAGAATCCCAAGCAGCCTTCACACATAACATGGAGCCCAATGCAGGGCTCAATCCCAAGACCCTGGGATCATGACCTGAGCTGAAATCAAGAGTCAGACACTTAATTGACTGAGCCATCCAGGCATCCCTCTTTTTTTAATTCTTAATAATTTTTTAACCATATTTTCATATCACACTGGGTCCCACAAATTATCTAGCTGGTCTATAACTTGGGTTACTAATTCCAAAATGTGATGCTCTAGGCTAGTTGAGAGAACGGTTATATGAGTAAAGAAGCAGGATTGTCCTTTTATTCAAGATTCAATGTAGCTATTTTATGCAAAATTTTCATAGTGATCTTGCCATGTAGCTTTGCAATACTAACACTAGAATCCACAGTTTAAAGAGAATCTGGAGCACAAAATAGTTACATCCAAGTTTCAAACAGAAATCTTCACAAAGACGGATATAATTTTCTCATAAATATTTACAAGTTTCAAAATGCTGGATCTCAGTTACTCCATTTATCTTGGTGTTTCCTTGTGAATGAAGTCTATCCAGTGTCTATATCTTATTGAGAAAAATCTGTGAAGCTAATGCAGAAAGATGAATCAAGAATGAAAAAAAAAAAGTTTCCATCCTGAGCCAAAGAATGAATCACTTGTGCATTCATATGTTATAGAAAATATGAATCCTTTTTTTTCCAGTTTTACAAGGCCAACACCTATCAGAAACACTAATTCTTACGGTAACTGATTTAGACTAGTCTCAAATGCCATAAAAAGGCTGTTCATGGAAGTGAACAAAGAATGTATTTGTATGTTTATCTGGGGATTCTTGCCAGAATCCATTCCAAATCAGCAAAGTAACATTTACTTTTACATTTGTGTTTTTGTGAATTTTATAAACCTTGAAGCTAACTGATTTTTGCTTGTAGAGATGTAAACTGTTATTAGGAGAGAAGACTGGGGATGTGACAGAACAGAAATATTTGTGCCTATTTATTAAACATGATTACCTTCCTCATCAGAAATCACCATAAGTCAGCTTTCTCAGAAGGCACTGGCATCCAATTCTGTGTTTCACTTCCTCCTGTCCTTAAGGCACCGAACAATGTCAGCATGTGGAAAGTACTCAGCCAACCTTCTCTTCACCCTGTCTCCAATTGTGGCCTCTCAGGGAACAAGCTCCTCCCTTCTGCTAATTTTTCACCTTATCTTTCCTGATTGGGCAGCACCCCATGTAGCCAACTTTTCATATTCTCTCTTTCACACTTCCATTATAATTTACCTATTCTTGGTCCCACTTCTAATTTCCAAAATGAAAATCATCTAATTTCTATTTCAGGCTCATGTTTTGATGAATTGGTGTATTAACAAGGTAAAATTCTCTTCTCCTGTCTGTTTTTTTGTTTTTTGTTCTTACAGTAATTATTTCAAGACAGTGGCCAATGGGGCACCTGGGTGGCTCAGTTTGTCAAGCATCTGACTTCAGCTCAGGTCATGATCTCGCAATTCATGAGTTCAAGCCCTGCATCAGGCTCTGTGCTGACCAGCTCGGAGCCTGGAGCCTGCTTCGGATTCTGTGTCTCCTTCTCTCTCTGCCCCTCCCCCACTTGTGCTCTGTCTCTATCAAAAATAAATAAAATATTAAAAAAAAAAAAAAGACAGTGGGCAATGGAGTGCTGTGAAAGTTGAAATTATGGTAGGCAAATGGGAGTTTGAAATATCTCTGAGTCTCATAATTCAGGTAACAGCCAATGGACAGGATTGTCTCTTTGTAAAAGATATTTAATCATTTCTTTATTCAATCATCAAACATGTGCTAAGGACTTAGCCTGTGCCAGGGCAAACAACATTGGACAAGACGATCAGGTCTCTATTCTCATGGAACTTACATTCTAGGCCTGTGGGGAGAGAGGATCATAAACAAATAATAAGGAAATATTTGGTAATGATAACTGCTATGATGAAAATAAGATATAGTGACATGAAGAGAAGTGACCACTGGGACATAGGCTGGGGCTACAGCCGTGGTCAAAGATGGCCTCCCTGAGGAGATGACATTGAAGTTGAGGCCTGAAAGATAAGACAGATGACATGGATGGCCTAGAAAAAGAACATGTCGGACAAGGGGGAAGAGCTAATGCAAAGGCCCTAAGGTGGAAGGCAGCTCTGTGTGTTCAAGGGTATTGTAGCTAGAATGTAGGATTACCAAGGGAGATAAGGGGGGAGAGGTAGGCAAGGGGCAGTTTATGTGGAGTCTTAGAGGGCAGCAGGAGTTTTTGGGTTATGATTCTGAGTGTGAACAGGAGCCACTGGAGTGTGTTAAGCAAGGGGAATGACATGTTCTGCTTATATTTTTAAAACAGCCTTCTGGCATTTGGGTTGTAACTGCCAGAGGGGAAGCAGGGAGGGCAATTAGGACAGAGGTGACGGTGACTTGGGTCAGGACGGCACCAGTAGACGTGTCAGCAGCGGAGTCAGGATAATTTGGAGAGAAGTCAACAGAATTTACTGATGTATTGCATATGGCAGCGAGGAAAGGAAAGAGAGGAGTCAAGGATAATTCCCAGGTTTAAGTTTGAGTAACTGAATGTATCATAGTCATTTTCTGAGATGGAAAAGCTGGGAAGGGGTAGTTTGGTAAAACAGGTGGAAAGGGGGAAATCAAGAGTCAGATCTTTAAAAAAAGGTTGAGTTCAAGATGCCTATTAGACATGCAAGTAGAATTGCCAAGTGAGCATTTACACATGTAAGTCTGGAGCACAGAGGAGAGGTCAGGGATAAAAATTTAAATTTTGGGGTCATTGGCATATAGATGGAAGTTTAAGCCATGGGGCTGGATGAGATTGTCTAGAGAGAGGGTAAACAGAGAAGATGAGGGGTCAAGAACGCCACCACTTAGAGGATAAGAAGAGAAGTCAGCAAAGAAGCCACTGAGATTGAGAAGTGGCCATTGGAGGTCTTTGGCAACCTTGACAGAGCAGTTTCAGAGTGATAGGAACAGAGTGAGGAGACTGAAGAAATATATATGCCATACCCTTCAAGTTTGGGCAACACCCCTAAAGCTGTGCTGGCTAGGAGCATATAATGTTCTTAAAGTTTGTTTTGTTTTGTTTTGTTTTTCTAAACTATGTGGCACACGTAAAATATGCAACCAAAAAATGCTGTGAAGTTTTCATTGCCACCTACATAGCCCATAAATCTTGCAATGCCCTGAAAGAACTCCTAAATAACCAGCATTAATAATTTTATAGGGTAGTTCTCCAAGACATCATGAAGGAATAGCTAATAAAAGCAATTGTAAAAAGGCTAACAAAAATAGAAAACATGACTGGGAATAACCTATGCCTGATAAATTTCTCTGTTGTAATACTAATAAAACTACCATGTAAACACATGGGATTGACTTCTATGGTTAAGGCATTCATATTATAACTAATCCCACAACAAGCAAAATATTTGTGTGGGGTTCTGACAGACTTATTTCACTAGTCACAAAGTGACATTTAATTCAACAACTGTTTTTGTTGAGCAGATGGTAAAGGGAAGGGGCTGTGATCACTGCTGACAGAGACACAAGGATGCGTCATAAGCAGGTCTTGCCTTGAAAAAGCTAGCAAGAACTCTCCTGTCCCCAGGCTGCCACTACAATGGGGGCAGGCACTGAGTCTATCTGGATTGCTATTATAACTCAACACTTAGACATAGAAGGCACTTGTTTTAGTCTTTTCAGGCTGTGATAACAAAATACCAAAATACCGGCTCACTTATAAACAGAAGTTTTTTCACAGTTTTGGAGAATGAGAAGTTCAGAATCACTGAGCTGGCAGATTTGGTGTTTGGTGAGAGCTTCCCGCTTCATAGACAGCTGTCTTGGGCTTGCTGTATCTGCAAATGGCCAAAGGGGGTAGGGAGCTTTGTGGAGTCTCTATTATAAGAGCATTAACCACATTCATGAGGGCTCCACTCTCATGACCTAAGTACTTCCCAAAGACCCCGTCTCTTAATATCCTCACCTTCTAAGGGGCCCACCCAGGAGCTCCCAGTAATTTATTTTTGCTTTTTTTCCTTTGCCTGAGAAGACGTATCTAGAAAAATGTTGCTGCAGCCAATGTCAGAGAAATTACTACCCATACTCTCTTCTAGGACTTTTATGGTTTCAGGTCTCACATTTGTATCCTTAACCCATTTTGAGTTTCTGCGAGATTTTTGACCACATAAGGAGATCCTTTAAAGAGAAAAGAGGGGCACCTGGGTGGCTCAGTCAGTTAAGCGTCTGCCTTCAGCTCAGGTCATGATCTCACCATTCTTGTGTTCCAGCCCTGCATCGGGCTCTCTGCTGTCTGGGTAGAGCCTGCTTAAGATCCTCTGTCTGCCTCTCTCACTGCCCTTCCCCCGCTCATGTGCATGTGTGTGTGTGGTCTCTCACTCTCAAAAATAAATAAAAACTTGCAAAAACCTGTAAACAAAATAATAAAGGGAAAAGAGAAAGGATATATATGCTGAAGAAGGCTCTTAATTGCCCAATCACATGAAGCATACTGCCTTGAGTTCTTATCTAACATTAAGCCAAATATTCTGTAGGGACAATGTGTATCAATGTCCTGGGCTGGGTCCCACAGTGACAAGTTGCAGAGAAAGCTGTTTTCTATGAACTAGCACCTACCTCCCCTGCCTGACCTTATCTTCTTGAGAAGTGGCAGTTTGGGTTAGGTCACCTGTAAATGTTGGATGAAGATGATCAACCATCCACCTTCAACAATCATGCAAATAGACTAGGATATAACACAGGGAGCAGAGCTGAAGCCTCGTTTTCTTCTGACCCATCTGTAAGCACAGAGGTGGACACGGGTAGCCACAAATGGTTTGCCTTCCTACCTACTTTGATGGGGAAACTGAGGCCGGCATCAAGGACACCTGCAGAATTAATTGACAAAATGGAACCTCTGTGGAATCTGTCCTGTCCACCCTCCTCCCAACCATTCAGAGACGGTGAAGCCCTTGGGAGGTGTGAAAAGACTATAAATAGGACAAACTAAGGAAAGAGCCATCTCTCTCTTTCTCTCTCTTCTCCCTCTCTTCAGCTGGTGTCTCAGAAATGTCCCAGGTGTGTGTTCGGAAGAGGGGAGAGAAATGGAACCAGTTTCATGGGTGTGGGACCTGCACAGTCACTAGGGGCTCTTGCTTTCCCCATCTTGAAGTTCTTACCAATCTTTGAACAAGGAACCTCACGTCTTCATTTTGCAGTGGGTCCCCCAAATTCTGTTCAGTCCCAGAGGTGGGAGCTGGTAAAAACTAGCTTGGAGGGCAAAGCAAGCTCAGGCCTGACTCCCACCTGGGCCTTACCCTGGTGCTGGTTGACCAGCTTTTGGTCAAGTTCTTTCTCCTCCCAAGTACATCTAATGTTAGACGAGAGGGACCTTGGACTCACTTGGACTCCACTGATGTGGATCTGAGGGAACAGAAGGTAACAGTTCTCTTCAACTGTGACATTTCTTTTTCTTTTTCTTTTTTTTTTTTTTAATTTTTAAGAGAGAGACAGAGAGCGCGAGTGAGGGAGGGGTGGAGAGAGAAGGAGACACAGAATCTGAAGCAGGCTACAGGCTTTGAGCTGTCAGCACAGAACCCAAGGCAGGGCTCGAACCCACGGACCAGAAGATCATGACCTGAGCCAAAGTCGGATGCTTAACTGACCCACCTACCCAGGCACCCCAAGTGATTTTCATTTATAATCTCACAACAATTCTAGAAAGAAAGGATTAGTGTTCTCAGTTAACAGATGGGAAAAGGAGGCTCAGAGAGTTTGATTAAGTTTCCTAAGGTCACACAGTTGGAAGTGGTTCCATCAGGTTGTCAGATCTTAAAGTCTAGTTCACAGAAGTAGAACCACCGGAAGTGATAGTGAGGGACTTGTTTTAAGAATTAGACCTTGATCGTGCTCTGTCTCTCTCTCTCTCTCTCAAAAATAAATAATAAACATTAAAAAAATTGTTTTAAAGAATTAGACCTTGAAAGAGTAATTGTTGGAGCTCATTAAATGGTCTATGTAATGCTATGGCTTCTGCATCTGGTGCTGGGCCTTCAGTCTGCTGGGCAGATAGTCGGGGAAGAAAGTGGGAGAAACCAAGGACAGCCTGGAGCCCTGCGGGGACCAGCTGGAACACACACTAGTATCTGCCTGCCTCCAAACCTCCAACATCCATGTGAGGATGATTTCTGGGAGCAGTAGGCACCTTTTTCTGGGGTAAACACACCACACCTGGCCCTGGGGTCACAGAGGCTGAAGGCAGAGATCCGGGAGGATCTCAGGAGCTGAGGGCCCAGCTACCGCCAACCCCAACCCGGTGAGTCAGCAGGGGAAGCCACCATGTGCCTGGGTTGCTACTTGGGGGCTGGTACGCTGCCCTGACCCATACAAATCTGCATTCACTCCCTCTCCTGGTTGCTTTACTGTCCACTCCTGAAACTCAATATTTACAACATGAATATAGTATATAACATTGTGTGGTATCTTAATGCCCTCAGTGATTACTTCCATGCCAACCGCATTCTATAATTCTGGAGTGGAGAGGGGGGAGGGGCTTTGCCTAGGTCAGCTGTCTGATCTCATGCCTAGTTATGATAGGACTTCCCGAAAACTGTACTTGGGAGTGGCTGTCCCGGCTGCATTGGCTCTCCCAAAGCAGTGTTCCAAGCTTGCCACTCTCCCTGAATCGCCACGTGCTCACCAACCAGGAACCTATCCAAACCCCATACTTTTGGGGTTTTACACATTCATTACTTTGTACGTTCATGGTTGATTGAATCACTGCTCATTGGTTATTGATTCAACCTCCAAGCCCCCTCTCTGTTCTTCCAACCAAGGGGGTGGGGACTGAAAGTTCCAACCCTCTAATCTCGTGTTTGGTTCTCCCGGCAACCAGCCCCTTCTTTAGGTGTAGTCCCCAAATCACTTCATTAACATAACAAGAGACACCTTTAAACTCTCACCACTTAGGAATTTCCAAACGTTTTAGGAGCTCTGGGCCCCGCTGGGGGCTTATCAATAAAAGCACACAAAGAAACAACTATAGCAAGAAGACATTTTGACTATAAATACCAAGAGTTTGTGAGGACTGAGAGAGTGTTTGTTCTGGGCGAGGTGACACTTTTCTGATCTAAATCACTCTCCTGGAGACCTTGAGGCAATTAGCTACTACCTGGTAAAAGCTACTCTTCTAACAGTGTCGAAAGCTCTGCTGTGGCCTGAGTACCAACTCGTATAAAAGTACACCTCAGCTCCATTTAGGGGCGCCTGGTGGCTCAGTCAGTTAAGCGTCCGACTTTGGGTTAGGTCATGATCTCACGGTCCATGGATTCGAGCTCCCCCTCATTGGGCTCTGTGCTGACAGCTCAGAGCCTGGAGCCTGCTTTGAATTGTCTCCCTCTCTCCGCCCCTCCCCTGCTTGCACTCGCGCTCTCTCTTTTTCTCTCTCTCAAAAGTAAACATTTAAAGAACTTTTTTAGAAAAAGTATACCTCAACTACATGTGGACTTTATTCCCTTCTTCTCCCCTTGCCTGGACTTATGTGATTAATCTGTAACTGGTTCGGGGTATGTTGTGTCTTTGTTAGTTTGTTAAGACACATTATCCTGTATGCTACAGGTTGTGAAATTCCCACAGCAAACCTGTATTCATTGCTGACAAAGACAAACTCAGTCTCTGAGCATAATTTGCTTCCCAAAACAAAACAGCTACCATTATCTCACTATTGTTTCTGATGTGTGTGAAGAAATGTAATAAAAATTACATGAGCATGTAAAATAAAGCATACAATTGTCTCTGCCTGGATCTTCCATTTCTCCTTCGGGTTTCAACTTACACAGACACACCTTCAAGAAGCCTTCTCTGACCTGCACTCAGGCCCACCCCAACCCAATTAGCACCTTCTGTTAGTCTGTGTCACAACATCCTGTAATTTCCTGGTTTGCAATGCATATCAAAAGAGTCATTGAGTGGTTGTTTATCACTGAGTCTTCCCCGATAGAATATGCACTCTATTAAAGTGAAGGCTGTTTCTCCTTTCCACCGTGGCATTTCCAGTGCTTAGCATATTGCTAAATGTTCAATCAATTAATTACTGACACACTGAATGAATCAATTAATCACGAGAAGACAGGAGGGTTGTTTTGAAGGTTGTCTAACTATATTTATAATTTGATTTTGTGGAGTCCATTGTTGAGTGGACAAGATTTAGGCTGTTTTCAAAAGAAACACCGAAAAGTAAAGGATTAGATGGTGGTGTCTAAATATGGTGTCTCTTCTGATGAGGCCCCTAAATGTGGGGTGGAAGCTGGTGTTGGGTGGTGAAAAGAATTCTTCTGAGGCAGAACAAAGGGGCTAGAAGTTTACTGAATACACCTCAAGGGAGCAGCGGGCAGGACTCAAGAGAGGCTGTCTGCTATAAGGCAGTGGGTGGGGGCTGTTTTTAAAGGGGGAGGGTGAGGAAATGTGGCGATGTACGGAATTTTCCCTTTTTTTGTTAACTGTGCCTGGTTATAAATAGCCCATTTGTTAGTTAGGCCCTTGAGATATTTTGAGGTGGGTTGCCTGAAGGGCCTGTGTTCAGCCAAGGGGTTGGGGTCACTTTGGGCTCTTCTGCCTTGATCACATTTCCCTTGCTCAAGCCTATTGTCTAAAAGTGGCCTCTATTGCTTCTTGGCCTTTTGGCTAAGATCAAATGTAGTATCTGTTCTTATCAGTTTAAAAGAGGCCATTACATAGATGAAACTCACAAGTTTCAACTATATTCAAATAGTCTCTTCTTTGTCATTCTAGTATATATACATCTTTTTTTTTTCCTTTCTTTCTCCTCACCCCCACCCCATTTCTTTTCATGGCAGGTATGGGATATTAACAAAGTTGGGGGGGGTTGTTTCTCAAATATACAGGTATTTTGTTTTATTTTATTCTATTTTATTTTAATTTTTAAGCTTATTTATTTAGAGAGAAAGAGCAGGGGAGAGGCAGAGAGAGAGAGGGGGAGAGAAAGGATCCCAAGCAGGCAGCTCTGTCAGCACAGAGCCCAACGCGGGCCTCGAACCCATAAACCATGAGATCATGACCTGAGCCGAAGTCAGGAGTCAGACACTTAACCGACTGAGCCACTCAAGTGCCCCGCAAATATACAGGTTTAAAAAAAAATAGTTAAAATATAGCTATTTCTTAACATTTCATACAAGTAGAGAAGTCAGAATTCAGTGATTACACTGTTTCCTGAGAGATAAGAGTACATTTATCATCTGCCCTTATATCAGATGGTTTGATACCTACACAATCTAATGACCAATTAAATGCTAAATGTTACCATCTTGGCTTTGGAAATTTGCCTTATATTAAACCCGGGAAGCTTTCTCTCAAATCTATCATATACATGGAGTATAGCAGGAAAAGTGAGTACCACTTTTATATTCAAAGACCATGCTTTTAAGAGAAAAAGTCACTGTCCCGACAACTGCTCCCAGACAGTAAATTATCACAATTGATAAAGATCTATTCCACTGTTGGCAGTATGTTGGAAGAAGCTGGTATGTAGAAATAAAAGAGAAACAGAAACATATACTAGGCCTTGTGTTCCTTCCTGTTTTGGTCATTTTCACCAGGTGGTAATAATAATGACAGCAGTTTTAGTTTGGGGCTTATAAAGCATTTACAATATGCCACTGTTGGTTATAAGCGCTTAGCTTATAGTAACTCATTTAATATATGCAACCCTGTGAATTCCCTATAACCCTGTAAGATCAATACCATGATTAGCCTCATCTTATAGATAAGGATGTGAAAACAGAAGTTAAGTAACATGCTCAAGGCCACATAGCAAGTGATAAAGGTAGGGTTTAAATATGAGCAGTCTGGCTCCACAGACATAGCTTTTAGTAATTTACTATGTTGCTTATTATGTATAATATATTGATATTATATCCTTTCTAGAGTAACATTTATAAATCAGCAAGCATGTACTAAGCATGCCATGGAGGAAACAAAAAAATATAACATGATTCTTCACTCACTCTAGAGGTATCTTTCTGAAATAAATTAAATTTCATACTTGTCTAGATTTTTCCTGACAGTGGTTCTCAAGTGGTATGTTAGGACATACTGGAGTGTTGGATCAAACTTTGATCTGATTAAAGTGTAATTCTGCTTCACTGTCAGTAGATATAGAAAATGTTGAGCAAGGAAGGTCATGCTATGTAGTGTAGAATGTGGCCAAAACCACCAAGAAGAAGATGTAAGTAAGAGTCAGAAAGTAATATCAAATTGGCTCCCAAGAAAGATCACAGGTTTCTGAGAACACATGATGCTCTCTACTGGAGAATTTTGGCTCTTACAGAATGTAAGCTACATGAGGGCAAGGATTTGGCCTGTCTTGTTCACAGTTGTAATCCCTAGGCAATGTCCCAGTGCCTAGCACAGAGTAAGCAATAAATATTTCATAAAGGAATGAATGGATGAAAGGAAGAAACCAAGAGAGTGGGGCAGAGCTGCAAATGGGCTTACTCCCACAGTGATACATGAAAAAATGTGATAATGGCAGATGCCTTTACATTACAGTCATGCTATATAGTGTCATACTCTTCCAGGAACTATGCTGTGCTTTTTAGTGATTTTAATAGTATTTTTCAATCCTTTCATTTCCGTTTTTTTTTAATGTTTATTTATTTATTCTGAGAGGAAACATGCATTAAGTGGGGGAAGAGCAGAGACAGAGGGAGAGAGAGAATCCCAAGCAGGCTTCATGCTGTCAGCACAGAGCATAATGCGGGGCTTGATTTCACAAACCGCGAGATCATGACCTGAGCCGAAACCAAGAGTTGGGCGCTTAATCAACTCAGCCACCCAGGTGCCCCCAATCCTTTTATTTCTTTCTGTGTGCCATCAAGAATTCTAGGATTTAGAATTTTATCATAAATTCTTTATGAATCTCCTAAAGGAATGCTAACATATTTATAGTTGCACATCCAAGATAAAAGAACTACTTTGCTTGGATTTTGATGGATACTATAGATAGTATCTTATATAGATAGCTATATACATAGCATATAGAAAACACAATCACCATTCCTACAGAAATGCTTATTAACAAGATGTGCAATTCTAAAAAAAAAGGGGGGGAACAAAACAAAAATATGTACAACACAGACTATAGAATTCTTGTTTTAAACAGGATGCTTGAGTTAACCTGTGTTCTTTAAATTTCTGGGTCCCACTGTTTAGATATCACTCCTTGCTAGTCTAGAGGAAGGATCAAATCTTGGACTTTAATGGAAACCATCTAGCTTTTCACTAACAACTTCCATACCCTTGGCTAAAAATAATAATCTTTTAATTCTACTTTCAATCATAATGTCATTTCTTCTTTTGTGTTTATCAAGTACTAACAAATCCAATTTTGGTGGAGAGATAGATCTGATTCGGGGGAGCTACTTTGCAAGAGGTAG
Source organism: Puma concolor (assembly GCF_028749965.1). Classification (NCBI taxonomy): domain Eukaryota; kingdom Metazoa; phylum Chordata; class Mammalia; order Carnivora; family Felidae; genus Puma; species Puma concolor. The sequence goes on from NC_141673.1 coordinate 48,742,325, forward strand.
GTGTAGTGTGGAGAGGTACCAGAAGAGTCAGACTTCATATAAATACCCAATCCTTCTTAGATATATTGGAAGCAGCAGGCAGTGGAAAGAATCAGTGAGTGACATTAGTATAAGACATCATTTTGCATGAGAAGTTTTAAGAAAATTTGTCTTTTTGAAGGCAATTTTTAGAGCAGCTTTCAGTTTACGATAAAAATGAAAAGGAGGTACAGAGATTTCCCATATACAGGTAACCCCTGCTTTTCAAAAATTTGTATCATACCACTTTGCTTTTACAAAAGCCTTACATTAGTATCTGTTTCCGATTTTTACTTTTTCAGAAAAAGGTGAAAAGTAAAATTGGCCTTCAGTGTTTGCTTCGCAGCAAGCCATTATAGAGACAGTGTGCACCTCAAGCAGCAAGAGTCACCCCACCAAACTCACTACATTCAGCATCTCTGCATCAAGGCTCCGTAGCTTTAAACTGTGTCTGTGAGCATCTATGCTTTATCTTGATTTATTTTGTGCATCCAGTAACAATATGTGTCCTAAGATATCAGAAAAGAGAGGTTATCTTTTGGGACTGAGAATGCTAAAAAAATCTTCCCCTTAAGTTAACGGTAATTGTGTCTTGGCTTTATGCCATTTAGACTTATGGAAGTTCTCTTAAGGAATCCGTACTCCCTACCCCTTCGTATGCATAGCCTCTCGCATTATTAGCATCACTCACTAAAATGGGACATTTTTCATCAACGCTGAACCCATGTTGACCCATCATAATCACCCCAAGCCCATAGTTTATCTTAGGGTTCACTTATGTTGTTGTACATTCTGTGACTATGGACAAATGTATAATGACATATATCTATCACCATCACTGCCCTAAAAATCCTCTGTGCTCTGCCCATTCACAACCTTCCCATCTGGGCAACTACTGATCTTTGTATTGTCCCCATAGTTTTGCCTTTTCCAGAATGTCATACAGTTGGACTCATATAGTATGTAGTCTTTTCAGATTGGCTTCTTTTTCTTACTAATATGCACTTAAGGTTCATCCATATCTTATCATGGTTTAATACCTCATCTCATTTTAGCAGTGTATATCATTCCATTGGTGGATTGTACCACCATCTATTTATCCATTCATTACTGAAGGACGTCTCAGTTGTTGTCAAGTTCGGCAATTATGATCAAAACTTTTATAAACATCCTAGGGCAGGTTTTTGCGTGGACATAAATTCTTATCTCATTTGGGTAAGTATCAAGGAGGAGGATTGCTGGATTGTATGGTAAGAATTTGTTTAGTTTTGTGGGAAACCGCCAAACTGTCTTCCAAAGTGGCTCTACCATTTTGCATTTCCATCAGCAGTTCCTGTTGTTCCACAGCATTTGGTGTTTCACCAGCATTTGGTGTTTCAGAGTTTCAGATGTTGGCTATTCTGATAGGTGTATAGTGGTATCTTATTGTTATTTTCATTTTCATTTCCCTGATGACATATGATGGGGGAGCATCTTTTCATACACCTATTTGCCATCTGTAGATCTTTGGAGAAGTGTCTCTTGAGGTCTTTGGCCCATTTTTCAATTGGTCCATTTTCTTATTGTTGAGTTTTAGGAGTTCTTTGTATGTTTTAGGTAACAGTCCTTTATTGGATGTGTATTTGCAAATAATTTCTTTCAACCCGTGGCTTGTCTTCTAGTTCTCTTGATATTGTCTTTTTGCCAAATAAAAGTTTTTCGTTTTAATTAAGTCCACCTTTTCTTTTTTCTTTCTTTCTTTTTTTTTTTTCATGATTCCTGTCTTTGGTGTCGTATCTCAAAAGGTATCACCACACCTAAGATCATCTAGGCTTTCTTCTGTGTTCTCTTCTAGGAGCTTTATAGCCTTGTAAGTGTTACATTTAGGTTTATGACCCATTTTGAATGAATTTTTGTAAAGGGTATAAGGTGTCCAGATCCATGTTTTTTAAAGACAGTTTTATATCTCCTTCCCAATTGTATGCCTTTGCTTTTTTTTTTTTTTCCCTCCTTATGGCATTAGCAAGGACTTCTAGTATAATGTTGGAAATGAGTAGTGGGAGGGGATATCCTTGCCTTGTTCCTCATCTTAGTAAAAACTCTGAGTTTCTCACCATTGAGAATGATGTGTTATAGGCTTTTTTGTAGATAGTCTTTATCAAGTTGAGAAAGTTTCCCTCTATTCCTAGTTTACTGAAACTTTTTATCATGGATGGGTGTTGGATTTTGTCAAATGCTTTTTCTGCATCTATTGATATGATCATGTGGTTTTTCTTTTTTTAGTCCTTGATGTGATGGATTACATTAATCGATTTTTGAATGTTCAACTAGGCTTGCCTAACAAGGATAAATCCTATTGATCATGACGTATAATTCTTTTCATACTTCTTTGGATTTGATCTAATAATATTTTGTTGAGTATTTCTGCATCTATATTCATGAAAGAGATTGACCTATAGTGTTCTTTCAACGTCTTTAACCTCATAGAATGAGTTAGGAAGTGTTCCCTCCGCTTCTATCCTTTGAAAGAGTTTGTAGAGAATTGGTATAATTTCTTGTTTAAATGTTTGGTAGAATTCATGGCTAAACCCACTTGGGCCCACTTACTATTTCGGAAGGTTATTAATTATCAATTTGATTTCTTTAATAGACACAAGCTAAAAATTGTCTTTAAAAAAAGAAATTAAGGTATTAGCTTGTAGAAAATTAGTAAGATTATAATAATTTCTGTTTTGTAAAGAAGACAGCACCAGGGGCGCCTGGGTGGCGCAGTCGGTTAAGCGTCCGACTTCAGCCAGGTCACGATCTCGCGGTCCGTGAGTTCGAGCCCCGCGTCGGGCTCTGGGCTGATGGCTCAGAGCCTGGAGCCTGTTTCCGATTCTGTGTCTCCCTCTCTCTCTGCCCCTCGCCCGTTCATGCTCTGTCTCTCTCTGTCCCAAAAATAAAAATAAACGTTGAAAAAAAAAAAATTAAAAAAAAAAAAAAAAAAGAAGACAGCACCAAAGGTTATAGGTTATTGTACTATATGACATTAATCAGATTTATATTTAATTTAGCAGTAATTTAGAATGACTTCAGTATTTTTTTATACTGATATATACACATTATTTCTCTTATCTTCTTTTAAGTGTATTTATTTTGAGAGAGAGGAGAGAAGGAGTGGAGGAGGGGCAGAGAGAGCGAATCCCAAGCAAGCCCCCTCTGCAAGTGTGGAGCCCAATGCTGGGCCTGATCCCAGGAACCATGAGATCATGGTGTGAGCCAAAATCAAGAGTCAGACACTTAACCAACGGAGCCACTCAGATGTCCTTCTCTTACCTTTCTTTAAATCAGCTTCGTTTACTGCTGGTTTTCTCAATAGTGAGTTAAAAACTTGACTTGTGTCTAACTGTATTTGTATGAGAATTATTTTTTAACATTTTGAAATTATACTTTTGGCATTATCTAGGAATACAACTTGGCCGCATATTTACACATCTTAAAAAAGTACATGCTCTTTTACCTAGCAATTGCTTATCTAAGTATTGACCCTAAGAAGATAAGGATGTGCTCAAAGATTTAGCTCTAAGAATGTTTTTGAGTGTGCTTTATATTATAGTGAAATAGAAACAACTATGCAACATTAGAGGACTGCTTGATACCTAAGTTTATTTTAAGAATGGTTTTTTCTGGGTAAGTGGAACTGGTAGGTTTCAAAACTTTCTTTTATGTTGTTCGTATTTTCTTATGAAACTTTTGAAAGAAGAAAAAAAGAAAGCTTAAAGATCACAAAGTCTAGTTACACTTCTCTTCTCATTCTTGTTGACCTCAGTTGAGGTATTTAGCCCCTAGCTATAGTTTTTCTGTTCCAATTCCTGCCACTAACCCAGGGGACTTCAGTGTCTTTGAACAACACTGATCTACCATCCCTGCTTTTCAATTCCTTCATATCCCATTTCCAGTGCCTTCTTCAGTTCTGTAATTTAGTCCAAAGAAATCTTTTTTTTTTAATATTTTTAAATGTTTATTTATTTTTGAAAGAGAGAGACAGAGTGTAAGCAGGGGAGGGGCAGAGAGAAGAGGGAAACACAGTATCCCAAGCAGGCTCCAGGCTCCTAGCTGGGGCTCCAACCGACAAACCATGTGTGAGATCATGACCTGAGCGAAAGTTGGATGCTTAACCGACTGAGCCACCTAGGTGCCCACAGTCCAAAGAAATGTTAGGTACTGTGTTCATTCAGAACTGTTCACCTCTGATGTTCCTGTGTTTCTCGCTCTGGTCTGCTTTTAGATAAAAATGTCTTGTTTTTCTGATTAAAAGAAGTAACACATGTTTGCTAGAAAATTCTTTCAGAAAATACAAAGATTCAAAAGAGAGAATCAAAACACTGCAATCCAGGGCATACCACACGGCATTTTTGTAACCTTTTCAACTTTTTGTTAGGAATAGTTTTTTTGTTTATTTTCTGAGATGGGATCTTACTATACATTTTGCTTTTATAATCTGATTTTTGCCACTCAGTGATTTATCTTTCCATGCCAATAAACACAGATCTACATCACCATTATTATGGCTGAAAAATAATTTATATTATGACTATAATATTCTTTATCTAGGCCAGGGTGTCACAACCTCAGCACTATTGACATTTGGGCCAGATAATTTATTGAAGGTGTTGTACCGTGCATCGTAGGATGTTTTATAGCATCCCTGCCCTCTACTCGCTAGATGCCGGTAGCACTAGCCCCCTAGTCATGATGGTCAAAGATGTTTCCAGCTATTGCCAAATGCCTTCTGTGGGCAATATTGCTGCAGTTGAGAACCACTAATATAATCAATCTGCTATGATTTGACATTTACATTTATCTACTTTTTCATAATTAAAAACAGTGGTGCTAATAAAGATCCTATCATATATAAACTCAGCACTTCTTCGAATTACCTGTATAGCTTAAATTCCTAGAAAGGAAGAACATACTTTTTTTTTTTTTAGTTTATTTATTTTTTACTTTTTTAAAATATATATTTTTTACTCTTTATTTTTGAGAGAGAGAGAGAGAGAGAGCTCAAGCAGGGGAGAGTCAGAGAGAGAGGGAGACACAGAATCTGAAGCAGACTCCAGGCTGTCAGCACAGAGCCTGACGCAGGGCTCGAACTCACGAACCGCGAGATCATGACCTGAGTCGAGGTGGGACACTCAACCCATTGAGCCACCTAGGTGCCCCTATTTCTTTATGTTTTAGACAGAGGGAGAGAGCAAGTACACAAGCAGGGGAGGGGAAGAGAGAGGGAAAGAGAGATTCCCAATCAGGTTCTGTGCTGTCAGCACAGAGCCCAACATGGGGCTCGAACTCACGAACTGGGAACTCAGGACTTGTGCTGAAATCAAGAGTCAGACACTTAACCGACTGAGCCACCTAGGCACCCCAGGAATAACATTTTTTTTTTTAATTTTTTTTTTCAACGTTTATTTATTTTTGGGACAGAGAGAGACAGAGCATGAATGGGCGAGGGGCAGAGAGAGAGGGAGACACAGAATCGGAAACAGGCTCCAGGCTCTGAGCCATCAGCCCAGAGCCCGACACGGGGCTCGAACTCACGGACCGCGAGATCATGACCTGGCTGAAGTCGGACGCTTAACCGACTGCGCCACCCAGGCGCCCCAGGAATAACATATTTTAATGTTGATGTCTATTGACAGATAGTCCTCCAGAAGTGTTGTATCAATTTATAGTACCATTTAAACAGCAAAAATGACATTTCCTCAGATTTTGTCCAAGAACTATTAATCTTTTAACTCTTTGTTAGTGATGGGACACCTGGGGGTTCAGTCAGTTAAGCAGCCGACTCTTGATTTATGCTCAGGTCATGAACTCACGGTCGTGAGTTCAAGCCCTGCATCAGGCTTTGTGCTCACAGCACAGAGCCTGCTTCAGATCCTCTGCCTCCTTCTTTCTTCCCCTACCCCGCTCACACTCTCTCTCTTCCTCTCTCTTTCTCAAAAATAAATAAACATTAAATCTCTCTTAGTGAAAAGTAAAACATAATACTACTTTGCCCTTTTAATTTGTAAATTATTTGATTTGCTAAGCAGGTTAGTAACTTTCACTATGTTTATTGGCCATTTGTATTACTGCTTTTGTGAGCTGCAAATTAAATGTCTTTTGTCCACTCTTGATTTTGTAAGAGCTAGTAATTATTTCTTCCAGTTTGTAATTTTTCTGGTAACATTATGTGAGTTTTCCTTTACAGAAAGACATTTTTTATGCCATCAAATTATCAGTCTTTTTATTGTGGTTTTACTGTTTACTGTTAGTGATGTCATGCTTAGAAAGATCACCTCTGGGGGCACCTGGGTGGCTCAGTCAGTTGAGCGACCGATTCTTGATTTCGGCTCAGGTCTTGACCTTGTGGTTCTTGAGATCGAGCCCTCGGGGTGGAGGGGGCACTACGCTGACAGCACAGAGCCTGCTTGGGATTCTCTCCTCTCTCTGCCCCTCCTCCTGTTTCGTGAGTTGGAGACCCATATAGGGCTCCCCGCTGGCAGCTCAGAGCCCGCTTGGGATTCTCTCTCTCCCTCTCTCTCTCTCTCTCTCTGCCCCTCCCCTGCTCATGCTGTCTCTGTCTCTCTCAAAAATAAATAAACTTAAAAAAAAATCCACTCAAAACCCCAACAATGTTGTATTAAGATTTTCCAACTCTTAGAAATCTGGTTTCTTTTTTTTGTTTTTTGTTTGTTTTTTGAGAGAGGGAGAGAGGGAGGGAGATCACGCACTCAGACACATGCATGGGAGAGGGGCAGAGAGAATCCCAAGTAGATTCCATTCCCAGTGATGAGCCAGAGGAGGGTTCCATCCCACAACTGTGAGATCATGACCTGAGCCAAAATCAAGAGTCAGGGGTTTAACAGACTGAGCCCCCCAGGTGCCCCAGAGTCTATTTAAAGACTTAAGAATCAAACTAGATTACTGAATAAACGCCTCACAGTTCTTATAATGCGCCTGCCAACTTCAGTTAGGTAGGTATAAATATTATTTCCGTTTTACAGACCGGGAAACTAAGGCACAGTGGGTTGACAAAACCTCTGAGAGTCAGAGCAAGTGACTGAAACCCAAATTGTGCGCGGCTTACAGTCTTAGGTTTTGTGTGTCTCCGCCCTGCGGCCTGGGAATCACAGGAGGCCTCATTGTTCCTAAGAGCCCGATTCTACAATAGTATCTCTATCTGCAACAAAGAAGAGGCAGGCAAATCAATAGCGGTTTTCAGTTCCTGACCGCATATTTGATTCACTCAAGGCACTTTTAGAAAATATCCTTTCCAGGACCTTACCGAGAGAAATTCTGTCCAATGTCTTGAGTGGGGCACTACTATTTTTAATCTGTTAAAGAGGAACGTTATTCCCAACGCAGTGGTTTTCAAGCTTTTTGTATTCGCTGGACCCCTGACACCAATCTCCAATTACTTTCAAAGGTAATGTGTGGCAGGTGTGTGAGGTCTTTGCCCACACCACGAACCACCTGTCGGTTTTGGTGAACTCTTTGTTATCCCTAGTGCAAATGTAGACCACCCTGTTCTTCCAGAGAGAAGCATTTTAGGAAGAGGGGACTGAACTTGGCCTAGGGAGTAATGGTGAAGGGAGTGGTGGATTTACAAATAATGGCTTTGCTTCCTTCCACGTGATGTCCAGTTGTAAATTTCACGTAGTCAATCTCCTCCACCAAATAACTTGTCGGAAATTTTCTTGTACTCCACACTTGGCAGTCTAAAACTTGTACACACCTGCGTTCTTCTGTCTTCAATTCCCACGCGTCCCTAGTCCTCAGAGCATGACTGGGGAGCCTGACACAGCTGGGAGCGCGGCCCCCTAGGGCTCACGTAATAGAGGCCGGTAAGAGCCACATGGAGCTCTGGCCACATCCCTTGGCTCCAGGTGGGCCACGGGCCCAGCTCTTAACGGCTGCAAACTCACAGCAGCAGGAGACAGCCAACCGCCCGCGGGTCCCGCGTTGGAGCCGTGGCCCAGAAGAGGACACGCTTCCAATCCAGGGCGCTGGTAAAACCTGGGACCGCGACAGGCGACTTGGCCTTCCGCCGCGCTCCACAGCCCACCCGCACGTGCCGACGCAGCCCCGGAATCCCGAAGCGCGCCGGCCCGGGTTTGCCCAGGTGCGAAGGGCGCTGAGCCGCCGGGGCCGCGCCGCGCCGCTCGGCCCCGCCCAGGAGGGACCCGCGCGGCTCCTGAGTGGGCCGGCGGGAAGTCAGTCAGGCCTCGGGGGCGGGGCCTGGGTTGCGCCCGTCCCCCGGCCGGCTATAATGTCGGGCCCCGAGTGCCTGCCGGCGGCGGGTGGAGGTGTGCGCCTGGGCAGGGGTGAGGTTCAGGGCGTGCGGAGCCCCGCGCAGCTGCCGCAGCTGCCGGCCAGCCGGCCGGCGACGACTCCGGGAGGAGAGGGAGAGAAGGAGAGGGAGGGGCGGGAGGCGGCGGCGGCGGCGGCGGGATGGAGGGCACTCGGGGCTGCCTGTGCTCGGTTTGCACCAACTCCCGAAGGTGCTGCTTCCAACTTTTACCTCTTTGGAAGCCGGGAGCCGTTGTGTCAGGAGACTTGACATTAGGCGTGCTGATCCGAGCTAGTGACGCCCACAACCTCTCCCCCTCACCGCCCCCCCCCCCTTTTTATCTGTTCTCAGCTTTGTTATTTTTATTCATCTCTAGAAAATGGACTTCGCCCGCCTCTGGCTGGGGCTGCTGCTGCCTTCGGTAGCTGCGCTGGATTTCGGCTACCACCACCAGAAGGGGATGGAAGAGTTTTTGAAGAACGTGGCCCAAAACTACAGTTCTATCACTCGCTTACACAGTATTGGGAAATCTGTGAAAGGTAGGGTCCATCTCGTGCGCTTTCCCAAACTCCCGGTCCTCGCTTTCATTCATTAAGTCTGCCTTAGCTTCCTGTCCCCTTTCCCTGAAGCTGCTCAGGGGAGCTCCAAGCGGGTAGACCAGTGCCTTGCGTGTTGGTCGTTTTCTGCTTTTGTGTGTTGTGTTGTCTTGTGTTATTTTGTCAGCGCAATAGTAGGAAGACCTGAATTTTACTAAACGTCTCTGCTGTCATTCAGTGTCATTGCGTCCTACGCGTTAACGGCGTTCTTTTTACGCTCTTGCGCTGGTTGCTTGGGATGTGTATTTTTTTTTTCTTGGTAGATAAACTTCTGTCAGGAAAGTCTCCGTTTAGCCATCGCGGCTTTCCCTTTTTGCTGGCATCTTTAAATATGATTTGGACTGTTAGTATCATTTTTTTTCCCAGTCTCTTTTAAGCTAAACTAATTTCTGTTGGTGAGATTTCTGTCATTCGTAATTAGCCCTGTGACTTAAAATGATGCAGAAATATCATTTCTACAAGTTTCTTTTAATGTTAAAGAGTAGGTAAGATTTGTGTCATGTGTAATTAGCCCAATGGCTTAAAGTTATGCAAAAAAAAAAAAAAAAAGCTCTGACACTGATCAGAGACTGTTTTAAAATTATCCATTTGAATAAAACGATTGCTGGTTAATAAACGTTAGCAATGATTGGGACAGGCATTTTCACGTTTATCATTTAATTAATTTAGAAACTATATTAAATATAAATATATAACTACATATTAAACCTCATTTTTACAGACAGGGAATTTAAATCAGAGATATTAAGTATGTTGCTCAAGATCACCACGTGGTAGATTTTATAAACAGGATTGGCATTCAGATTGTTCTACTTAAAGGCTTAGATATTTTGGGGAGAAGGCAAATACTTTTAACAAACATTATTTCTTAATCTTCTTTTTATTTTGGTACCCCTAAAGAGATTACCTGAAAGTTTAATATTTATTTTTTTTTCAACGTTTATTCATTTTTGGGACAGAGAGAGACAGAGCATGAACGGGGGAGGGGCAGAGAGGGAGACACAAAATCGGAAACAGGCTCCAGGCTCTGAGCCATCAGCCCAGAGCCCGACGCGGGGCTCGAACTCCCGGACCGCGAGATCGTGACCTGGCTGAAGTCGGACGCTTAACCGACTGCGCCACCCAGGCGCCCCGAAAGTTTAATATTTAAATAAAAAGTTTTGTCAAGTGTATGCAGTTTGGATCTCCACGCTTTAGAAGGTGTGTTGAAACTCTACCCAGATTTTAGCTCTGAGCTTTTGAGCCGAGGAGTGTCTTTTAATTACCATATTTTCAATCATTTAAAAAAAAAAAAAGTCATGGTTTTTATATTAAAGAAGACCTGGTATACAAATTTACTTATCCGCAATGCAAAAAAAAATCCTGGGTCATGTGTGTAATGGTACCTTTGTTTTCAAACAACATTGCCAAAGAGTTGGTGCCAGGATTACTCTATATTGCTCTATAATCCAAAATTACAGAGGTTGGATGTGTGAGAAATCGTATCTTGAATCAGCATATGTACTCAGCCTTTTGAAATCCTTTTCCCTTAGGGCTAGAGAAAAGAGCAGTTTTAAAAGATCTAAGAATACTCATTATATTAATAAAGCAAATACAGAACCTAACTATCTTGAGTTATTGTTCAGTCATCATTTAAACCACAAGGTGATGAGAGTGTTAATTCTAAGTACTAAGTGATTTGGCAGGTTTTTATGTTTTCGAGCACAAAGTGCTTTGAAGGAAAATTGGGGAATCTCCTTAATGTGAACCAGCTCTTCTGATCATTTCACATGGTATCAGACCACAGTAACAGTGAAAGCCAGTAGGCTTAATTTTACTTTGTATGCACCCTTGTGGCTAAAGGACTGAGAAGTTATCATGTAAAAATAAGATCTGACACTAGTGTTCACATGTGTTGAACATAGTGTTGTGAATAGTAACTCAGATTAGGAAAAAGCTTGCAAGTGGTGGGTTACAACTCTGCCCTGTATCGCTGCCTGTTATCATGAACGTTGAAAACCAGCGCTCCTTTCTTGGTACTCTTTTCACTAGACTAGGCAATTTTCCCAGCTGTCTGCCCTCTGGTGTAGGATAAGCTTTGCTTTGCAAACGGCATTTACAGTATGTGCTATTTGTTTATTTATTTAGAACATGGGCAGCCTACCTAGAAGAGAAAGTAGCATTCCTACCTGGTCAAATACATTTTCAGTTTTTGTAAATGCACATCACATCTATTTTTGTTGTAATCATGGATTCTATTCTGCTTTTTTCCTCAATTCACATTATCTCATTCCATATTTCTATGAATTGACAAGGTCTACGGATGTAAATTGGTTATTCTATAGTATTTCATCCTCTTGGTTATGAGTTTTCTTAGTCCTGCACCTCTTTGGAGCTTCTGTGTAGTTTTTGATGATGTATCATAAACAATTATGCTTTAAAAGGATTGATGCCATGATGATTACCTTCCATTATAATTGGTGATTTTTTTTTTCAATTTTTTATTTTGAAATGTTTGAAACCCACACAAAAGTTGAGCACACATCTACCCTTCACCCACACTCAGCCATAGTGGACTGACCATATTTCAATTGAGCTTTTGGAGGAAACCCCATTACCTAATGACCTAGTAAAATCTTAAGTGAAA